>NC_091287.1:101595376-101899230 GCF_032444005.1 Ranitomeya imitator
ATATGACTGGATATGAGACACATTTAAGCAAGCACCCAGTCTGGGACATGTGAAATACAGGCTTTATATTCATCAACCTACTCAAGGATATCTCTTGAACTATACCTTCCAGACTTAACAAATCGCACCTCCAGGGAAGAAAAATCCCTGTCTAGAAGAGAATACATACTGAGTGCAACTGTCGTGAAAAAGGCCGAGTTGGCCGAAACGCGTTGACATTCAAAGGTTGCTCTTATTTTTGACCTTTAATAAAATAAATCTTGTTTGCTTTCAAAAGGAGTGTGTTAGGAGTCGAGTTTCCTCTGCTGCACAGGGGGAATCTCGATCCGTCTCCGCTGCGGTCTCCCATTCTCCTCCAGCCGCAGTGGAGTCTGCTCAGCAGGGACGTCGATCCCAGCGTCTCGCTCAGTCTGACTCTGTGAGAAGAGTTACTGCTGCTTCTCCAGCTTCTGCCTTTAAAGCCAATACTGGTCAGCAGCGAGCGGACTTCTCTGGGACTAAGTCCTTGTCTGCACACACTGAGCATGCCCAGGGCAAGATCTCCCGTTGGAGATCGAGGGTCATGTGCTCAGGCTCTGCGGCACATTCCATTGGTCCTCTTGGCAGGTCTTGGAAGGGCAAAAGTTCTATAGCCACTTCCTGTGCTGCAGCTATATAAACTGCGCATGACCGCATGGCCATGCGCTAGTATCAAGTCATATGTGCTTTGCGCCAGTTTGGTTAAGCATAAGTGTGTTCAGGGACCCGGCTGAAATAAGCCCCTAGAATACCGGCACCTCCGGTGAGGAGATTGTATGTGTGTGTTCAGGGACCCGGCTGAAATAAGCCCCTAGAATACCGGCTTCTCCGGTGAGGAGATTGCGTGTTGCTTAACCACAGACTGCTATCAGCTTGGCAGTAAGCTTGTGCTCCTGTGAGGCTAACAGGGCGCAGTGCTTTCCTCTCGCGGCTGCTCTGTGAGGTAACAGAGCTAGTCTATACCGCTATATTGTGCCGCCATTCACTAGCAGCAGGTTCTTCCTGCACGGTGGACCCCGGGCTGCGAAAGCACCTTCTATAATAAATATCTATTTCTACTCGGTGCGTTCCGCTAGCCCTAACATAATACTAGCGCCAGGGTCTGGCTAGTAAATGGCGGACGGTCAGCGTCTACAGCAGTACATCCAGCAGCTGGAGGGTAGGTTGGCGGCTCTTGAGCGCACAACCTCAGCTGTGGACGTTACTGCTGTCGCTGTTCAGGCTGCAAGTGCAGCTGCAGTCAGTTTGTCCGCTGCCACCCCTGCTCCGACCTTGTCCCGTCTCCCGCTTCCAGACAAGTTTGCTGGTGACAGTAAGCTATGTCGGGGATTCGTGAGCCAGTGCTCCATACATCTCGAGCTGCTGGCTGCACGTTTTCCTACGGAACGGGCGAAAGTGGGATTCATTATAGCTCTCTTGTCGGGCAGGGCGTTGGAGTGGGCAACGCCGCTTTGGGAACGTGGTGATCGTGTGGTACAGAGTGCTCCTATCTTCCTGGACGCTCTGAGGCAGGTCTTTTTGGGACCTCATGTCACCCACGATACCGCGCTCCAATTGTTGGCAATTACTCAGGCTTCGTCCATGGTCAGCCAGTTCGCCATCCTATTCCGGACTCTAGCTTCTGAGCTGGAATGGCCGGATAAAGTCCTTATTCCGGTGTTCTGGAAAGGACTGGCAGATCATGTGAAGGACGCCTTGGCCACCAGGGAGATTCCCGCCACACTGGAGGAGCTTATTACTATAGCTACCCGCATCGATCTCCGTTTTAACGAGCGGAGGTTGGAGTGTAGGCAGAGGTTTCGGCTGGCTCCCACCTTTGCCAAACCTCTAGAATCTCCTGTTATGGCGTCCGACTCCCATGAGGCCATGGAGGTTTCTCGAGCGGGACCTAGGTCTCAGACCGCTCGAATACCTGTGGTATGTAAAAATTGCCAGCAACCGGGACATTACGCTAATAAATGTCCACGGCGGTCGGGAAAACGATCGCGTCTAGTGACCATTGGAGGAGGTTCACTGGACACTGCGGCATTTTCCTCAAAATTGTCCTTTAAAGGGACAATCCTGTTAGGCACATCCACTCTTACAGTAGAGCTTTGTGTGGATTCAGGAGCAGAGGGAAATTTTATGTCTTCTGCTTTTGCTCTGCGCCACGCAATACCTCTGGTTATGCTTGCCAAACCAGTAACTGTTAGAGTGGTGAATGGGTCGACACTTCCATTACAGATCACACATCAGACTGTCCCTTTCACGTTAGCCATGTCCCCATCCCACCAGGAGATTATTTCCCTTCTTGTCCTTCCCGAGGGAATGGATGAGATTCTGCTGGGAATACCCTGGCTCCGTTTCCACTCCCCACATATTGAGTGGACCTCTGGGAGGATATTGGGTTGGAGTGAATCCTGTAAGGGCAGATGTGTGAAAGAGTGCGTTCAGGTTTCCACCACTGAGATACCCGCAGATCTCTCTACTCTCCCCAAATACTATTGGTCTTATGCAGACGTCTTCTCCAAAAAGGCCGCGGAGACCCTTCCGCCTCACCATCCCTATGACTGTCCTATAGATCTCTTGCCTGGAGCAGAACCTCCTCGGGGACGTGTCTATCCCGTCTCTCTCTCGGAAACGGAGGCTATGTCCCAATACATCCAGGAGAATTTGGCAAGAGGATTTATTAGGAAGTCAGTGTCACCAGCAGGGGCAGGGTTCTTCTTCGTACAGAAGAAGAATGGAGAATTGCGTCCTTGCATAGACTACAGGGGTCTTAACGCCATCACCGTTAAGAATAAGTACCCGCTGCCCCTGATTTCTGAGCTTTTTGATAGGCTACGGGGAGCTAAGGTATTTATCAAATTAGACCTGCGGGGAGCTTATAATCTGATTCGCATTCGTGAGGGGGACGAATGGAAGACGGCGTTTAACACCAGAGATGGGCATTATGAGTATCTGGTGATGCCCTTCGGGCTCTGTAATGCCCCAGCCGTTTTCCAAGACTTTGTCAACGACATCTTCCGGGATATGCTTTCCACCTCGGTCGTAGTCTATCTGGATGATATTCTCATCTTCTCTCCAGATATTGACTCCCACCGGAGAGATGTTGGCAGAGTCTTCGACCTCTTACGGGCAAACTCTCTTTACGCAAAGTTGGAGAAGTGTGTGTTTGAGCAGGAGTCTTTACCTTTCCTGGGCTATATCATCTCTGCCCAGGGATTGGCTATGGATCCTGCCAAACTACAGGCTGTGATGGACTGGCAAGAACCTCATTCACTTAAAGCGGTGCAGCGCTTTATGGGGTTCATTAATTATTACCGCCAGTTCATTCCCCATTTCTCAACTTTGGTGGCTCCCTTGGTAGCCCTCACCAAGAAGGGAGCAAATCCCAAAGTGTGGTCTGAAGAGGTCTCCAGGGCCTTTTCTTCTACTAAGTCTCATTTTGCTAGCGCTCCCATCCTACATCGTCCCGATGTCGATAAGCCATTTATAATGGAGGTGGATGCCTCTTCCGTTGGTGCTGGAGCAGTCCTCTTCCAAAAGGATGCTCAAGGTCGGAAGCATCCGTGCTTCTTCTTCTCCAAGACCTTCACACCAGCGGAGAGGAATTATTCCATCGGGGACAGGGAGTTGCTAGCAATGAAATTGGCTTTCTCTGAGTGGAGACATCTCTTGGAGGGGGCTCGTTTTCCCTTTCAAGTATTTACAGACCACAAAAATTTGCTATATTTGCAAACAGCCCAGCGGCTAAATTCTCGCCAGGCCAGATGGTCCTTATTCTTCTCCCGATTCCACTTCACCCTCCATTATGTCGCTGGGGAGAAGAACATTCGAGCTGATGCTCTTTCTCGCTCTGTTGTGTCATCTGAGGAGGAGGAAGGAGAGCCTCGGCTTATTGTTCCTTCTGAGAGCTTGAGAACCGTGGCTCCGGTGTCGCTTGAGTCTGTGCCTCCGGGCAAGACTTTTGTGCCCATAAATTTGCGACCGGAGGTTCTCTCTTGGGCTCATTCCTCCAGGGTGGGTGGACACTTTGGGACAAAAAGGACATCTGAGCTGCTGGCGAGGACGTACTGGTGGCCGCATATGCTGCGAGATGTCAGAGATTACGTTCTGGCATGTGTCTCATGCGCCAAAAATAAGTCTCCTCGACAACGGCCGTCTGGGTTACTCTATCCCTTGCCGGTGGCAGACAGGCCCTGGGAGATGGTCGGGATGGACTTTGTAGTGGGTTTGCCCAAGTCTCGCGGCTGTACCATCATTTGGGTTATTACCGATCATTTCTCAAAAATGGTGCACTTGGTGCCGCTCCCACGGTTACCTTCTGCACGGGCCTTGGCAGCGTTGTTCATAAGACACATCTTTCGCCTACACGGCATGCTAGACAAAATTGTCAGTGACCGGGGTCCCCAGTTTGCGTCTCGGTTCTGGAGAGAGCTTTGTCATCTTCTCAGCATTGAGTTAAATCTCTCTTCCGCATATCATCCCGAGACGAATGGGTTGGTAGAGAGGGCCAATCAGACTCTGGTCACATATCTACGACATTTTGTTTCTGCCAGGCAGGATGACTGGGCATCTTTATTACCATGGGCAGAGTTCGCCCTTAATAACGCTGTAGCCGACTCCACCGGTCAGACTCCTTTCCTCCTTAATTACGGCCAGCATCCGCGGGTTACTGTGCCTATGCCCGTGTCCTCTGCTGACTCCAGGGTGGCAGACTGGGCAGTGGAGGCACGGGACATTTGGGACCGCACTCAGGATGCCATTCGGGCCTCTAAGGAGAGAATGAGGTCCTCCGCCGATGCACATCGGCGCCCTGCCCCGACCTTTGCTCCTGGCGATTTGGTGTGGCTCTCCGCTCGTAACATCAGGCTGCGTGTAGAGTCCACTAAGTTTGCACCTCGCTACTTGGGCCCCTTCAAGGTCCTCGAACAGGTTAATCCTGTGGTCTACCATCTGGCCCTTCCTCCACGCCTTGGTATCACCGATACCTTTCATGTGTCCCTCCTTAAGCCCGTATACATGTCCCGGTTTTCTGAGTCATCTGCCGAGACATCGGGTTCGTCTACGGACGATTTCGAGGTGAACGCTATTTTGGGGTGCAAGGTGGTGCGTGGTAAAAAATTTTATTTGGTGGACTGGAAGGGTTATGGCCCTGAGGACAGGTCCTGGGAGCCTGTTGAGCACATTCGGGCTCTGCAGCTCATTGCTGCCTTCGAACGTAGCGAAGTCTAAGGAGGGGGGGCCCTAGGAGGGGGGGGTAATGTTAGGAGTCGAGTTTCCTCTGCTGCACAGGGGGAATCTCGATCCGTCTCCGCTGCGGTCTCCCATTCTCCTCCAGCCGCAGTGGAGTCTGCTCAGCAGGGACGTCGATTCCAGCTTCTCGCTCAGTCTGACTCTGTGAGAAGAGTTACTGCTGCTTCTCCAGCTTCTGCCTTTAAAGCCAATACTGGTCAGCAGCGAGCGGACTTCTCTGGGACTAAGTTCTTGTCTGCACACACTGAGCATGCCCAGGGCAAGATCTCCCGTTGGAGATCGAGGGTCATGTGCTCAGGCTCTGCGGCACATTCCATTGGTCCTCTTGGCAGGTCTTGGAAGGGCAAAAGTTCTATAGCCACTTCCTGTGCTGCAGCTATATAAACTGCGCATGACCGCACGGCCATGCGCTAGTATCAAGTCATATGTGCTTTGCGCCAGTTTGGTTAAGCATAAGTGTGCTCAGGGACCCGGCTGAAATAAGCCCCTAGAATACCGGCACCTCCGGTGAGGAGATTGTATGTGTGTGTTCAGGGACCCGGCTGAAATAAGCCCCTAGAATACCGGCTTCTCCGGTGAGGAGATTGCGTGTTGCTTAACCACAGACTGCTATCAGCTTGGCAGTAAGCTTGTGCTCCTGTGAGGCTAACAGGGCGCAGTGCTTTCCTCTCGCGGCTGCTCTGTGAGGTAAAAGAGCTAGTCTATACCGCTATATTGTGCCGCCATTCACTAGCAGCAGGTTCTTCCTGCACGGTGGACCCCGGGCTGCGAACGCACCTTCTATAATAAATATCTATTTCTACTCGGTGCGTTCCGCTAGCCCTAACAGAGTGTGCCATAGATATTTATTCTACATGGATATGAGACTGACATACTTTGTTGGCAAAATGTTTCGAAATTACCTCATTAATATGGTGGAGGAATTTCCAGATGTACTATATTCCTCCAACTGAGACTGCAAAATATTTCATTAGGCATATAGTTGTAGTTAATAGGCACCCATTATAAAAAGTATATCAATATGTTTTCTTTCACTGATGTTTTATGAAATGGCATAGTCTATAACTTAGTGTATAACAGGAGGCAAAAGGGACAATTTTTCGGCCTCCATCGGGTAAGTGGGGCTCTATGATTATGCATTGTCAAACTTAGGTTCTAAATCTGATGAACATTTGGTCTTACAAAGGAAATTGTAGAGGGAGCTAAGGAAGAGACTGCATGCTGTTTTATCAGTTGAACTAATTGTACGCAGTACACTGGTTAAATATGTAAGGGTTTTAGTTCTCTGTATGTGGGGATTATTGAAGGCAAGGATCATTTCTATGGGAAGATATATTCAGTAAATACACTAAATATATTTTCTTTTGTCACATTTTTAGTGCACAAAACATTTTAACTGGCATTTTTTGGCCATCAATGTGTTTTCTTTTGCGGATTTGCATAGTATGGGACAGATTACTATATCATTGTCATGACCACCTCTGTTTTACTAAATCAGTGCCACAGTTGTTCTATCTGTAGAAAAATTTTAACTAAGCACTTCCATCAAAGCTTTCATCCTCTTAATACATTGCATTCATCGTGTCATATAGTATATTGTATTATATACTTACAATTTCTCATTTTGCCTTTCTACCCAGCTGAGTCTGAGTCTCTTTTCTCTGCTGTATGTAAAAGCAAGACATATGTGTTAGGAGTCGAGTTCCCTCTGCTGCACAGGGGGAATCTCGAACCATGTCTGCTGCAGTCTCTCATTCTGCATCAGTCGCAGTGGAGCCTGCTCCACAGAGACGTCGGTCCCAGCGTCTTGCTCAGTCTGATTCTGTGCAAAGGGTTACTGCTACCTTTCCAGGCTCTGCCATTGTAGCCTGTACTGATCAGCGGTGAGCAGATGTCTCTGGGACTAAGTCCTGCTTTTCCCCTTTTGAGCATGCCCAAAGGAAGACCTCTCAGTGGAGGTCTGGGGTCACATGCTCAGGTACTGCAGTAGCTCCTATTGGTCCTCTAGGAAGGTCTAGAAGTTGCTTAGTTGTTGCAGCAGTTCTCATTTGTCCTCTAAGAAGGTCCTGAACTTGCTGCAGTTATAAAATGTTTGCATGGCCGCACGGCCATGCGCTAGTATACACTTGTTTATGTGTGTGTGTTGTGAGTGAAAGTCACTCTTTAATCATCCCCTCCCTTGTGTTTGAATGCTCACATAAGGAGGATGATTGTAATCTAGCGCCCGACTTGTTACCAACACTGGTACACAAACAGCGTCTATTACTGTGACCGCCAGTGCGGCGCCGTGCGCTATCACTGCGCTTTCCAAACCCAAGTCTGGGTGGTTAGTGGCGTTCGCCAGTGCGGCACCGCATGCACTCTCGTGCTACTTAATTATTATTTCTGTTGCGTGCGGTACTGTGGCCCTGTGATGCAACAGGGTTTGCTTCTTTCACACAGGGTGAAGCTAACCCGTGTGTGTATCCTTATTGTACCGCCATATAGTCCATCATTGCTTAGCAGCAGGTTCCATCTCTGCACGGTGGACCCCAGGCTGCGAACACACCTTATTCCTTTTCTCTAATTATTTGGTGAGTTCCGCTAGCCCTATCGATATGCTTTCCCTGCATTTATCATTCCCCTCTTCAACTCCTAACCCAAGTGCTCCTTCCTCCCTGCTACCAGGGACTTTTGCAGTGACTTATAACTCATACATGGAAAAGAGACTTACTGTTTCTTCATAGAGCTTAGAAGAATTCAGCTAGTTAATTTTTAATTATGTGAAATCATAGACCTAATGGAAAAAGAACAATTAGCTGGTAGAAGGGCAAAATGGGAAATTGTTAGTAGACAGTGCCATATAATATCACGATTGCAACATGTTAAGAGCATAAAAGTTTTGAATGCAGTGCTTCTTTAGGCACAATACTTTATGGCGATACTTGTATACTGAAGCAGAATAATGTTAGTTTAGACATTCAAGGTCATAAAATGAAATATGTTAATTTCTAGTGATCCAACAATACCAAAAATTACACAATAATTCTCTTGAAACAATTTCTTCCATCCCTTATGATTGCGATTTGTTTACATCTGTTTTTGTGGTAAGTGAATAGAGAAGATATTGTTATATCAAGAGGCTGAAAAACATTTTCTCCATTACAGGTTAATGGCAATTTGAAATGTGTGAGAGGTACAGTATGTTATGAGGATGGTTTAACTACTTTAAGACTTCCCACAGACTATAAATATGAGCAAAGTCCTCTCTTATTTCTGCACTGCAGTTCTAAAACATCAATGCAGTCTATACAGCTTTCATAAGACTGTGAAGCTGTGAGAGAAGGAAACCACACTTTCCAAAGAGAAGATAAGCATGGTTTATTTCCATGTTTACCTTCTATATTTCTGTATGCACAGTGCTGAACTAGCTCTGTGTATACAGATTATGGATCACTTACCGTTCTTCCATCTCCAAACCCAGTGAATATGTGAAGGAAGAGAGCAGGAGCTGCTGGGTCCTGGGAAACCCAGACAGGAGGTTGAATTTCCACTACAGATGGGTCTAACATACTAGTCCCAATTACAAAAGGAATCAACAACAAAATGAGAATGTATTAATGTATTAAAATGCCTCCCCAAATGTATTTTAAGATTTTCTGAAGTGCACAGTGTGTAAAATAAATGAAAAAAAAATAAAATAAAATAGGAAGAAGGCATAAAAATTCTAAACTAATAAAAAGAGACACTGCCAGTTAAAATAGCTGTTTCTAGCCCTGGCCCCTTAAAAAAAATATGTCCAATATATAAAAATAAGCTAAGTGGAACACAATTCAAAATGTTGCTAGAGGTCCTTTGTGGTCAAAAATGAAAAATAAAAATTAAAAAAACTAAAATCTAAACATGTATTTGCTATTTTTCTTTATCTTTTCCCCCAAAATCAGGAAAAAAAATTGCCCCAGCTGTCAGTTTTGCCTGGCTGGTTATCAAAAATACAGGGGAACGGGAAATTATATACACCAGTTGTCTAGGGTAGAAAGCAAATGGATTTTCACTTTGAATACATTGAAACCCATGAGTCTCAACACTGAGAAAGAATTGTTTGCTTTCTAAAAAATGATCAAGTCACTACCTGGACCAATATGCTGTGATTCCTACCTATATATCAGCACTCTTCTTTTTTGCCACTGAAGAGTGCCCATAGTGTAGAGACATCATGCAGACATAGGGCCGCCTCAGCTTTTTTTCCTTTGATGCACGTGTCAGAGCTAGCTTAGTCTGCTGAAAATGCTGCTGACACTGTATTGTTGAGCATAGCATGGATTTGGTCCCAGCACGGCTTTGCCTTCAATTTCATCATCTCCCCATTTGGATGAGTACTTGTGTACCCCACTTTGAGTCTACCAAGCCACACAGGTAGGCATCTATTAGGTAGGCAATTATCTATTAGTGTCATTAAGTGTATTCAGCGCATATCAGCAGTGTGCATGCTTCAAAAATATGTTTTTCAGAGTTAAGTTTCAGACAAATCTCTTCACATCCTGCAAAGTATGAAATAAATCAAAGTTCTGGTTGGGAGCAAAGTTAAAATGAGACCAATGTTATTCTACTACTATGCTAAGATTAATGGCATCAAGTACGCCAGAAACGCGTCAGTTTTAAACCTTGATTGTCGATTAAATGGCTTAAAAAATAAATATATAATTTTTAAATATCTGCGGGAAGTGCCGCTGTCTTCACTCCTTCTACTTGTTTTGTAGTTTTTCTGGATTACAATTCTATTTTTGTGGCCACTATAAACTTGGACATGGTAGAACACCCTATGACATGGAATTGAGGCCCAAGCGAGAATTTCCCTGAGATGGTTGGCCATGGTGCTTAAGTTCTTCATAGAAGAAAGGATATTTACTCAGCCACTGATTGTGTAGTGGGACCTATAGTTCAAATGGACATAATGGTGATTCTGCCAGTCAAAGCAGCAATGAAACTGCTACATGATGGCATTCTCTCTCCTCCTATGTCAATGATGGCGAAACTAGAACAAGGTGTAATGACTTTCAAACTGTCACTGAATAGCCCATAGAAATGTCAATGGCCACTGGCAACTACATCTGCAATGCAATACCCGTTGAAGATTTACTTGACAAAATAGACAAAATACTTAATCTAATTGTAACAGCAAGGACATTTCTGAGATGTATTACAGTCAAACTTAACTTCACAAGTTATAGAAACAAATAGAAATCACAAAACACAACCTACATTGTGCGCATTATATATGCATTACATGTATTTCAGAAAGTACATTTCCTGGCTTACAGTTTATTACAACTGCCGGCGGGTGTTCTGAATTGTGAGTTACTACTGGAATCTAGGCTCCTTAAAGGAATAACAGCTAATTTTAGCTTTCTCTTTCTCCATTCCCTATTTTTCTCATACTTGAGCCAAGCTTGTAAAAGGATCAGCTAAGTGGTCTTAACTTGGTACTGTAGAATTACACTATTACTCAAAGATCTAGCAAGGAACAGTCATTTATTCAGGAAATAGGCAACTAGCATAGTAGTTAAAGTTTGTCAGTCAGGTCACAATCTTGGCATTTGCACAGTTTTGTGGTGCAGAGTTTGATTATATATCAAAATAAAGGCTTAATTTGGGGTAGCACATCAGGGTAAAGGCACAGAGCTTGATGGTTACCAACTGAAATAAGGACCGTCTCATCACTCACAGCTGGAGTGGTGCTTCTGATATAAGATCCCTGCCCATAGTCTGAAACTTACTTACAGGCTTCTTCATCTTTTATCGGTGCTGCTCTAGTCCTCCAGTGCTGTCTTGTAACCACAACTTCTGAACGGCCAGAAGTCAGAATTAACGGAAACAACTCTCAATTCAAGTCTATGAGAGCCAGAATAAGACTTGCATAGACTTGCATTCAAAAGTAACCTCAGGCATGTTCCAGAAAAAAACTAGACTGATCCACCAGGTCACAAACTGCTGGAGATCGATGGGAGCGGCGGCGATAAAAAGTGAAGACAGCTGCAGGTGAGTATGTCAGTAGGGGCAGGGAACTTAGACTAGAAGCATCACTTAAGAGTTAAAATTGAAAAAAAAGCATTTACTCCAGCAAACTCAATTGTAATACCTGCTCATAGTAGGTCAACTGCATAGAATAGATAATGTTCCAAAATCATCTTGTCATATTTCCGCAAAAGGTAATACTCTTGGCAGAAGTAGCCAAACTTTGGAAAAATATACATTGACTGTGTGATTCTCTATCTACCCCACTCACTAGCTCTATCAATATTCTGCATTTTACCATGCAGCGCAGTAAACTTCTTCCATATATAACCATTCCCAATCTATAACAGCTCCTGTGCCTCATTATATTCCAGCATCAGCGCATGTGACCTCTGACTCCATCAGCATGCGCATCTACTGCTACATATGTATCTCAGCCTCAAATTCATTCATACATAATAAAAGTTCAGTGTATGTAATAAAAAGACATTAATAGCACATATCTACATGTATTACATGGCATGGGATAACATTGTGTAATATAGCACAACATGACATAAATAGGCAAAGGATTATATAGAATGAGGATGATCCGGTGATGTGACAGTCCCCATTTGAGTGCCATCTTACACATTTACAGGCCTCTAAACAGCCTCTTAAAGTGCAACAATTCACTATAGGCCGGTGTCCCACTTGCAACTGCAATGCGAGAAACTCTCGCGAGTCTCTCCTCAATACCCGGCACTGCCGACGGCGGTTCGGACCGGAGCATTCAGCTCCATACAAATACATGCAGCTGCACACTGCGGTCCTGAGTGCCAGCAGCAGTGCCGGGTATTGAGGTGAGACATTCTCGGGAGTTTATCGCATTGCAGTTGCAAGTGGGACAGCGGCCATAGATGCCTACAGGGTGCTGGCCACAAACATTATCCTTTCTTCAAGTTCCCATTATATATGACATACTTGTGGGTGAGACAACATTCCCACTGCTGTTCTTATGACAATATTTACCGCTTTCATAGAAATTAATGTTGCAAGTCGCACATGTGAGGCCACCTTCCCAATGACAGTACTGATTCATTCTCATGATAGATGCTAATCACAGTTATGACAGCAGCATCTATTATATGTTCATGACTAGAGTTGAGCGATACTTTCCGATATTTGAAAGTATCGGTATCGGATGGTATCGGCCGATACCGGCAAAATATCGGATCTCGCCGATACCGATACCCGATACCAATGCAAGTCAATGGGACACAAATATCGGAATGTATCCTTGATGGTTCCCAGGGTCTGAAGGAGAGGAAACTCTCCTTCAGGCCCTGCGATCCATATTAATGTAAAAAATAAAGAATAAAAATAAATAATATGGCTATACTCACCCCTCCGAAGGACCCTGGCTGTCACCGCTGCAAGCGTCCACCTCCGTTCCTGAGAATTGCAGAGAGTGAAGGACCTTCGATGACGTCGCGGTCAGGTAACCGGTCACCTGACCGCTCACGTGACCACTCACCTGACCGTGATGTCATCGAAGGTCCTTCACTCACTACAGTCTCAGGAACGGAGGCAGACGCTTGCAGCGGTGACCGCCAGCGTCCTTCGGAAGGGTGAGTATAGCCATCTTTTTTATTTTTATTCTTTATTTTTTACATTAATATGGATCCCAGGGCCTGAAGGAGAGTTTCCTCTCCTTCAGACCCTTGGAACCGTACGCACCGCACACTCCGATACCGATTTCCGATATCACAAAAATATCGGAACTCGTTACCGGAATTCCGATACAGCAAATATCGGCCGATACCCGATACTTGCATTATCGGAATGCTCAACACTATTCATGACTAATCCTGTGGATGTGCCATGTGTGTGCTAGATGGAAGAGCCCCTATAGGACAGGTACAATGAAAATTAAAAAAAAATTGATTAAAATGTTGCGCTATACCGCAACTTGTTATATTTCCTGCTTATCGAATAAACATATTTATTTGTTTGTTTATTTGTTTTTCAGACAGCAACTTCATTCTTGCAAATGCTCAGGTGGCCAAAGGATTCCCTATAGTTTATTGTTCCGATGGCTTTTGTGAACTTGCTGGCTTTGCACGCACTGAGGTCATGCAGAAAAGTTGCAGCTGTAAATTTTTATATGGTGCTGAAACAAATGAACAGACAACACTTGAAATTGAAATGTCACTAGAGGAAAAAAGTGAATTCAAGGGGGAAATCATGTTTTACAAGAAGAATGGTAAGTGATTTTTTTTCCTTGTTCGGATTTACGGTTAAGTGTCTTAAATGTTTGTGAAGGGGAGAAATCATTTCAATGGAAAAGTGAAAGGTTCCTCTTTTGCCTTTACTCTTTTTATGTTCCCAATCATAATTTAATGTTGGTAATCAAAATAGCGCAACTACCTTAAAGGTCAGTGTTGATTTATAATGTTTAATAAGCAAGCTAGCTATAAACATGTATTCATTTAAAATGGAGCTCATAACATTTATAGGGCAGTCCTTTTAGAATCACGTCAGACATACTGTAAAGATATGAACAGATTCATAAATAGTTATACTCTGACATTTCACTGACTGGTTTATACAGATAGTTATATTTCATGATTTGTCATCCATTGACTTCCTTTCCAATGACTAACAATGGTGGGACGTGTAGGTCAGTAAATAATATTGTGCTTGTAATTAACTGCATCTTCACTAAATATTCAATTATTCCTGTAATATACAAATACTTCTCATGAGCCTAAAATAATTACAGTCGTAATACTGTATATAGTAAGTTTGCCCTGAACAAAGCTTTATAAAGGATATATCAATTTGTACAAACCACCTTTTTACTTTGCTCCAATTGTTAAAGGGGGTCTGTCTCCAGCTTTTTTGCTATCTCATCTGAAAGCAACATGATGTAGGCAACGGGACACTGAATCCAGCGATGTGTCACTTAGTATACTGGGTGCAGCAGTTGGGACACAATCAGAGTTCTTAGATGCAGCATGAAACAGAGCTGCGAGGGCAAAATCCGCCTACACCAGGCTATCTATGTACATAATCTATTGACAGTGAGCTGCTTATGACAGGAAGGGGTGTTGTCTTAGCAATGGCCAGCTACTCACAGCAATGGCCAAGAAATAAAATCGTCATTATAAGTAAACAACATCACACAGCCAGATAATTGACACATCATTGAAATCAGTGTTTTAATCCATATCTCATGCTGTCCTCAGATTACATAGCATAACCCTGATGACCTGATAACCCTGATAATGTGTGCAACCTGTAAAGCGCTGCGGAATATGTTAGCGCTATATAAAAATAAAGATTATTATTATTATTATGACAGATTCCCTTTAAACTTCATTTACACTGAAAGATCTTTGTGAAACAGCATTCTGAAAAAACACTCATTTCACAATAATCTTGTGGTGTTAACAGGCAGTCGATCACCTGATAAATGAGCAAAACTGCAGTTCATTGGGTAAAATGATCTTTTTGTGCAGCGCAAAAGTCATATAAACATGACTTGTGCTACCAAGAACTATGAGAGGCTATATGCAGTAAACAACTCACTACAGATTGTTCTGTGCACATTGTGTATGTAGGCCTGCCTGTGTAAACAGGTTATTAAAGACTCACGATCAGTAAATGTGTACTGATTGGCTGTTGTTACATGTAAATGGTCCATTAGGACTGTAATAAGCAATTTTACATCTAAATCTTGTTAACTCCTGCAAAATCTTACATATGCACCGTTTAAGCTTTCAGGAGTGATAGAAATGGTACATTGGTAACCCAGACATGTTGTCTTTATGTGGATAATACTAAAGTGGTTTGGTGCATTAGCTGTGCATCAGACTGCCCCAATGTACTTCCTGGTTCAATTGCCTAACATTTCTAACCAGGTTTTCAAAGTTGTTTTTTGGGCAGTACAGGTATGAATCAACTTGTGTTTCTATGGCCAACATAGCCTTGTATTGTATATTCTATGTAACTACACTAAATGTCCTAACAGATTCCTTATTATCAGGATTAGGGCTTAAAGCAGATGTATGAAGTGAAACAATAAATCAAGCAACCTTCCAGGATCCAATCTGCGATTCCATGTATATATCATTTCTCATCTATATTTATATATAGGGTCATGTAAAAGTTTGGGCACTCTTGGTCAAAATTACTGTTATTGTGAACAGTTAAGCAAGTTGAAGATGAAATAATGTCTAAAAGGTCTAAAGTTACAGATGACACGTTTCCATTGTATTTTAGACAAAAAAAATATTGTCATCTTTTACATTTTAAAAATTGCAAAAAGGAAAATGGGCCCCTGTGAAAGTTTTTGGCATCCTGCATTGTTATTACTTAGTAGCACCCACTTTTGATAGTATCACAGCTTGTAAATGCTTTTTGTAGCCAGCCAAGAGTTTCAATTCTTGTTTGAAGGATTTTCATCCATTCTTCCTTGAAAATTTTTTTCCAGTTCTGTGAAAATCCTGGGTCGTCTTCAATGCACTGGTATTTTGAGGTCTAGATCAGGAGACTGTGAAGGCCATTAACACTAGTCTTTTAAAACAGACCAGTGTTTCTCCAAAATGGATCTCATCATGTAGCAGGACTGCTACCTCAGCCTTTGTGCAAGGAAGAACAAGAGGAGCACTGCCAGAGCCCTGCAAAATGACCTCCAGCAGGCCACAAATGTGCATGTGTCTGCACAAACAGTTAGAAACCGACTCCATGAGGAAGGTCTGAGTCCCCAACATCCACAGATGGGGGTTGTGTTCACAGCCCAACACCCTGCAGGACGCTTGGCATTTGCACACAGAACACCAGGATTGGCAAATTCACCACTGATGCCCTGTGTTCTTCACAGATGAAAGCAGGTTCACACTGAGCACATGTGACAAACGTGACAGTCAGGAGATGCTGTGGAGAGCGATCTGCTGCCTGCCAACGTCCTTCAGCATGACCGATTCTGCAGTGGGTCAGTAATGGTGTGGGGTGGCATTCCTTTGGTGTGCCACACAGCCCTCCTTTTGCTCTCCAAAGGTAGCCTGACTGCCATTAGGTACCGAGATGAGATCCTCAGATCCCTTTTGAGACCATATGCTGGTGCGGTAGGCCCTGGGTTCCTCCTAATGCATGACAATGCCAGGCCCAATGTGGCTGGAGTGTGTCAGCAGTTCCTGCAGGATGAAGGCATTGAAGCTATGGACTGGCCCACCCATACCCCAGACCTGAATCCGATTGAACACATCTGGGACATCATGTCTCGCATCATCCACCAACATCACGTTGCACCACAGACTGTCCAGGAGTTGGTGGATGCTTTAGTCCAGGTTTTGGAGGAGATCCCTCAGAAGACCATATGACCACCTTATCAGGAGCATGCCCAGGCATTGTAGGGAGGTCATACAAGCACGTGGAGGTCACACACACTACTGAGCATCATTTCCTTGTCTTGAAGCATTTCCACTGAGGTTGGATCAGCCTGTAACTTCATTTTCCACTTTGATTTTGAGCATCATTCCAACTCCAGACCTCCGCGAGATATTATTTGTGATTTACATTGATAAGTTTTAGGTTTTACTGTTCTCAACACATTCCACTATGCAATGAATAAAGATTTACAACTTGAATATTTCATTCAGTGATATCTAGGATGTGGCATTTTAGTGTTCCCTTTATTTTTTTGAGCAGTGTATATATACCTTATATACGGAATTAAAATTCAGAAAAGTTGAGAT
This sequence comes from Ranitomeya imitator, assembly GCF_032444005.1. Lineage (NCBI taxonomy): Eukaryota > Metazoa > Chordata > Amphibia > Anura > Dendrobatidae > Ranitomeya > Ranitomeya imitator. Next base: position 101,612,368 of record NC_091287.1, read on the forward strand.
TCAATCTCCTTTTTAGTTATCTCTAAAAGTCTCCTAAAAATATTTCAAACTTAAAAAAGTGCAAACATTTACAAACGTAATTGCAACTGTTTCATAAATGCTTAAAGTGCCCTAGCTTTTATTCCGGGACTTTGATCCAGTTACTACATCATGACTACACATGTGTCTAGCAATCTATCTTTATCATAGGCTAAAAAGTGTATAATAATCGTAAAATCTTAAGTTTCTCCCCACTGTTAGTATAAAGTAATATCCATGCCCCAATATGGGTGACCAGGCGGAACCTGTGCAATTTTCAAGCCATACTGCTCCCAAGAGTCACCATTTCTTACATGTTTCATATTAGTTACTACACTGGTATAGACCATGTGCCACAAGTTATCTCCCTAAGGAGTGAATAGGCTCAATTAAATGCATAGGAGAGAGGAATCCTTGGACGTTGGACGTAGTATGGTTTGAAAGTGAAGTGTGGGTGCAGGTTCCCATGTTAGAATGTGATCTAATCAGTGAGGAAAGTTAGGTTATGTCTTTGCAAGCAGTAAAGCCTTTCAGCTTGCAGGAATCTTGAATTGTGAACAACCTCTGTACTCATTATATCACATTATAGAGACTGGATCAAAATCCCCAAAGACCAGTACTTTGCAGTTTTTAAGATAGCTGCTAATACTTTTGTATCTATTAGCACATTTTTTTTCAGTAAGAAATTAGATTTTTACCAATAACTATTAAAAGTGATTTTTTTTCTGAATTTCTATTTTTCTCTGTTTTGATTCTGTGATTAACACATACAATACAATACTTACACAATGACTTGAAAAATATATATACACGATCAGTGAAGCGTGTTAGAAAAACCACAATGCTGTCTCGGAACAAAATCTAACTTTTTCTATTTAATCTCATAAACTGGCTTAAAGCAGTTTACTGCAAGATATTGAATATAGTGCAATATAACCCAAAAAGAACAATAGGTCACATGTCAAAAAGGCTGTAAAATATCAGCTTAATTAAATCCTGTAAGGTAAGCATATATGTAGAAGAAAAATTGTGCTCCCAGACTGGAGGCCTCTTTTAATTTAGAAAATGTCAGTACTATCATTTCTTTCAAGAAGGTAAATCTTTACATCTAGCTGAAGGGGTTGGTCATTTTACATTTAGTTTAAAAAAAATCGGGGGGCATAATTTTGTGCCACTTACTTTTCTGCTAGAATTACAAATTCTCCTCCTGCATTAATTAGTGGAACCTTCTTTGCAGGCTGCACAGCTCTCATGTTTCGCTTGGCTTTTTCTTTGGCCTTTTTTGGGGCATTGAGACTTGGGGCTGGTGTCCCTTACAAAGGATTTGGCCGGGGGCTTGTTAGCCGAGGATGTAGATTTTTGGGCAGGGGATATTACCTTTTGGATTAGACGTTCAAAGACTGATCAGCTGGGGAAGGGAAAACGGGTGGTGTTAGGGAAGGTGGTGGGTGGTTTGATGTGTCCACATCATTGTTTGGAGGATTATTGGGGATTGTGGTATGGTAGGTCCGGTCCATTGTTAAGGCATCGTTAAGGGGAGTTTTTGTTGCGGTTTCAATTTACGGCGGTGTTAAAAAAAGTCTTAGTGTTGTTAGGTCTTGACCCCTTTTTCTTCGGCTCACACTCATTTAGAATTGGGGCAGCGTCAGAGGCGGATGGCTTGGGTTTGGGTGCGGATGTAATAAGGCGTATAGGAAGATGGACGTCTAATCGATATTTGTCTTACGTTCGGCGTTGAAGGGAGTATCTTGATCGAGGGTGGACATTTGTTATTTTGGTATTAATTGTTGTATCTTGCAGGTCGGACTCATCTGTTGGCTTGGATACTTGAACATTCCCTCGTTCATCATTGGGGAGCGATTCGGGCTGACGTTAGGCAAAATTTGAGGCAACTGGGCTTTTGCAGAGATACAGTGGTTGTTCGTTGGTTGGTATTTCGGGGCATGTTGTGGTGAGATTGTTGTCTGAATTTGCCTGCACTGCTCGGTTGGATCGCGCGCCGGATATAGTGGGGGTACATTTGGGAGGGAACGACTTGGGGTCTAAGCCGGTGAGGGAGTTGAGTCGGGATATCGGCTTTGACTTTCTGAGATTGTGGGTATCTTTTCCTGGGATGGTGACGGTTTGGTCTGATATCATGCCGAGGAAAACTTGGAGGTCGGCACGTTCTCATAAGAGTATTAATAGGGCACGGGTCAAGCTGAACAGCGCTGTAGGAAGTTTTTTTTCCCGGAATGGGGGTGTGGCGGTTTGGCATTTGGAATTGGAAGATGGGGTGGGGAACTTTTGGAGGAATGACAGTGTTCATTTAAACGATATAGGTTTGGACTTGTTGGCACTAGCCATACAGGAAGGAGTTGAGAGAGCAGTGGCGGTGGTGGGGCACTCGCGAGCCTGAGGTTGTCAGGGCTGCTTGTGGTTGGCGGGGAGTTGGGTTTTTGGAGTTGATGTTTTATAGGGTTGAACTGGCTTCGGTTTATGGGCTCTGGATGGGGTGTTTACATCGGGAGCTTTTGGAGTTGATTTGCCCAGAAACGGGTTACATGGAGCCCTCGAGCTGGTGATTACGGCTGAGGGTAAAGAAGGTTAGGTTAAAAAAGTTTGTGGGGGGGTTTGCCCATGGTGTGCCAGTTTTGTTAGCTCCAAGAACCCTTCCCTCAAGTTTTTTACACAATTGTATAAATAGTGTTATTATGTTTGTTTTGTTAATAAACGGCTGCTGTGGCCAATTTATCCAAAGAAAAAATGGTCATGTGTTAATTTGTTCAGTAATAAGTTTTGGTTTTATGGAGAATTTGGTATGGTGGGATTATGATGTCATGAGAGAGAAAGACCAATCTTGGCGATACGCAGTCATGCACACAAATACACTTATTTACATTGGCATACTATAAAGGACATTATTAATTGGTGTCGGAGGAATGTTCTGCCATGCTGAATGCACTTAGACATGCAAATCATCAAGATCCACCTCCTCTAATACAGGCTTCCTTTGATCTTTTACTATATTGTTAACCTCTTACCTTAATAAAAAGTGAATTGTTAAATGGACTTTCTGGCTTTTTAACAAAAATCACACTGGTGATTAGAGATGAGCAAAAGTATTCAAGCATAACTGAGATATCCATACATTTTAGAAAAAAAATGGATTTATATAGTCATATACTCTGTAGAGGGCTAGACAACTACCGTATATACTCGAGTATAAGCCGACCCGAGTATAAGCCGACCTCCCTAATTTTGCCACAAAAAACTGGTCAAACTTATTGACTCGAGTATAAGCCTAGGGTGGAAAATGCAGCAGCTACCGGTGAATTTCAAAAATAAAAATAGATGCTCCATACTGTTCATTATGGCCCCATAGCTGTGCCATATAGTGCTCTGCACCGTTCATTATTTCCCCATAGATGTACCATAGAAAGCTGTGCCATATAGTGCTCTGCACCGTTCAATATTGCCCCATAGCTTGACCAAATAGTGCTCTGCACCGTTCATTATTGCCCCATAGCTCTGCCATATAGTGCTCTGCACAGTTCATTTTTGCCCCATAGCTCAGCCATATAGTGCTCTGCACCGTTCATTATTGCCCCATAGCTGTGCCATATAGTGCTCTGCACCGTTCATTCTTGCCCCATAGCTGTGCCATATAGTGTTCTGCACCGTTCATTCTTGCCCCATAGCTGTGCCATATAGTGCTCTGCACCGTTCATTATTGCCCCATAGCTGTGCCATATAGTGCTCTGCACCGTTCATTATTGCCCCATAGCTGCCATATAGTGCTCTGCGCCGTTCATTATTGTCCCATAGCTGCCATATAGTGCTCTGCACCGTTCATTATTGCCCCATAGCTCTGCCATATAGTGCTCTGCACCGTTCATTATTGTCCCATAGCTGCCATATAGTGCTCTGCACTGTTCATTATTGCCCCATAGCTGTGCCATATAGTGCTCTGCACTGTTCATTCTTGCCCCATAGCTGTGCCATATAGTGCTCTGCATCGTTCATTATTGCCCCATAGCTGCCATATAGTGCTCTGCGCCGTTCATTATTGCCCCCTAGCTGCCATATAGTACTCTGCGCCGTTCATTATTGCCCCATAGCTGTGCCATATAAAGCTGTGCCATTGCTGCTGCAATAAAAAAAAAAAGCCATACTCACCTCGCTGCTTGCAGCTCCCAGCGTCTTGTCCCGGCGTCTCTCCGCACTGACTGATCAGGCAGAGGGCGCCGCGCACACTATACGCGTCATCGCGCCCTCTGACCTGAACAGTCAGAGCAAGAGGACGCGAAGACAGAGCGGCGCCTGGCGTGTGGAACGCGGACAGGTGAATATTACATACTTACCTGCTCCCGGCGTCCCGCTCCCTCTGCCTGTCACACGGTCTTCGGTGCTGCAGCCTCTTCCTCTATCAGCGGTCACCGGCACCGCTGATTAGAGAAATTAATATGTGGCTCCACCCCTATGGGAAGTGGAGCCGCATATTCATTTCTCTAATCAGCGGTCCCACGTGACCGCTGAACAGGGGAAGAGCTGCAGCACCGAAGACCGTGTGACGGGCAGGGGGAGCGTCAGGACCGCCGGGACTAGGTGAGTATGCCTCAGCGTCCTCTCCCCCTCACCCGCCGACCCTGCCGCCCACCGTGACTCGAGTATAAGCCGAGAGGGGCACTTTCAGCCCAAAATTTTGGGCTGAAAATCTCGGCTTATACTCGAGTATATACGGTAGTTAAAAGTAAAATAATAATATTAATTATCTTCCAGTTTACTTATCCTGCTGCCTCCACAGCTACCGTCTTCTACTTTGTGCATATTCTTTTACATAAGCCTCTGACCTCACTATGTGTCACTACTTATTGATGCCACTTTGGGACTGGGGGGATCCCCATAGCATATTAAGAAACATTTGATTTGTATTGGATAACTTTGATAAAGATAAAATTTCCCGGCGAGTTAGCGAATTCAAATCTAGGCAGATCTGATCATATCTAGTGATAGTTGTCAGAAAACAGTATTGTATAAATAGAGACAATTTTAAAGAATCTTTGACTTTTTACCTCAGATATTTTGCTAAATAAACATGGATACAAGACCTTATATATTGTATATTATTAACACCACTTGTGTGCCAAAGTCTGAGTCTGGTTATCAGGAAATGTCCAATGGCCATATGTCAGAAATGTCACTTTCAAAAAGATTTATTGCAAATAAACACGTGGAATTCGAATTCGAAATATGGCCTGAATTCTCTAATTGACATCTCAGTCAGGCAGGAGATTCTCCTACAGGGATCTATGCACTCTTTTTAAAGTAAGGAAGAACATATTGTCACAGCATGTATTGTAATATAGTAAAATGATGAATAAGCACAGTCGCTGCAATGTAGTAAAGCTGTCTGCTATTGTTACATGGTTCCAAATGGGATATTTTGCTTGATATTTTCGCAAATAATTACAGCAGCAAAAACATGAGCTCAACTTTGATTACCAAAATTCTAAATTAATTGATATCAAATAAGTATCAGATTGATAGATTGATAGTAGCTATCAAACCATTAGTCTGTATTAGATTCAATGAGAGAAAGATTTAGAGATAAAAAATTATAAGAGGTATGAGAGTAATATTATTATTATTATTATTATAAATTTTTATAGCGCCATTTATTCCATGGTGCTTTACATGTGAATACGGGGCAAATATAGACAAATACATTAAACATGAGCAGATAACAAGGCACACGAGTACATAAGGAGGGAGGACCCTGCCCGCGAGGGCTCACAGTCTGCAGGCGGTGGGTGAGGATACACTAGGAGAGGGAAGAGCTGGCTGTGCGGCTGTTCAGTAGGTTGAGGATCACTGCAGGCTGTAGGCTTGTCGGAAGAGATGAGTCTTCAGGTTCTTTTTGAAGGTTTCTATGGTAGGCGCAAGTCTGATGTGTTGGGGTAGAGAGTTCCAGAGTATGGGGGAAGCACGGGAGAAGTCTTGGATGCGGTTATGGGAAGAAGAGATGAGAGGGGAGTAGAGAAGGAGGTCTTGGGAGGATCGGAGGTCGCGTGTAGGTAGGTACCGGGAGACCATGTCACAGATGTATGGAGGAGACAGGTTGTGGATGGCTTTGTATGTCAGTGTGAGGGTTTTGAACTGGAGTCTCTGGGCGATAGGAAGCCAGTGAAGGGCTTGACACAGGGGAGAGGCTGGGGAATAGCGGGGGGACAGGTGGATTAGTCGGGCAGCAGAGTGTAGGATGGATTGGAGTGGTGCCAGAGTGCTAGAGGGGAGTCCAGAGAGTAGGAGGTTGCAGTAGTCGAGGCGGGAGATGATAAGGGCATGCACTAGCGTTTTTGCAGTGTTGCGGTCAAGGAAAGCACGGATCCGGGAAATATTTTTGAGTTTGAGACAACAGGAGGAGGCAAGGGCTTGGATATGTGGCTTGAAAGAGAGGGCAGAGTCGAGGATCACCCCGAGGCACCGGGCGAGTGGGACTGGGGATAGTGAGCAGCCATTGACATTGATGGATAGGTCTGGTGGAGGGGTAGAGTGAGATGGGGGAAAGATGATGAATTCTGTTTTGTCCATGTTCAGTTGTAGAAAGCGAGCAGAAAAGAAGGCTGAAATGGCAGACAGACAGTGCGGGATTTTGGTAAGCAAGGAGGAGAGGTCAGGTCCGGAGAGGTAGATCTGCGTGTCGTCAGCGTAGAGATGGTACTGCATACCGTGGGATTCTATGAGCTGTCCCAGGCCGAAAGTGTAGATGGAGAAGAGTAGGGGTCCTAGAACAGAGCCTTGAGGAACACCGACTGACAAGGGGCGAAGTGAGGAGGTGGTGTGGGGGAGGGAGACACTGAATGTTCGGTCTGTTAGATATGACGAGATCCAGGAAAGGGCCAAGTCTGTGATGCCAAGGGATGAGAGGATTTGTAGCAAAAGGGAGTGGTCAACAGTGTCAAAGGCAGAAGACAAGTCCAGGAGAAGGAGGACAGAGTAGTGTCGCTTGCTCCTGGCAGTTAGTAGGTCATTGGTGACTTTAGTTAGGGCAGTTTCAGTTGAGTGATGGGAACGGAAGCCTGATTGTAACCGATCAAAGAGGGAGCAGGAGGAGAAGTGGGAGGACAGTTCAAGATGGACGTGTTGCTCCAGCAATTTGGAGGCATAAGGGAGAAGAGATATTGGGCGATAGCTAGACACAGAGGATGGGTCGAGGGAGGGCTTTTTGAGGATGGGTGTGATCTTGGCATGCTTGAAGGATGAGGGAAAGACACCTGTTGTGAGTGAGAGGTTGAAGAGGTGCGTTAGGGTTGGGATGAAGACCGTGGAAAGGTTAGGGATGAGGTGGGATGGGAGCGGGTCAAGCGTGCAGGTGGTGAGGTGTGATCTTGACAGGAGGGTGGAGAGCTGATCTTCTGTCATGGTGGAGAAGCTGGTTTTGGAGGAGCAGGGTTGAGCAGCTCTGGCCATCTCCTCTTCCATCAGAAGCTTAATTTGCAGTGAAATCAATTAATCAATACAACAATTTATACAATTACATATACATTTTTTAGCATGAGAGAACCAGTACATAATGGATGGCAGACAGATGGCCTTCTTTGAGGCATTTTTTTGCTTGCTTACCTTTTTCATGTTTGTTCATCCCACATAATACATTTTACTCCACACCTTTTAATATATGTCAAATTTAGTTGCCATCCACCATACACATCCATAACAACAATCCAGGAAATAAACCTAAGCTCACTTTAATATCTGGATTATACAACCATTCTGACATGGATTTTTACAGTATGGTTAATGTAATGGACACCAGAGTCAGAATGTGTGCCCGGGGAAGTGTGGAGTAAGCCGGAGGACTTCTGCTGTGACGTGCAGCTGAGGCCGTGAGTGCGCCGCAGGTTAACAGGACCTGCTACACCTGATCACCGGGGAAGTGGCTGGAGGTGGGGCAAAGCCTCGTATTCCCAACAGCGGTGACGGGAGCCAGTGGAGCCAAGAGAAGAGTCAAGAAAGCCGAGGTCAGACCAGAGGGTAATGTGGTAACCCAAGGACTAGACAGATAGCGTAGTATGATACAAGCATGGGTCAGAAGCCAGAGAGAGTAACCCGGTCACCAAGGGCACAAACGAGAAAATAGTCAGGGAGCTTTAGCCAAGATCAAAACCAGAGATAAGACAGAAGCTACAGAGCCCAAGCGCAGATACAAAATGATGTACGGGACGGGTTATACAAAGGTACAAGCATACAAGAATAGGCAGTATTCACAAGTATCACAAGGGTCAGCTTTTCAGCCAAGAATGGAAGTATCACTGAAGAGGAGTAAAGCACAGGGGTGAGTAAATATAGCCATCCCCAAACCAAAAGGAGGCCATACAAAATTAACCCCATCCAGAGCCATGACAGTGCTCCCACTTAATGGGGGGCCACCAGACCCCCAGGCTTCTCAGGATGCCTGGCATGAAATGCCCGGACCAAGCGATCAGCATGTACAGATCAGGCCAGGACCCATGACCGATCCTCTGGACCATAGCCCTCCAGTGCACCAAATAATGCAAAGTACGACGCACCCACAGGGAATCTACAATGCATCCCACCTCGTACTCCATGTGACCCTCTACCAATATTGGGGGAACAGCGGACAAAGAATCCTCCTCAAAAGTTCACAAAATCGTCAAAAGGGATTTGTGAAAAACGTTGGAAATTTTAAACAAGCAGAAAGACGTAACCTACAGGAAACTGGATTAACCATTTGCACAATTTCATATGGTCCAATGAATTTAGGACCCAACTTAGCAGAGGAAACCTTGAATTTTAAATTCCAAATAGATAACCACAACTTCTCCCCTACCTGGAAAGTAGGACCTGACACTCATTTCTTGTCTGCAAAAAACTTGCACCTCCCCTGAGCCCTGGTGATGTTTTGACAAACCTCAGCCCACAGACCCTTCAAATGCTGCATCGTCCCTTCGGATCCTGGACAACCAGAGTCCAAGTGAGAAAATTCCCCAAAATGTGGATTAAATCCATAATTTACAAGGAAGTGCGACATGCCAGTGGTCTGACTCACGTGACGATTGAAAGCATCCTGTAAGAGGCTAAACGTTGCAGAATTTGCTCCAGGGACTGATTAGTACGTTCGGTCTGACCATTAGACTCCATATGATAAGCACAATAAAAGGACAAGATAACCCCCAATTTCTAACAAATTGCCCTCCAGATTTTAGCGACAAACTGCACACCTCTGTCAGACATCACATTCATCGGCATACCATGCAGATGCTCCACATGTTGTACAAACAGCCTGGGCAAGGTCTCTGCTGAGGGCAACGCGGATAAGGGCACAAAATGGGCCTGTTTAGAGAACCTGTCCACCACCCACACAACGGTATTACCCCTGGAAGGAGGGAGATTGGTGATAAAATCCATGGACAGGTGAGTCCATGGTCTGTCAGGAACTGGCAAAGGCACCAATTCTCTGGCCGGCTACAATAGCTCTTAGAAAGTGTACAATTCTTCATGCAGACACAAATTTTCTGACATCAACAACCAGCGAGGGCCACCAAAAAAACCTTACCACAGCCTAATGAGTGGCTGAAATTCCCAGATGAGCACTTAACACAGAGTCATAGAACTCCCGAAGGAGCCTAACATGAAATAGCACCAGGACAAACAATTTAGCAACCGGCTTAGAACTAGGAGCAAGAGACTGAGCCTTAAAAATCTCTCACTCCAACTCAGATGAGATATCGGCAACAACTAGCCCAGGCTGAAGAATGGAGGACGGAGGCTCGGGAGGAGACACTGGATCAAAACTTTGAGAAAGTGCATCAGCCTTAACATTTTTAGATCAGGGGCGAAATGTGATGGAAAATTGAAACCAAGAAAAAAAAAGGGACTACCGGACCTGCCTAGGAGTCAATCTTTTTGCAGACTCAATGTAAACTAAATTCTTATGATCAGTAATCACAGTGATGGGATGAGCCTTCCCCCTCTGAAAAATTCCTCCATTCTTCGAACGTCACCTTGACAGCAAGAAGTTCTCTATTGCCCACATCATAATTTCTCTCAGCTGGAGAGAACTTCTTAGAAAAGAAAGCACATGGTTTAAGATTGGTCAAAGTGGTGGGTCCCTGTGACAAAAGTGCCCCCACCCCACCTCAGAAGCGTCAACCTCCATGACAAAAGGTTTAGATGCATCCGGTTGAACAAACAACAGGGCGGTCATAAAACACCTCTTTAACGCCAACAAAGATTCTATGGTGGAAGCTGACCAATTTTAAACATCCCCTCACTTAAGCGTGAGATCTGTAAGAGGCTTAACCACCTGTGAAAATCCCCCAATGAACTTCTGATAATAATTTGAGAGTCCAAAGAAGCATTGCAAACCTTTCAAGTCTTGGGGCTGAAACCAGTCAACGATAGCCTGAGCCTTCTTGGGATCCAGGTGAAACCACCCCTCATTAGAAACAATCAATCCAAAAATGATAATTCCTGCACAAAAAATGAACACTTTTCCAATTTCGCAAAAAGTTGGTATTCCCTGAGTCTCTGGAGAACAGTACGCAAATGTTGCAAATGGGTTTGACTATCAGAGGAGTAAATTAAGATATTGTCAAGGTATATAACCAGAAAGCAACAGATCAGGTCTGAAAACACAACATTAATAAAATTCAGAAAAATGTCCCAGGCATTTTTCAGGCCAAAGGGCATAACCAGATTCTCAAAGAGACCTTCAGATGTGAGAAATGCCATTTTCTGATCATCCCTCTCTCGAACCTTTATCAAGTTATAGGCTCCCCGTAGATCCAATTTAGAAAACCACTTAACCCTAGACAATTGGTTACATGAATCAGGAATGAGAGGGAGTGGGTATGTGTTTCTCACAGTGATTTTATTGAGATCCCAAAAGGCGGGGCAAGGGCGCAAACCACCATCTTTTTTCTTTCCAAAGAAAATTCGGCTGCCACAAGAGAAACAGAAGGGTGGACATGCCCCTTACGAAAACTACTTCATCATGGCCAGCCGCTCAGAACCTGAAAGATTAAATAAATGGGCTTGGGGTAATTTAACCTCAGGAATTAAATCAATGGCATAATCAAAAGAAAGATGTGGCAGTAGAACCTCAGCCTCGCTTTCGGAGAACACATCCTTGAAGTCCTTCAGGTACTCTGGAATACCCTCCAGACCGACAAATGGCACAGATACAGACTTTACATATTTAGTCATGAACACAGAATTGCAACATTGGTTAGTACAATTTGACCCCCATGCCACAATTTCTCCGGTTTGCCAATTAATAATGGGGTTATGACGTTGCAACCAAGGTATTTCCAAAGCCAACCATGCAGTTAAATTATCCAAAACAAAACAAACTTATGTGTTTCACATGAGCAGGGCCCACCTTGAGCAAGAAAACCTCAGATACATAGACGAGTCCCTCTTTGGTGAGAGAGGAGTCAATAGCCACAATTTTAACTGGAGTCTCAAGCCTGACTGTCCCTATCTTACAGTGAGTCACCATGCAAGAGTCAATTAAGTTGATTATTGTTAGGCCATGTGCACACGTTCAGTATTTTTCACGTTTTTTTCACGTTTTTTTGCTATAAAAACGTGATAAAAACGCAAAAAAGCTTACATATGCCTCCTATTATTTACAGTCTATTCCGCATTTCTTGTGCAAATGTTGCTTTTTTTTCCGCGAAAAAAATCGCATTGTGGAAAAAAAAGCAACATGTTCATTAAATTTGCGGAATTGCGGGGATTCCGCACACCTAGCAATGCATTGATCTGCTTACTTTCCGCATGGGGCTGTGCACACCATGCGGAAAGTAAGCAGATTATGTGCGGTTGGTACCCAGGGTGGAGGAGAGGAGACTCTCCTCCACGGACTGGGCACCATATAATTGGTAAAAAAAGAATTAAAATAAAAAATAGTCATATACTCACCCTCTGATGGCCCCGGGGTCTTCCCGCCTCTCATCAGTGCACGTTGCCGCTTCCGTTCCTATAGATGGTGTGTGAAGGACCTGTGATGACGTCGCCGTCTTGTGATTGGTCGCGTGACCGCTCATGTGACCGCTCACGTAACCGTGATATCATGGAAGGTCCTGCACACACACGATCTATAGGAACGGACGCCACTGAGGAGATCGGCTGTCTGCAGGTGAGAATAACCATTTTTTTTAATTTTTTTAAATTATTTTTAAACATTCCATCTTTTGCTATTGATGCTGCATAGGCAGCATCTATAGTAAAAAGTTGGTCACACTTGTCAAACACTATGTTTGACAAGTGTGACCAACCTGTCAGTCAGTTTTCCAAGCGATGCTACAGATCGCTTGGAAAACTTTAGCATTCTGCAAGCTAATTTCGCTTGCAAAATGCTAATAAAACCGCAAAAAAACGGGAAAAAAACACACAAAAAAATGCGGATTTCTTGCTGAAAATTTCCGGTTTTCTTCAGGAAATTTCTGCAAGAAATCCGGACGTGTGCACATACCCTTAGGGTCACATGCTCAGATACTGTAGCAGCTCTCATTGATCCTCTAGGAAGGTCCTGAAGTTGCTCAGGTACTGTAGCAGCTCCCATTGGTCCTCGAGGAAGGTCCTGAAGTTGCTGCAGCTATAAATGGTTTGCATGGCCACACGGCCATGCGCTAGTATCAAACCAATATCTATGAGTTCAGTGCCAGTGCTGTAATGTATGGATGCGGTTAGGGTTTGGCTGAAATAAGCCCCTAGAATACCGGCACCTCTGGTGAGGAGTTTGCATGTGTGTATTCAGGACCTTGGCTGAAATAAGCCGCTAGAATACTGGCACCTCCGGTGAGGAGTTGTTTGCCTGTTTCTCTGACTGCAGGACCACAGTTTAGCTCTGGTTTGTAGCTGTGCACCTCTCTGAGGTTAACAGGGCACAGCATCTTGTTCCTAGCAACTCTGTGGAGTTAACAGAGTTCGCTTATACCGCCATATAGCGCTGCCATTTGCCAGCAGCAGGTTCCTCTCCTGCATGGTGGACCCCGGGTTGCGAACGCACCTAATAATACATTTATATACTCGGTGCATTCTGCCACCCCTAACATAATACTAGCGCCAGGGTCTGGCTAGTAAATGGCAGATAAACACCAATCCTTGCAGTACGTCCAGCAGCTGGAGGGTAGGTTGGCGGCTCACGAGCGCACAGCCTCAGCTGTGGATGTTACCGCTGTTGCTGTTCAGGCTGCTAGCGTGGCTGCAGCAACCTTGTCCACGGCCATCCCTGTTCCTACTCTATCTTGCCTCCTGCTGCCAGAAAAAATTTCTGGTGATAGTAAATCTTGTAGGGGTTTCGTGAGCCAGTGCTCTATACATCTCGAGCTCCTGGTGGCACATTTTCCTTCAGAGCGGGCAAAGGTGGGATTTATTGTGTCTCTCCTGTCGGACAGGGCGTTGGAGTGGGCTACGCCACTGTGGGAGCATGGCAATCAGGTGGTGCAGAGTGCTCCGCTGTTCTTGAGCACTCTGAAACAGGTCTTTTAAGGCTTCGAGTCACCCATGATACGGCGCTCCAACTGTTGGCATTGACTCAGGACTTGTACTTGGTCAGCCATTTTGCCGTCCACTTCCGCACCCTGGCATCTGAGCTGGAGTGGTCGGATAAAGCCCATATCCCTATATTTTGGAGGGGGCTGGCTGATCACGTGACGGACGCTCTGGCCACAAGGGAGATTCCCACCACACTGGAGGAGTTAATAGCTGTGTCTACCCGTATTGACCTCCGTTTTCACGAGCGGAGGTTAGATCGGGCCCAGTGTAGGCAGAGGTTTCGGCTGGCTCCCACCTTCGCCAAACCTTTGGAATCCCTGGTACTGGTCCCTGAGTCGCATGAACCCATGAGCGGGATCTAAGTCCCGGACCGCTCATGCACTCAAGGTCTGCCATGTTTGCCAGCAGTCAAGACATCTTGCCACCCGATGTTCACAGCAGTCAAGGAAACGTCAGCGTCTAGTGGTAGTAGGTGGAGGTACACTAGACATGGCGAGGTTTGCCTCCAAATTGTCACTTAAGGGGACAATTACAATAGGCTCATTCACTCACTCGTGCGAAAAAGGCTGTGAGTGTGCCGCAGGCTAACAGGACCTGCAACACGTGATCACTCGGGGAGTGGCCAAATATCTATATTTTACAGTATATCACTAAAAAACAAACATAATGATAAAAGAGCTGTATGGTTCAAGTTGTAAAGCAAGCATGATAAATACATTACTTGACATGCCATCTGTCAGTGATCTGGTAAATAATGAAAATAAGAATTCATAAGTGATGAAATACTGTATTCTATGTTTTAGCTATTGGCTACCAAAAGTATACATTAAGATGGATCTGTCATAAGATTTCACAAATACAAATAAATACAATTTTAAACAAGCACTCCTCCTATCAAAATTTGTATCCTCTTATTATATTGTAGTCATATTATATGGTATTGTGTACTTACAGTTACTCATTTTGTGTTTATACCCAATTAACTATTTTCCATTTAGGTCTATGACATTTTGTGATTAAAAACATAATAACTGAATCATTCTAAGCTCTATATAGAAAAGGAAGTCTCTTTTCCCTGTATAAGTTATAATTAGAACTACAATTCTACATAACTGCAAAGTGCCTGGCAGAACAGCTCCACCTCCTCTTTAAATACTGTCCCAGCTGCTCTGCTCCTCCACCTGCAATGGACTTTGCAGTGATGTAGAATCATAGCTCTAATTATGACTCATGCAAGGAAGAGAGACGTCCTGTTTCTACGTAGGGCTTGCAAATTGTCTCTTCAGAGAGGAAGAGGACTAGAACTCTAGTGCCACCTATTGGTAGTAGCAATCCTAACAGTCAATGTCGACTCTTTAACGAGCCTTGTCACATGACTAAGGATAATAGCCAAACCAGAATCTCAATTTGCAGACACTGTGTTTCGGGGTGCTGCCCCTCGTCAGTGCAAAGTGGAGATCTGGTTTGGCTGATTGAGAGGCATCTGACTGGGATCCAAGAAGCATCGTTTCTCTTTGCGGAGAGTAACATGATAAGCATGTCGAGATGAGGAGACTTAAAGCCTCAATGCTTCTCTCGTAAATATTTGTTGGATCCTGGTCTGACGCCTCTCACTCAGAAGTATGGTAGTAGTGACAGAAACTTTGGCCATTTCTCCATAACACCTCCTGAAACAGGAATTCATCAGGGGACAGTGATGATAGAAGCTGTGATAAGTGACTGCAGGGCCATGTTCCTGGAACATCTCATTTGAAATGACCCTTTAGTACTAGTTGTACACTTGGCAAAATGCAGGAGTACTGCAGGCTTGTATAAAATTGCTCCGACAAGAAAGCATAATCAATGAAACTTCTGATGAACATTTATTTAGCTAGAATTGTTTCTTGTCGCGTTTCTGAGTTACTCAGTTTTTCCTCAACATGAAATTCAATAATTGTTGGCCATATTCTAAGGGCTTTATAGTTTGCTGCATTATGTCTTAGCTGATGTAACTAACATACAATAACACTTACAGATTTAGTAGTGTAGAAATATGACAACGAGACATAGAAAAGTGACATTCTATGTTGTGACCTGTCACATTGGGAAACAATAAGAATGTATGCATCTAGATTTTTTGTGCTTGCTAGCAATGACTAGACAAAAAATGTCCAAACGCACTAACTAGATGTCCACATTATTGGGCCATGAAGTATATATAAATATGTTTTTCATAATTCCGCAAAATGAAAATTCTATAAAGAGCAAATATCCCGATACAATAAATAGGCTCAAATGATAGACTATACCCAGGTGAAAACGTTTCTGCTAAAGCAACTAGCTTTGTTGAAATGTTCCTCGGTGACTTCTTTATCAGTATAATAAATCTAACATCTTATCTTTATTGTCTGCAATTGGATTACTGCTATTCTTCTTGTCTACATGGTATAATAACTTAAAACATCCCACTTTAACAAGCAGTCACTGATTTGTCATGGCTCAGAAAGCAATAGTAATGAAAAAGATTGATGATAGCCATTTTCTAAAGCTATAACATATTTTATCAACAAAGATTTTTGTACCACAGCATTATAGAATCTCATTAGCCTCTATGGACCACACAGCACTAAGTTAACTTTATTCAATAAAATGCTGACAATGCAGCAGGTAAACAAAATAAATGTAACTTAACTCGGTTAATCTTAAAAAAATATTAACTTCTACATAAGGCGTTGTGCCATGAATAAAGTTGCCTCTAAAAAAATCATTTCATAGCCTGTTAAAATAGGGAAAAATCAATCTTAAGTATGTATATTCTTTGTTTTAGTTAAATAGACTTATACAGTGTAACAATGCACTTTGATATTATATTTTTGTTTCTTTTCTGCTGTGTTAAAAGGAAGTTAACATTAGAAAATGACCAATTGATTAAATCATTATTTGTGGTTCGTGTATTATTAGAAAAAATGGCATTTAAAAAAAAATCTTTATTAAAAACAAAATGAGTTATCTTATAATTTTCATAGTGGCCACTTGAGCTTTTATAGACTTTTACTGCCTATCCTCTACACAAAATAACAAAGGATCCACTATTCACAATATGTGATGTTACAGCTTACCCTGCTACCCCTAACATAACAATGATATTTGCACAGGCTCATTTGATACTTTACTACAAAAGACAGGGCCAACATCTGCTCATGGTGACTACTTACATATGTTGTTTCCTGAAACAGCAGGAAGTAGTAGTCTTAAAAAAATCCCCAGGGGCTTGGGTGAAAATTGCTAAATTTCTATTTTTTATTTTTAACCCCTTTACCCCCAAGGGTGGTTTGCACGTTAATGACCGGCCCAATTTTTACAATTCTGACCACTGTCAATTTATGAGGTTATAACTCTGGAACGCTTCAACGGATCCCAGTTATTTTGACACTGTTTTCTAGAGACATATTGTACTTCATGTTTTTGGTAACATTTCTTTGATATTACCTGTGTTTATTTGTGAAAAAAATGGAAATTTGGGGAAAATGTTGAAAATTTTGCAATTTTCCAAATTTTAATTTTTATGCCCTCAAATCAGAGTTATGTCACACAAAATACTTAATAAGTAACATTTCCCACATGTCTACTTTACATCAACACAATTTTGGAACCAAAATTTTTTTTGTTAGGGAGTTATAAAGGTTAAATTAGACAAGCAATTTCTCTTTTTTACAACACCATTTTTTTTAGGGATTACATCACATTTGAAGTCACTTTGAGGGGTCTATATGATAGAAAATACCCAATTGTGACACAATTCTAAAAACTGAACCCCTCAAGGTGCTCAAAACCACATTCAAGAAGGTTATTAATCCTTCATGTGTTTCACAGGAATTTTTGGAATGTTTAAAAAAATGAATATTTAAATTTTTTTCATAAAGAAATTATTTTAGCTCCAATTTGTTTTATTTTACCAAAGGTAACAGGAGAAATTGGACCCCAAAAGTTGTTGTACAATTTGTTCTGAGTATGCTGATACCCCATATGTGGGGGTAAACCACTGTTTGGGTGTATGGCAGAGCTCAGAGGGGAAGGAGCGCTATTTGACTTTTCAGTGCAAAATTAACTGGAATTGAGATAAGACGCCATGTCGAGTTTGGAGAACCCCTGATGTGCCTAAACATTGAAACCCCCCACAAGTGGCACCATTTTGGAAATTAGACCCCCTATGGAATGTATCTAGATGTGTGGTGAGCACTTTCAACCCCCAAGTGTTTCACTACAGTTTATAACGCAGAGTGGTGAAAATAAAAATTCTTTTTTTCCCCACAAAAATTATATTTTAGCCCCCAGTTTTGTATTTTCCCAAGGGTAGCAGGAGAAATTGGACCCCAAAAGTTGTTGTCCAATTTGTCCTGAGTGCGCTGATATCTCATATGTGGGAGAAAACTACTGTTTGGGTGCATGGCAGAGCTCGGAAGGGAAGGTTTGCTGTTTAGAATGCAGCTTAGATGGAATGGTCTGCAAGCGTCACATTGCGTTTGCAGAACCCCTGATGTACCTAAACAGTAGAAACCCCCACAAGTGACCCTATATTGGAAACTAGTCCCCCCAAGGAACTTATCTAGATGTGTTGTGAGAACTTTGAACCCCCAAGTGTTTCACTACAGTTTGTAACTCAGAGCCGTGAAAATAAAAAATAATTTTTTTCCACACAAAAATGATTTTTTAGCTCCCAAAATTTTTATTTTCCCAAGGTTAACCAGAGAAATTGGATCCCAAAAGTTGTTGTCCAATTTGTCCGGAGGACACTGATACCCCATATGTTCGGGTAAACCCCTGTTTTGGTGCACAGGAGAGCTTGGAAGGGAAGAAGCATTGTTTTTCTTTTTCAATGCAGAATTGGCTGTTATTGAGATCGGACGCCATATCTCGTTTTGAGAGCCCCTGATGTGCCTAAACAGTGGAAACCCCCAATTCTAACTGAAACCCTAACCCAAACACACCCCCAACCCTAATCCCAACCCTATCCATAACTCTAACCACACCCCTAACCCGAACATGCCCCTAACCCTTATCCCAACCACATCCCTAACCCTAACACAGACACGTGGTCCACATAGTCACGTGAGGTCTTGTTTTTTGTGGGACGACTTGACGTTTTTATTGGTACCATTTTGGGTACCTGACATTTTTTCATCGCTTTTTATTCCGATTTTTGTGAGGTAAAATGAACAAAAACCAGCAATTCGTGAATTTCTTTTGGGGGGGGGCGTTTATACCGTTCCACATTTGGTAAAATTGATAAAGCAGTTTTATTCTTTGTGTTAGTACGATTACAGTGATACCTAATTTACATCATTTTTTTGTTTTGGCGCTTTTATACAATAAAATCTATTTTATATAAAAAATAATTATTTTTGCATCGCTTTATTCTGAGGACTATAACTTTTTAATTTTTTTGCTGATGATGCTGTATGGTGGCTCATTTTTTGTGGGACAAGATGACGTTTTTAGTGGTACCATTTTTTTTATATCCCTCTTTTTGATCGCGTGCTAGTCCACTTTTTGTTAGGCAGTATGATAATAAAGAGTTGCTTTTTACTCGTTTTTTTTTTTTACCGTGATCACTGAAGGGGTAAGCTAGTGGGACAGTTTTATAGGCCGGATCGTTATGGACGCAGCAATACTAAAGATGTGTACTTTTATTGTTTTTATTTAGACAAAGAAATGTATTTATTAGAACAATATATTTTTTTTTCTTTCTTTAGGATTTTTTTTTTGTTTACACATGTAAATATTTTTTTTTACTTGTTTACATTGCCCCATGACTGAATAGTGTCAAATCTCTGATCTGACTCTTTGCAGTACACTGTGTCAGATCAGCGGTCTGACAGGCACTGCAGGGAGGCTTGCTGGCATGAGCTCTGAGCAGGCGCTTGTAAGCCACCTCCCTGCAGGACCCGGAAGGCCCCCTGTAGCCATTTTGGATCCGGAGCCTGCAGGGAGGAGGAGGTAGGAGACCCTCAGAGCAATGCGATGTGTCTCAGGGAAGCACGCTGGGAGCCCCTTCCCTGTGCGACACTTTCCTATGCCACCGGAAAGCTGCAAACATGTTTGATCGCAGTGTTTCGGGGGTTAATGTGCAAGGAATGGTCCGTGACCGCTCCTGGCACATAGTGCCGGACGTCAGCTGCGATAGTCAGCTTAGACCCAGCCCCGATTGCCCGCGCTCCCCCCGTGAGCACAGCTGATCATGATGACGTACTATCCCATCGGTGGTCTTACGGGCCCATACCACCTCGACGGGATAGTACGTCATATGTCAGAAAGGGGTTAATATAGATAGTAAAATGTAAAATAAAGTATTGGCAAAAATGTAAAACAGATACTTCTAACACAAAAACATTATTTAAACAATAGGCCATAATACTTATTTCACAATAATGTACCTTAATGGAGTTTTCCAGGAATACAGGAATATACATTGATAGTTTATCTTTAGGATCTCCTCTGTTGTCTCTCTGCAAATCTGCAGAATGGATAGTGCCATGGATACCTTTCCTGTTTAGCTAAGCACAGCAGGCCACTTGTAAGGTGACCTGTCACTCGTATTGCAGCGGACACCCTTTAACCCCTTCATGACCTTGGGATTTTCCGTTTTTCCATGTTCGTTTTTCGCTCCCCTCATTCCCAGAGCCATAACTTTTTTATTTTTCTGTCAATTTGGCCATGTGAGGGCTTATTTTTTGTGGGACGAGTTGTACTTTTGAACAACATCATTGGTTTTACCATATTGTGTACTAGAAAACGGGAAAAAAATTCCAAGTGCGGTGAAATTGCAAAAAAAGTGCAATCCCACACTTGTTTTTTGCTTGGCTTTTTTGCTAGGTTCACTAAATGCTAAAACTGACCTGCCATTATGATTCTTCAGTTCATTATGAGTTCATAGACACCTAACATGTCTAGGTTATTTTTTATTTAAGTGGTGAAAAAAAATTCCACACTTTGCTAAAAAAAAAAAAATAATTGTGCAATTTGCCGATACTCGTAGCGTCTCCATTTTTCGTGATCTGGGGTCGGATGAGGGCTTATTTTTTGCGTGCCGAGCTGGCATTTCTAATGATAGCATTTTGGTGCAGATACGTTCTTTTGATCACCCGTTATTGCATTTTAATGCAATGTCGCGGCGACCTAAAAAACGTAATTCTGGCGCTTTTATTTTTTTTCTCGCTACGCCGTTTAGCGATCAGGTTAATGCTTTTTTTATTGATAGATCGGGCGATTCTGAATGCGGAGATACCAAATATGTGTAGGTTCGATTTTTTTTATTGATTTATTTTGAATGGGGCGAAAGGGGGTGATTTAAACTTTTATATATTTCTTTTTTCACATTTTTTTTTACTTTTTTTAACTTTTGCCATGCTTTAATAGCCTCCATGGGAGGCTAGAAGCAGGCACAACACGATCACCTTTGCTACATAGCAGCGATCTTATGTTCGCTGCTATGTAGCAGAAAATCAGGGGTGTTGTGAGCACCGACCACAGGGTGGTGCTCACAGCCACCAGCGATCAGTAACCATAGAGGTCTCAAGGACCTCTATGGTTACTATTCAGAAGCATCGCCGACCTCCGATCATGTGACGGGGGTCGACGATGCAATCATTTCCGGCCGCCCGGCCGGAAGCGGTAGTTAAATTCTGCTGTCTGCATTTGACAGCGGCATTTAACTAGTTAATAGGCGCGGGCACATCGCGATTCTGCCCGCGCCTATTACGGGCACATGTCAGCTGTTCAAAACAGCTGACATGTCCAGGCTTTGATGCGGGCTCACTGCCGGAGCCCGCATCAAAACGGGGCTTCTGACCTCGGACGTACTATCCCGTCCGAGGTCAGAAAGGGGTTAAACATATCTGAGCTAGTCTAGTTTTTTAATAGAAAGTAGGAACAGATACAAAATATTATTATACTACTAATAAACATCTCAAAGGGCAAACAAGGTAGAGACAGACAATCTGAGTTCACTGTCCCACTTTGTGCCGATGTCCTTTCTTTTGGGGGAAATTTATATTTTATTAGATACAGAGCTTGTGAAGCAGGTGTCCTCTCAATGTAGTCCAAGGTATTTAAAAGCTATGGAAAAAACTGAAGAACCCCCTGTGATTGACACTTTTCTCCCTATGTGCAGTAATTGGAGGAAGGCTGGTAATTAGCAAATGGAGTTCTGGGTTTGTTCCACAGCTTATAAATAATGAGGCAATGGGGTATGTAATTGTAGCATACAGGGCAGCAGCCATGACCGAGGCACTCATCCGTGCCCCACCACGCTACAGGAAAAAAAGGATCCTGGCTGGTAGTGTGTGCCGCTGTTACCATGGTGAAACGGCTCTGCAGACCACATGCTACTGCTTGCCACTGAAGGCTAGGACCAGATGGGATAGTGATGAATGAGGGAGACAAAATCCAAAACATCATTTTTTTACAAAGCAACTCGATGTAACATATATATATATATATATATATATATATATATATGTACACACATATATATATATATATATATATATATATATGTGTGTGTTTATACATACACTGCTCAAAAAAATAAAGGGAACACTTAACCCCTTAAGCCCAAATGGTGGTTTGCACGTTAATGACCGGGCCAATTTTTACAATTGTGACCACTGTCCCTTTATGAGGTTATAACTCTGGAACGCTTCAACGGATCCTGATGATTCTGACAATGTTTTCTCATGACATATTGTACTTCATGATAGTGGTAAAAATTTATTTGACAAAACTTGCGTTTATTTGTGAAAAAAATGGAAATTTGGCGAAAATTTTGAAAATTTCACAATTTTCCAACTTTGAACTTGTATGCCCTTAAATCACAGAGACATGTCACACAAAATACTTAATAAGTAACATTTCCCACATGTCTACTTTATATCAGCACAATTTTGGAACCAACATTTTTTTTAGGGAGTTATAAGGGTTAAAATTTGACCAGCAATTTCTCATTTTTACAACACCATTTCTTTTTAGGGACCACATCTCATTTGAAGTCATTTTGAAGGTTCTATATGGTAGAAAATAACCAAGTGTGACACCATTCTAAAAACTGCACCCCTCAAGGTGCTCAAAACCACATTCAAGAAGTTTATTAACCCTTCAGGTGTTTCACAGGAATTTTTGGAATGTTTAAGTAAAAATGAACATTTAACTTTTTATCACACAAAATTTATTTCAGCTCCAATTTGAATTATTTTACCAAGGCTAACAGGAGAAAATGGCCCCCAAAAGTTGTTGTACAATTTGTCCTGAGTAGGCCAATACACAATATGTGGGGGTAAACCACTACTTGGGCGCATGGCAGAGCTCAGAAGGGAAGGAGCGCCATTTGACTTTTCGATGCAAAATTGACAGGAATTGAGATGGGACGCCATGTTGCGGTTGGAGAGCCACTGATGTGTCTAAACATGGAAATTCCCCACAAGTGACACCATTTTGGAAAGTAGATACCCCAAGGAATTAATCTAGATGTGTGGTGAGCACTTTGACCCACCAAATGCTTCACAGAAGTTTATAATGCAGAGCTGTAGAAATAAAAAATCATATTTTTTCATAAAAATTATTTTTTTCCTCCAATTTTTTATTTTCCGAAAGGTAAGAAAAGAAATTGGACACCAAAAGTTGTTGTGCAATTTGTCCTGAGTACGCTGATACCCCTTATGTGGGGGTAAACCACTGTTTGCGCGCATGACAGAGCTCGGAAGGGAAGGAGCGCCGTTTGACTTTTCAATGCAAAATTGACAGGATGTCACGAGACAAAAATTAGGATGACTGGAGATTAGGAATCTGGGCCTCTGAACTGCCCCTCAGGCTAGGGGAAGCCCTATCTTTCCTTAACTTGGGGGTACCTTTGAAGGTAGGGAGGCCCAAGTCACTGACCTGTCCCTGTCTCCTGTTAAACCCTGTACTAAACCCCCAACCCCCACCCCAGTGGGTGAACAGTGTAAACAGCACCACAAAACAAATAAACAATATAAGAGTGAGGGGACCACAATACCAAAAGGTGAATGCACAAACTACAAAATAACAAAACTCATAACTTAGCTTGTGCACGCCGCTGCAAACTCCACAACAAAGATAATACAGCAACTGAGCTCCAAACACCAGACTTGGCTGACACCAGGGAGCTCCTACTGCGAGGTTGGTCTCCTGAAAGGAACTGTATAACCAACAGTCAGCTGATGCACCAGGTGACCTTATAAAGGATGGTGGGAGCGGTCACAAACATCAGCTGACCCAGCAGCAATGCAATGTAATAACACCAGCGGCCACTGGGGGGAGAAAACTGCATTAACCTCCAATGACCAGAAAAGGAAAAAAGGTTTAAATCTGAGGGAAACCAGATCTGCCACAGATCCAAACATGGATCGTGACAGTACCCCCCTTTCAATGAGTGGCCTTTGGACACTCAACATCAGACCTCACCAGATCTACCTACGGTGAGGATGCCTCGATCCACCAGAGTTCACCTTGTCAGTCACCTGACTCTCAGGTTTATGGCAAACGCGACCTGATGAAAATGCCACCAATGAAGGCTCCGGAGGAGCCACAAATCTCCAGAGGGCCGACCTAGGGAATGAGTTGTGTACATGCATAACTGGGGGTAAGTCCAACTGAAAAGTCCCCGGGCTGAGAAAGGCTGACACTTGATATGGCCCAATCACCCTGGAACTCCAGGTCCCAGTTGCACACTTCCACCTGATGTTTTTGGTGGACACCCATACGTACTCATTCACACACAGGTCCAGACCTGAACATTTATTTCCATGCAAACGTTTGCCACAGGATGGAGAATTCTTTGAGGAATTGACAACAGAGGCGTCCCCCTGTGTCACTACCCTCACACCCCCACAATGCTCCAAGGGAACCACCACCCTCATCTGACCCCTCCTCCTAAGAGGTCTCTGACCCACCGGGTTAACCTGTAGTGAGGGTAAAGTCTTGTCACTCTGCTGCCCCCACTGAAGGGGAAGGGGTAGGTTTTAGAAGAACAGCAGAGATCGTAGCTCCCGGGCAGCAGTCCTTACATGACTGACCCCAGCTGACTACTTCCCTGGACCGTCAGCCTATGACCGGGTTATGTCTTTTCAACCAAGGGAGTCCTAAAACCATGGGAGTTGCTATGCCCTCCAAGATGTAGCATGATAAAGACTCTTCATGACAAGCCCCTATATGCAGATGTATATTGTCTACGACTTGTGTAATGCTACCCTGGCTGAGCAGAGCAGAGTCAATGGCCTGGACGCTTAAGGATTTCGCTAGCGTCCTACTCATCAGGCCATGGGTCTGGACAAAATGAGCATCCACCAAATTGACCCCTGCTCCACTGTCCACAAGCACCAGAATATTCTCAGTTACCCCACCAATAACCACCTCAGCAGGTAAGGTACACTGAGACGAAAAAATGGAGGAAATATACACACCCTGGTCGCCTCCCTCCACACGACCAGGGGGACGCGGCTCTTTAGATGGTGCAGGTACTTTGGCACGCGCTGGGCAGACATTGATAAAATGACCGGTCTGCCCACAGTGGAAACATGCCCCCACTCCACAGCGAACCACAGGCAACCCAGTTTGGGAACCAACTCCTCCCACCAGCATGGGTTTGTCCGCCTGCCCAGGTGTGTCCTCCTTCCTAGCAAGAATTATAGGGGGCACATTTGGTGTATGCCTCTCCCTCAAGCATCTATCCACCCGGATGTCAAAGGACATGGCGGCCTCCAACGACCTGGGGGTTGCGTACTGCACCAGAGTATCTTGCAACCTAGGGGACAGACCCTGCACAAAATGGCTCCTAAGGGCAGGGTCATTCCACTGTGTGTCCGTGGCCCACCTCCTGAACTCAGAACAGTACTCCTCAGCCGGCCGACCCCCCTGCTTGATCTTACAGAGTTGGGATTCCCCCAGGGAGACGCCATCTGGATCACCATACACCAGAGCCAGAGCCACAAAAAACTCATCCACCGACCGTAGAGATGGTGAACCGGTCGGCAGCGAGAAGGCCCAGGATTCGGGATCACCCTTAAGAAGGGAAACGATGATACCCACCCATTGTTCCTCACTCCCTGATGAACGAGGGCGGAGCCTGAAGTACAACTTGCAGGCCTCCTTAAAAACCAAAAATGTATCTCTCCCTCCAGAGAACCTGTCTGGGAGAGATATCTTGGGTTCAAGTTGAGCCTGTACCTGAGCCGAGGCCCAAAACCCCAACAATTGCTGCAGCTGCTGCACCACCTCACCACGCAGCACCTTACACTCATCGGTGAGAGTCTGTAGCAATTGGGCAAAGGCCTGCATCTGGGCCATGGCTCACCAGAAAAAAAAGGAATGGTTGGTTATAATGTCACGAGACAAAATTAGGAAGATTGGAGATTAGGAATCTGAGCCCCTGAACTGCCCCTCAGGCTAGGGGAAGCCCTGTCTTTCCTTAACTTGGGGGTACCCTTGAAGGTAGGGAGGCCCAAGTCACCGGCCTGTCCCTGTCTCCTGTTAAACCCTGTACTAAACCCCCAACCCCCACCCCAGTGGGTGAACAGTGTAAACAGCACCACAAAGCAAATAAACAATATAAGAGTGAGGTGACCACGATACCAAAAGGTGAATGCACAAACTACAAAATAACAAAACTCAGAACTTAGCTTGTGCACGCCGCTGCAAACTCCACAACAAAGATAATACAGCAACTGAGCTCCAAACACCAGACTTGGCTGACACCAGGGAGCTGCTACTGTGAGGTTGGTCTCCTGAAATGAACTGTATAACCAACAGTCAGCTGATGCACCAGGTGACCTTGTAAAGGATGGTGGGAGTGGTCACAAACATCAGCTGACCCAGCAGCAATGCAATGCAATAACACCAGCGGCCACAGGGGGGAGAAAACTGCATTAACCGCCAATGACCAGAAAAGGAAAAAAGGTTCAAATCTGAGGGAAACCAGATCTGCCACAGATCCGAACATGGAATGTGACACAGGATTTGAGATGGGACACCATGTTGCGGTTGGAGAGCCACTGATGTGCCTAAAGATGGAAACCCCCCAAAAGTGACACCATTTTGGAAAGTAAACGCCCTAAGGAACATATCTAGATGGGTAGTGAGCACTTTGACCCACCAAGTGCTTCACAGAAGTTTATAATGCAGAGCCGTAAAAATAAAAAATCATATTTTTTCACAAAAATTATCTTTTTCCCCCAATTTTTTATTTTCCCAAGGGTAAGAGAAGAAATTGGACACCAAAAGTTGTTGTGCAATTTGTCCAGAGTACGCTGAGTACGCTGATACCCCATATGTGGGGGTAAACCACTGTTTGGGCGCATGGCAGTGCTCGGAAGGGAAGGTGCGCCCTGACTGGAATTGAGATGGGACGCCGTGTTGCATTTGGAGAGCCACTGATGTGCCTAAACATTAAAACCCCCCAAAAGTGACACCATTTTGGAAAGTAGACCCCCTAAGGAACTTATCTAGATGTGTTATGAGAGCTTTGAACCCCCAAGTGTTTCACTACAGTTTATAACGCAGAGCCGTGAAAAAAAAAAAAATTCTACAAAAATTATTTTTTGGCCCCCAGTTTTGTATTTTCCCAAGGGTAGCAGGAGAAATTGGACCCTAAAAGTTGTTATCCAATTTTTCCTGAGTACGCTGATACCCCATATGTGGGGAAGAACCACCGTTTGGGTGCATGGCAGAGCTCGGAAGGGAAGGAGCGCCATTTGGAATGCAGACATAGATGGATTGGTTTGCAGGCATCACGTTGCATTTGCAGAGCCCCTGATGCAACTAAACAGAAGAAACCCCTTACAAGTGACGCAATATTGGAAACTAGACCCCGCAAGGAACTTATCTAGATGTGTTTTGAGAACTTTGAACCCCCAAGTGTTTCACCACAGTTTTTACGCAGAGCCATGAAAATAAAAAATCAATTTTTCCCCCAAAACTGTTTTTTAGCCCCCCAAATTTTTATTTTCCCAAGGGTAACTAGAGAAATTGGACCCCAAAAGTTATTGTCCAATTAGTCCTGAGATTGCTGATACCCCATATGTTGGGGTAAACCCCTGTTTGGGTGCACGTGAGAGCTCGGAAAGGAAGGAGCACTGTTTTTCTTTTTCAACGCAGAATTGGCTGGAACAGAGATCGGAAGCCATGTCTCATTTGGATAGCCCCTGATGTGCCTAAACAGTGGAAACCCCCAGTTCTAACTGAAACCCTAACCCCAGCCCCAACCCTTACCCTAGCCCCAACCATAACCCAAACCCTCGCCCCAACCCTAGCCATAGCCCCAACCCTAACCTTAGCCCCAACCCTAACCCTAACCCTAGCCCTAACCCTAACCCTAGCACTAACCCTAACCCTAACCCTAGCCCTAACCCTAGCCTTAACCCTACCCCAAATCCTAACCCTAGCCCTAACCCTAGCCCTAATCCTATCCCTAGTCCTAACTCTAGCCCTAACCCTAGCCCTAACCTTAATGGGAAAATGGAAATAAATACATTTTTTTAATTTTATTATTTTTCCCTAACTAAAGGGGGTGATGAAGGGGGGTTTGATTTACTTTTATAGCATTTTTTAGCAGATTTTTATGATTGACAGCCGTAAGACTAAAATACACTTTTTATTGCAAAAAATAGTTTTTGCTTCTCCACATTTTGAGAGCTATAATTTTTCCATATTTTGGTCCACAGACTTATGTGAGGTGCGGGACGAGTTGACGCTTTATTGGTAACATTTTCGGGCACTTGACATTTTTTGATCACTTTTTATTCCGATTTTTGTGAGGCAGAACGACCAAAAAACAGCTATTCATGAATTTCTTTTGGGGGGGCGTTTATACCATTCCATGTTTGGTAAAATTGATAAAGCAGTTTTATTCTTTGGGTCAGTACAATTACAGTTATATTCATATCATTTCTTTATGTTTTGGCGCTATTATACGATAAAAGCTATTTTATAGAAAAAATAATTATTTTTGCTTCGCTTTATTCTAAGGACTATAACTTTTTTAATTTTTGATTGATGATGCTGTACGGTGGCTCGTGTTTTGCGAGACAAGATGACGTTTTCAGCGGTATCACGGTTATTTATATCCGTCTTTTTGATCGCGTGTTATTCCCCTTTTTGTTCGGTGGTATGATAATAAAGCGTTGTTTTTTGCCTCATTTTTTTTTTTTACCGCGTTCACTGAAGGGGTTAACTAGCGGGACAGTTTTATAGATGGGGTCGTTATGGACGTGGTGATGCTAAATATGTGTACTTTTATTGTTTTTTTATTATTTAGATAAAGAAATGTATTTATGGGAACAATATTTTTTCTCTTTACTTTTTTTTTTATACATGTGAATATTTTTTTTTTTACTTTACAACATTGTCCCAGTGAGGCATCATGTTATAGGGTCAGATCCCTGATCTGACACTTTGCACAGCACTGTGTCAGATCAGCAATCTGACATGCAGGGCTGCAGGCTTACCAGCGCTTGCTCTGAGCAGGCGCTGGTAAGCCACCTCCCAGCAGGACCCGGATGCAGCCCCGTGGCCATTTTGGATCCGGGGCCTGCAGGGAGAAGAAGGTAGGAGACCTCAGGGAAGGAGGAAGGAGGGAAGGAGGTCTCAGGGAAACACACAGGGAGCCCCCTCCCTGCGCGATGCTTCCCTATGCCGCCGGAACACTGCGATCATGTTTGATCACAGTGTGCCGGGGTTAATGTGCCGGGGGAGGTCCGTGACCGCTCCTGGCACATAGTGCCGGATGTCAGCTGCGATAGTCAGCTGACACCCGGTCGCGATCGGCCGCGCTCCCCCTGTGAATGCGGCTGATCGCTCTGGACGTACTATCCCATCACTGGGAATTAAGTCCCAGGTCACCTCGATGGGATAGTACGTCCAATGGGATTAAGGGGTTAAACAACAGAATATAACTCCAAGTAAATCAAACTTCAGTGAAATCTAACTGTCCACTTAGGAAGCAACACTGTTTGACAATCAATTTCACATGCTGTTGTGCAAATGGACAATAGAGGTAAATTATTGTTAATTATCAAGACACACTCAATAAAGGAGTGGTTCTGCTGGAGGGCACTACAGACCACATCTCAGTACCAGTACTTTCTGGCTGATGTTTTGGTCACTTTTGAATGTTGGTTGTGCTTTCACACTTGTGGTAGCATGACACGGACTCTACAACCCACACAAGTGGCTCAGGTAGTGCAGCTCACCTAGGATGGCACATGGATGCAAGCTAAGGCAGGAAGGTTTGCTGTGTCTGTGAGCGTAGCGTCCAGAGGCTGGAGGAGCTACCAGGAGACAGGCCAGTACACCAAGAGATGTGGAGGGGCCATAGGAGGGCAACAACCCTGCAGCGGGACTGCTATCTCAGCCTTTGTGCAAGGGAGCACAGGAAAATCATTGCCAGAGCCCTGCAAAATGACCTCCAGCAGGCCACAAATGTCCATGTGTCTGCACAAACAGTTAGAAACTGAATCTATGAGGAAGGTCTGAGTGCCCAATGTCCACAGATGGGGTTCTGCTCACAGTCCAACACTGTGCAGGAGGCTTGGCATTTGCCACAGAACACCAGGATTGGCAAATTCACCACTGATGTCCTGTGCTCTTCACAGATGAAAGCAGGTTCACACTGAGCACATGTGACAGACGTGACAGAGTCTGGAGACTCCGTGGAGAGTGTTCTGCTGCCTGCAACATCCTTCAGCATGACAGGTTTGACAGTGGATCAGTAATGGTGTGTGGTGGCATTTCTTTGGACAGCTGCACAGCCCTCCATGTGCTTGCCAGAGGTAGCCTGACTGCTATTAGGTACTGAGATGAGATGCTCAGACCGCTTGTGAGACCATATGCTGGTGCGGTTGGCCCTGGGTTCCTTCCCATGCAGGACAATGCCAGACCTCATGTGGCTGGAGTGTGTCAGCAGTTCCTGCAAGATGAAGGCATTGAAGCTATGGACTGGCCCACCCGTTCCCCTGACCTGAATCTGATTGAACACATCTGGGACCTCATGTCTCGCACCATCCATCAACGTCACTTTGCACCACAGACTGTCCAAGAATTGGCGGATGCTTCAGTCCAGGTCTGGGAGGAGATCCTTCTGGAGACCATCCGCCGCTTCATCGGGAGCATGCCCAGAAATTGTAGAGAGGTCATACAGGCACATGTAGGCCACACACACTACTGAGCATCATTTCCTTGTCTTGAGGCATTTCCACTGAAGTTGGATCAGCCTGTAACCTCATTTTCCACTTTGATTTTGAGCATCATTCAAACTCCAGACCTCCGTGGGATATTAGTTTTGATTCATGATGATCATTTTTACGTATTGATGTTCTCAACACATTCCACTATGAATAAAGATTTACAGCAGGAATATTTCATTCAGCGATATCTAGCATGTGGGATTTTAGTGTTCCCTTAATTTTTTAGAGCAGTATATATATATATATATATATATATATATCAGATAGCAGGCTACACACAGTTACACGTGCTGGTACAATCCATTACATGTTACATAAGTCTAGCAAACCATTGTGGGAAGCTCTGTCTTTTCCTGGGTCAAGGTGTGTCACTACGGACTCAACTCCCAGTTAATTTGTTAGGGCCTCACTGGTTGATGTGCATTGTTATGACTCCTCACTACTATTCTCAGATTTGTTTTGATGAGGGCTCAATGCTGTGTCAATGCATCAACAATTGCCCGTAGAAGAACTCCTGTCCCAGCATGGCCATCCTCTCCACTGTGACCCTCAGGCCTGGCTACACTCTAGCTTCTTACCTTGTATAGATAATTATTTGCTTAAGACCCACTTGCCTTAAAGATAAGGAATATTTCCTTCACTTTAGCCCTCACTTTAGGCCCCCTTGCATGAGATAAAGAATCCTTCTGCCACTTAATCTTTGTTTTTTTTAGAATATGCTATTCGATATACGGTCTCCCTTGTCTTGACACACAAAGACCAATTTCAATGCAGGCCAGTGAGCAACAGGACCATAAGGCTGTGTGCATACGTAGGGAAAGTGGTGCAGAACTTTCTGTACAAAATCTGCATCTCCTGGCAGAATCCGCAGCTGCGGATTTGCCACGGGTTTTATGCAGATTTAGTGCGGTTTTTGTGCGGAATTGATGCGGATTTTGTGTGGATTTTCTGCAGTTTTACCCATTGCGGATTTCTATTATGGAAGGGTGCAGAAATGCTGCAGATCCGCACAAAAGAAGTGACATGCACTTCTTTTAAATCCTCAGCAATTCCACATGGATTTTTCTGCACCATGTGCACAGCTTTTTTTTAACATTGATTTATTTTGTACTGTAAATCACAGTGCGGATCTGCAGCGTTTCTGAGCGGAAGAAAATGCTGCGGATACGCACTAAATCCGCATCATGTGCGCACAGCCTAAGGGTATGTGTCCACATTCAGGATTGCATCAGGATTTGGTCAAGATTTTATACAGGTAAAATCCTGACCAAATCTGCACCTGAGGTCACTGGCAGGTCACCTGCGTTGTCCTTGCGTTGTTTCAGCAATGTAAGGACATGCTGCGTTCTAAAAAGACGCGCCACATGTCCGTTTCTGCGGGTATGCCACATGCGTCTTTAATGCATAGTGGAGACAGGATTTCATTAAATCCCCTCCACTATGCTGTAACATCTAGACGCTGCGTTTTTGACGCTGCGGCTCAACGCAGCGTCAAAAATGCAGCGTTTCCTGAACGTGGAAACATGCCCTAAGTCTTTTACTTCTCAAGTACTCTTCCCTATATTCCTAAGGACAAACTGCATTTCCTTGTGTCCACGTAACTCCTCCCACCCTGGACAGGACCAAATAGTTAACCCTGTCTGCAGCTAACTCACTATTGCAAAACACAAACCAGATACAACGAGATTCAAAACATGACAATGCATTATATAACCATACGACCTCCAAGAGGATGTGGACAGCTTCTCCCCTCATTACATAATAAAACAACAGTACACAAAAAATAACAAAC
This sequence comes from Ranitomeya imitator, assembly GCF_032444005.1. Lineage (NCBI taxonomy): Eukaryota > Metazoa > Chordata > Amphibia > Anura > Dendrobatidae > Ranitomeya > Ranitomeya imitator. The sequence continues at coordinate 101,644,918 of NC_091287.1, forward strand.
AGAACACTGAAGTCAGCAATATCTTATGCTGCCCCTTTTGCGAAATATTACAAAATAGCTTGGAGTACACAAAATCACTCCAGAGGGCTTCTCTGAAGGATATTGGTGACAAGTTTTGTGTTTTTTTTATTATAGTACAGAAGGAAAGATACATTTTGTGCAAACAAAAAAAGTGCAAAACACCAAAAACTCGCAAATTGAAAAATTAATCAGGCGCTTAGACTTTTATCTGTCTGTCTTCTGCAGTTAAAGAGAAACATACTGTACACTTTATCAGATTCAGTGCTACCTCAGTATTCATAAACTGCAGTGCTAGCCCCAGTTGCTGAGTTACAATTTTCTTTCTACTATTGTGCATAAAGAGAGACATGGCTGACAATCAGGGATCTCACAGCTCATAAACACCTAATACTCTACAGTGTGAACGCTGCATGAAAAATAAATATTCCTCACTATTCCAGCCTCTGATAAAATGTATATTACTCTTATTGGGTTTTCCAGGATATACATATTAATGACTTATCCTTAGGCTAGGGTCACACGACTATATATTCTCTTAACCAAATTACACTCTTATCAAACTCTGTCGACAGAGTGTCGGATGAGAGAATTGGAGCACACTGTAAGGGTATGTGTCCACGTTCAGGATGGCCGGCGGTATCGTCGTAGCGGCAAACCCGCTCTGCGGTAAGCCCCGCCCCCTTTCTAGGACGCGTGGATGCCGGATGTGTTCATGGCACACATCCGGGATCATCGCTCCCCACCATAGGGCCCTGTGCTATATCTTGCGGCGACGCAGCGTCGCCGCAAGGTATACGGACATGCTGCGATCTGAAAAGACGCGCAGCATGTCCGGAGTCGCAGGGCCGCCGCGTGCGTGTTACCACGCATAGTGGAGACGGGATTTCATTAAATCCCCTCCACTATGCTGTAACATCTGGACGCTGCGTGTCTGACGCTGCGGCTCTATGCAGCGTCAGACACGCAGCGTTTCCTGCACGTGGAGACATACCCTAAGGAGAAGATGGAGAACAAAATTTCTCAATCTTCTCCATTGTGTTAGTGTGCAGAAAACGGACAACATTCAGGTGACATGCAGTCCAATGATTTCCACAGATTCATTGATCTGCTTGGCCCAGCATGAACCGAATATCATATCATACTCAAAAATATTGTGACTTATTTCTTCGGACTGGTTCGTTCTGAGGAAAAAATCATGTGTGCAACCCCATTGAATAACATTGGATCCAACGTTTTTTTTGGATCGCACTCAGATGTTAAAGATTGTGGTGTTAACCTGGCCTTAAGATAGGTCATCATTACAAGGTTACGGTGGGCGGCTCGACACCTGGCAACCTCACCAGTCAGCTCAGCCATATGTGCACAGTACTTTTCTAGCTTTGTACACTGTGTACATCAGACCACAGTGGGAGCTAAAGATAGTTTATTGCTGGTGGTGGATGTTGGATCTCAACCACCTGGTACTGATCTTTTTAAGGGTCTGTGTAGCAATAAATAGGCCAGACGCATGTAAGTTCTGGGCAACAGCTTTTATCTAGATGACACAGACACTGAAATCAGATTTTCCTTCAGTACCTCATGCTGCCCACTCTGAGGGTATATTTCCTTTAGGCTTAAAAGAATTATGTTACAATTGTGTAAGTTATTATTATTATACTTTTATATATTAATCTCACTAACGGTAAAATCCCACGTACTGAAAACAGAGCTAGGTTTCCACTTCATAGTCAGTCACTTGTGAAAAATCCAGTGCAACGTACAGTGCCAGCAAAGTGCATGTGATTTGCACAAGCTGTGAAGTATACCGGCGGTATGATGTCAGTTTATGATGCAGTTATAGATGCAAATTGCACCCTTTAAAACGTGAAGGGAGAAATGTGGGGTTTTTTTTTTGCAATGATATCCACAGTGGCACAAATGGAGGTCAGAAGTGGAGATGCTACATCTGAACTTACCCTTATAATATAATAATATTTGCACTTACAGAGAAGAGGCTAATGGCCATTGTGCAGTGCTCCTACACTAATTACACAACATGGCTGTCTACAAGCTGATGGCTATAACTTCTGCAGGATGCTGCTCGATGTCCTTGTGTCTAACATGTTGCTGAGGTTCTTAACATTTTGCATATAAAGCTGGGTTTTAAGCATTTGAAAGGGATATCAGAGCAGTTCTATTTAAAGTAGCAGTCAAATTTGTTTCAGCTTTCTGAATTAGTTACACGGATATAGTGGACATTAGGTCTTGTGCAGCAGGATGATGAGAGGCAGACAACTTTCTAATTAATTCAGAGATAGACATGCACTGCAAATAAAAAAACTGTTCATGTGAAAGCCAACATTCTGAAAATATTCTGTTGGAATAGGATAGTTATGATGAATAAGAGATTCAAAGTCAAATTGTATTTTTTTCAAGCAATAAAAAGCTTCATTAAGACATTTTAATGATCCCAGCAGACAATTTTTGCATTTAAATCAATGCTTTACTTTCTCAAATAGCAGAGCTGCTAAGCTCTAGCCGATGAGACAAGCAGATTTACATTCGCTGAACAGCTGTGGCTTCCTGACTATTGACCTTTCCAATAAGATTTTGGTTAAAATTACATTAGTTGCAGCTCTAGATTTGTACTTTTTTGCATCAGCCTTGTGATTCCATTAAATTGTCTGACTTCTTTTTGTTTTACCTTTAGGTACATCATTCTGGTGCCTACTGGATATTGTTCCTATAAAGAATGAGAAAGGAGACGTGGTCCTTTTTTTGTCTTCATTTAAGGACATTACGGACACAAAAGTCAAGATTGCACAAGAAGATAAAAAGGAAGGTTTGTGAATATTCATTTTATACATCAAGGTGGTGTCACGCTGCTGCAATGCAGGTAGGTGCAGGCTCCACTAGATGGCAGTAGAGTGGAAGCAGGACTGCACCTAAACAGAGCTGACCCGCAGTGCAGCAATGAGGCCACCACTGGTGGCAGCAGATTAGTAAAACAAGCCAGGCAAAATCCTTGACTGTAGCACAGTACCAAAGGAATAAGCAAATTCACAGTCACAGACAAGCCAGGGCGTCAGTAACAGTCAGGAGCAGATAAGCCAAAAGACAAAAGACAGAAGCAGGTCAGGATACAAGCCAAGTCAAAACCAGAGAGTCAGCACACTAAAGGGAAACATGGAGTCAAGACGGGAATAGGGGAAAACAGAGACACAGGTTCAGGCAGCAAATGCAGCAGGACAAATCAGAGCAGTCAGAGTCAGCTACAGCAGCACTATGCAAAAACTATAACTGACATTGCCTGCAGGAAGCAGCGGTGATAAGTACCCAACCTGAGAAAGGTTAACTCTTGACATGACCAGATTGGGAAAAAGGGAAAACAGGACTCAAAACCCGGTCTGGATCATGACAGGTGGTATACATTGTAATTGCACAAAACAAAGATATTATGGTTAACCACCTAAATATCCCAGATCTCTTCTGAATTATGGTGTATAATGAAAAATGATCCATCATTGTTGAAGATTTTTGATATCAGGCTGGATTTTTTTTAAAGTAAATTGGTCTAAAATTGCAATATTTAAGTATAATTAAGTAACAATTGTCAATTGAACGAATGTGTTGAAAAAAATGTCACTAATGTTATCTTTACCATACTGTTAAGGACCTGGTGGTTAGGAGCATCCGGATTGACCTGATGGTAAAACTAACACAGGACAAGCTCTGGGAAGTGGGAGCTCTGCTGACCGCAACCCCTAATCCTATCACACACACTAGAAATAGCCGTGGAGCGTACCTAACTCTGCCTAGACGCCTCTTCACAGCCTAAGAGATAACTAGCCCTAGAGATAGAAAATAAAGGCTACCTTGCCTCAGAGAAATTCCCCAAAGGAAAAGGCAGCCCCCCACATATATTGACTGTTAGTTAAGATGAAAGTCACAAACACAGAAAAGAAACAGGTTTCAGCAAAGGAGGCCAGACTTACTAAACAGACTGAGGATAGGAAAGGTATCTTTGCGGTCAGCACAAAAAACTACAAAAAGACCACGCAGAGTGTGCAAAAAGACCTCCGCACCGACTCACGGCAAAATCAAGATAGCAAGCTGGACAAGAAAACAATGAACAAATAATTAACTAGCAGGGACTTAGCTTCTGCTGGAGTAGACAGGTCACCAGAAAGATCCAAGAGCGAACTGAACCGGTACAAGAACATTGACAGCTGACATGGAGTAACGATCTGAGTGGAGTTAAATAGAGCAGCCAGCCAAAGAATAAACTAAGTCACCTGTGGAAGGAACCTCAGAAGCAGCAGCTCCACTCACAGCCACCAGAGGGAGTCCATGGACAGAACTCGCCGAAGTACCATTCATGACCACAGGAGGGAGTTCGATAACAGAATTCACAACACCATACTACTTGATCATAGCTTTACTTCTGCATGGGTCTGCAATTCTGCAGCTTACATGCTCTATTCTTTCTGTTTATTTTTCCTCAGATCACCCTTGGTAAAGCAAATATGAAAATTATAATTGAAATTTGCATTAAATGTGTGAATATGCCCATAAACTCATGCGTAAAGGAACACAGCCATATATTTTTTTCACTGATCAAAAAGCAATATGAGAGTACTAAACGAAATTTAAAAAATATATATTTTCATGATAGAATTTTTCCAGTTCACTTCAAGTTTCCGTCCAACATTCTTTCTCTGATGTTTGTTAATAAAGCAGAGCGGGTTTTCTAAAAGGGCTTGCTGAGAGGATAACAATGCTTTTTAATGGAATCGATGTAAAATATAAGAGAATAATTGCTCATTCTTCCCAACCATCCTCAGTTCCCATTACAATACCTATTTCATTCCTGCAAGATTCTAATTCCTGTGTTGTTTCTCAGCTCACCAGAAATGCCATCTTGGCCAATCAATGGCTGCATTGATGATCCCACTCATAATTGATTAGTGAAGAGGCCATTTTCTGTCTTTTTTGTTGTGTCACTACCAAGACCTGGAAATTAATTCAACCTTCTTAATAATATTTGTTCAACCAGTACACAGACACGGAAATGATGTGGATGATTGAATTCATATGCCGAAAATTTTCTGTGGAAAATAAGTCATTCCCATATGTATCTGACAGGGACATTTTCCTCTCATCCCTTTGAAATCACAAGTTAATATGTATGGTAGAGTCAGTACATATGTCAATTGAACGAGCATGCAGTTAACTGCTATATAATATGTACAATATAGATAATTTTAGGAGTGACCTAGACCATATTTATCCAGTTGTATGAAGAGAGAAAATAGAGTTGCTCTTCATTCTTTCATTCCAATCATTTAATTTATTTTCATTAACATTTAAGTCTTTATGCTGACTGCAAAAAAAACGATGATATTTAGTATTCAGTGTAGAATTACATAGAACTAACTAAATAAAAAAAAAATTAAATTAAAAATACCCCTTCCTACCAGAAGAATCCTTTCAACAACTTAACTGTCTGACAATGTTAAGGAAGTTAAAGTGAGTCTGTCTCCAGGTTTTTGCTATGTAATTTGAGAGCTTTGTGGTGTAGAAGCAGAGACCCTGATTGCAGTGATATATCACTTACTGGACTGTGTTTTGTTATTTTACTACAATTAACGTTTTATCAGCAGGAGATTTTCACTACAGGACAACTGGCCTCCGGCATCCTGGTCTAGCCCCCCAGCACTTATTTGCAACTCTCTGTCACTATATAGTGTACACAGAAAGCTGTGGTTTAGGCGGGATTGCTGATGGCTCAACAGCTGAGCTGTTATGGATCTGCAGAAGAGAAAACTGATACAATTATGATATCATAACCTGCTGCACCAAGTATACCAAGTTATACATGGCTGGAACTGAAATCTTTTTCTCAACCTCATGCGGCTGTCAGATTTCATAGCCAAAACCTGCTGACAGATTCCCTTTAAGGGGTTATATCACTGCAATTTCTCACCAACAAAGATTACTAATAGTGAAGTGTAGATAATCTTTTCAGTACCTGGAGAAATGAAAAATTGAATGGCTCCCTTTCTGTATCTAAATATTCAGTCGAAGGCAGCATGATACTTTGATGTAATAATCTTTCAAGCCTGCAAACTAGCTAGCAATTTGTCCTCTAAAAATAGTTTAAAAATTAAAAATTATAATTTGACCAGTGGATCATCTGCACTCGCCATCCACGTGGAAATCGATGGCACGTAAAACCTGGCAGATGTCCTTTATAGTGGCCCACTCAGTGGTTGTGAAGTCTGAACGGCGCACAGTGCGACTTCTTTGCGCCTGATGCAGCTGGTACTCCATTACTGCTGGCTGCTGCTCACACAACCGCTCCAACATATGTAACATTGAATTCCACCTGGTGGGTAGGTCACATAAGATGCGATGTTCCGGAAGGTGGAATCGGCGCTGCAGAGCTGCAATGCGCTATCTTGCCATGCTGGAACGCCGCAAGTGAGCACACTCTAGGCGGACCTTGTGCAGCAGTGCATCAAGATCCGGATAGTCCCTCAAAAAACTCTGCACGACCAAGTTGAGCACATGTACCAGACATGGGATGTGAGTGATTTTGCCTAGGGCCAGAGCTGCCACCAAATTTTGGCCATTGTCACACACTACCATGCCTGGCTGGAGATTCGCTGGCACAAACCACACGTCGCTCTCCTGCTTGATGGCATTCCAGAGCTCCTGCGCTGTGTGGCTTTGATTCCCCAAAGAAACTAATTTCAGTACGGCCTGTTGATGTTTGGCCATGGCTGTGCTCATATCGGTCATAACAGGTAAGCGTTCATGGGTCAAGGTGGAGGTAGACTGTGACGGCTCCTGCAGCAATGATTCAGAGGAACTGGATTATGAGGAGGAGGCAATGTGTACAGACTGGATTCCTGCAATTTTTGGCATTGGCAGTACACGTACAGCACCACTCTGAAGATCTGTACCCGGCTCCACAACATTTACCCAATGGACAGTGAGGGAAAGGTATCGCCTTTGTCCATGGTTACTGGTCCACGCATCGGTGGTGAGGTGGACCTTGCTACTGATGGCGTTTAGTAGCGCATGTTTAATGTTTCCCTCCACATGCTTTTGCAGGGCAGGGATGGCTTGCCTGCTGAAATAAAACGGCTGAGCACATTGTATTGTGGGACTGCCAATGCCATCAATTTACGGAAGGTGTCAGTCTCCACCAGCCTGAATGACAGCATTTCAAGGGACAGTAGTTTTGCAATGCCATCATTCAGAGCCTGTACTAGGGGGTGGTTTGCCGAGAATGGCCACCTTTTCTCCAATGCCTGTGCTACCGATGGCTGTAGACTGGGCTGGGAGTGTGAGGATGACTGGGAATGTGGTGTTGTGGGTGGAATTACACTGGGTTTCTGGACAACAGTGCCAGAGGTTCTTGCATCGCGATCCTGTGAGGAAGCCGAACCAGCTGTGTGTGAGCTAGAGAAAGAGGCTACAACACGAGCTGAAGAGGTGGTAGGTGCCGCTCTTTGTTGGCCCAGGTCTTCAGTGTGTTTTTGTAACTCCATCACATGCTTGGTCCGCACATGTTTCCACATATTTGTGGTATTGAGGTTGCTGACACTTTTCCCTCTTTTGACTTTCTGATGACACAGCTTGCATTTGACAAAGCAAATGTCATCTGCAACTGTGTCAAAAAAAGGACCAGGCACTGCAAGTCTTGGGAGCACCCATTTTGGCTTTTGGAAGAGGCATGCTCCTAATGGGTGCCGAAGTGGAGGCTACAGGTAATGCAGTCTTCCCCCTCCCTCTCCCTCTTTGGGCCGTTTGGGGAATCTCTTCCTCAGTGCTGCTCCCACCACCTTCCTGTACCTCATGCCATGATGGGTCAAGGACCTCATCATCTACACTACCCTCTTCCATCAACCGCTTCTCCTGGGTAGTCTCGGCAGCACAGTACACACCAGAAAGTGGCACCTGAGTCTCATCAGATGTGTACTGAGGTGTGCTGACCGGAGGCACTGGCCCACCTGCCTCTTCAGATTCAGAGAGACAAAGCTGTTGGGCATCACTACATACTGCCTCTTCTTTCATTACTGGAATGCTGCTTGGCTGGCCCCCTCTTTCCAAGCCAAGAGATTCAGAGAACAGAAGTAGAGATGGGCAATTTGGCAGGTGGTGAAGAGACAGATGGGTGCTCTCCAGTGCTGTGTGCCTGAGAGGATGTGGCACTAATTGAAGTCGATGCGTTAGCTGCAATCCATCCAACAACGGCTTCAATTTGTTCATCCCGCAGCAGCAGGGTACGGCTATCTCCTACAAAGCTGCGCATGAAGGACTGTTCCCTGCTGAAACTGGGGGATGATGAGTCTCCCTGCTCCACGCCCATGACCACATGCCTTACTCACTGCCTTCTTCATCTCGGTAGACTAATAAAGATAGGCAGAAAAGTACTTATTGTGCTTATTCCTGAACAGTTCCTAACGGGTATAAGAAACACTAATTTTTAAAGTGTGGACTAGACTTTAATATGATCTAATGTGGCATACAAACCTGTAAAGTGGAGTGTTTGGTGAACTTTATTAACTTTTTTTTTCACAGAACAGACTACAGACTACAAAGTGAGCTGCACTCACACACAGACCATGCAGACAGCCGTGAATGGCGCTGTAAGGCCAAAAAAAGCTCCTCTATGTACTCCTATATAGTGTTTTTCCACAATCTAGCAGTATACGGATGGAAACCCACTAATATGCAAAATTTCAAAAAAGGTGCAGCAGGCGGCACTAATTGAAAAAAGGACAATGGAACAGTATGAGGCAGTGACGCACCCTGAGCTGACTACAACCGGCTGTGGCAGAAGAACAGACTACAGAGTGAGCTGCATTCACACACAGACCATGCAGACAGCCGTGAATGGCGCTGCAAGGCCAAAAAAGCTCCTCTATGTACTCCTATATAGTGTTTTTCCACAATCTAGCAGGATACGGATGGAAACCCACTAATAGGAGAAAAACAGGAGAAATGTGCTGTAAGCAGCACTAATGCACAAAAGGACAATTGAACAGTATGAGGCAGTGGCGCACCCTAAGCTGACTACAACCAGCAGTGGCTGCAGAACAGACAACAGCGTGAGCTGCCCTCACACACAGACCTTGCAGACAGCTGTGAACAGCGCTGCAAGGCAAAAACAAGGCTCTCGCACAGCGGTTGCTAAATGAACCTAGTAAAGCACAATGAAGCAAATTGCTATCTCTAAACTGGCCCTCAGTCAGAACACAGCGTCCTGTCCTTAACTGAATTCACAGCAGAGTGAACCCAAAATGGCGGTGGCGACTTTGATAGTGAATCATGACATCATTTCAGCAGCCAATCACAGCCATGCCAGTAGTTACATGCCTACCATGCAGAACAGGATGTGCCCACACTTCTAATCATTCCTCATTGGCTGAATTCGGGCTCTTTGAATTATGAAAACTTCCGATTCCGGTATCAGATATACTGAAAGTATTGGAACTTGGTATCGGAATTCCGATACCGCAAATATCGGCCGATACCCGATACTTACGGTATTGGAATGCTCAACACTACTGGCCACCTCTCTTTTAAATCCTTGTATCAGAAGGGGATCCTAGCTTTTGAACTTTCAGGCAAACATTAAATCAGTTCTATCAATATTGACCAAATAAAAATGTACAAGATATCAAAGGTATATTACTTAAAATGTTTTATTAGAATGCACATTGTCGTATGTAACCATTGAAATCAAAATTTTTCAACCCTGGTTACAATTTAGGTTTATCACACATTTTCTGCTGATTGTAAAAAAGTAATGAAAACAACTTTAAGTAGCTCAAAATAACTAATACAACAAGTGCCACTTTTACTGTCTACTGCAGTGTCAGATTTATTCAACTCCTTCATGACAAAAGTTTTGGGAATCTATTTATATAATTGCCTTGTAATGTTTTCATTTCCTCTTCTGTCCAGATGTCATCGTATCCCAGAATTCCAAGCAGAGGAAGTTCACCGACCGCCATATTGGGACACCCAAGTGATTGATGTCTCAATATGGAAACTGCTGCTAGTACCAACCTATTGCACGGTTTCACCAGTGGAATACCGTCGCACCACACACACACTCTCTATATGCCATATGCACCACACACACACACACACTCTCACACACACTCACACTTACACACTCACATTCACACTCACACTCACACACTCACATTCACACTCACATTCACACTAACACTCTCACACTCACACACTCACACTCCCACACTCTCTTTCACAATCACTTTCCCACTCACACACTCTGACACAGCCTCTTGCGTGGTACCACCAGTGGAACACCGCCGAGAACATGGCGCTGCCGGGATCACCCAAATGATTCACTGACTGCTGTCATCTATGTACAGGAGGAGTGCATGCACTGTTTTAATGTGACCACCACGATCTGTCTGCACAAAGATGGCGGCGGTATGATTTACTGCACCTGTGTGAATTATGTGCAGGTGCAGTGAATCGCACGGCTGATCCCGGTGGCAGATGTGTGATGTGTCTACAGGCAGAGGAAGCTGGTCACATTAAAGGGGTTTTCCCACGAACGAAAGTTCATTTTAAAAATTGACTCTGTCTGACCATGTACGGAGCATACTACATCGCCTGGGCCAGGGAGGAAGCAAAAGAACATACTGACATTACAGCAGGGGATCACAGTGGATTCATTTTGTGAAGTAAAATATTTCACTGACTGTTTTTAAACAATATTTTGCATCACAAAATGTATTCTCTGCAATCTCCTGTTGTAATTTCAGTATTGTCTTTTGCTTCCTCCCCTGCCCAAAAGCTGTGGTAAGTTCGGTACACGGTCAGACACAGACAATTTTTTAAATGAACTTTTCTTCGTGGGAAAACCCCTTTAAAAAGCAAATATCAATGCCAACATGACTCATCATAAAAAGTACGCCAATGACAATGAAAGGAAAGCAGCAAAGGCACAACGTCGAAGACATCAAAGGGCAAATGAGACTCTTGAAAAGCAACAGCATCTCTGGGAAAAATACAATGCATATACAGTTATATGTAAAAGTTTGGGCACCCCTATTAATCTTAAGCTTAATGTTTTATAAAAATCATTTTTTTTTTTTTGCAACAGCTATTTCAGTTTCATATATCTAATAACTGTTGGACACAGTAATGTTTCTGCCTTGAAATGAGGTTTATTGTACTAACAGAAAATGTGCAATCTGCATTTAAACAAAATTTGACAGGTGCATAAGTATGGGCACCCTTATCATTTTCTTGTTTTAAATACTCCTACCTACTTTTTACTGACTTACTAAAGCACTTTTTTTTGTTTTCTAACCTCATTGAGCTTTGAACTTCATAGCCAAGTGTATGCAATCATGAGAAAAGCTACTTAAAGTGGCCACTTGCAAGTTGTTCTCCTGTTTGAATCTCCTCTGAAGAGTGGCATCATGGGCTCCTCAAAACAACTGTCTAATGATCTGAAAACAAAGATTATTCAACATAGTTGTTCAGGGGAGGGATACAAAAAGCTGTCTCAGAGATTTAACCTGTCAATTTCCACTGTGAGGAACATAGTAAGGAAATGGAAGAACACAGGTACAGTTCTTGTTAAGGCCAGAAGTGGCAGGCCAAGAAAAACATCAAAAAGGCAGAGAAGAAGAATGGTGAGATCAGTCAAGGACAATCCTCAGACCCCCTCCAGAGAGCTGCAGCATCAACTTGCTGCAGATTGTGTCACTGTGCATCGGTCAACTATACAATGCACTTTGCACAAGGAAAAGCTGCATGGGAGAGTGATGCGAAAGAAGCCGTTTCTGCAAGCACTCCACAAACAGAGTCGGCTGAGGTATGCAAAAGCACATTTGGAGAAGCCAATATCTTTTTGGAAGAAGGTCCTGTGGACTGATGAAACCAAGATTGAATTGTTTGGTCATACAAAAAGGCGTTATGCATGGCGGCCAAAAAACACAGCATTCCAAGAAAAACACTTGCTACCCACAGTGAAATTTGGTGGAGGTTCCATCATGCTTTAGGGCTGTGTGGCCAATGCCGGCCCCGGGAATCTTGTTAAAGTTGAGGGACGCATGGATTCTTCGCAGTATCAGCAGATTCTTGACAGTAATGTTCTTGAATCGGTGACAAAGTTGAAGTTACGCAGGGGATTGATCTTTCAGCAAGGCAATGATCCAAAACACCGCTCCAAATCTACTCAGGCATTCATGCAGAGGCACAATTACACTGTTCTGGAATGGCCATACCAGTCCCCAGACCTGAATATCATTGAACATCTGTGGGATCATTTGAAGAGGGCTGTCCATGCTCGACGACCATCAAACTTAACTGAACTGGAATTGTTTTGTAAAGAGGAATGGTCAAAAATACCTTCAGCCAGGATCCAGGAACTCATTAAAAGCTACAGGAAGCGACTAGAGGCTGTTATTTTTGCAAAAGGAGGATCTACTAAATATTAATGTCACTTTTCTAGTGGGGTGCCCATACTTATGCACCTGTCAAATTTTGTTTGAATGCAGATTGCACATTTTCTGTTAGTACAATAAACCTCATTTCAAGGCAGAAACATTACTGTGTCCAACAGTTATTAGATATATGAAACTGAAATAGCTGTTGCAAAAAAAACAATTTTTATAAAACATTAAGCTTAAGATTAATAGGGGTCCCCAAACTTTTTCATATAACTGTAAGTGTAGGCGTCAAGCACATGAGTCCCCTGATGCAAAAGTCATTAGATTATCACAGGATGCCATTAGGCAACAACAGTGCCGCATGCCTGCCCCCATTGTGACATTACCGCCCTCCCGATGCGATAGCATCGGGCCTCCGTCTAGTAATAATTATAAATAATAATATTAAGCTTTATGTATCTAGTGCCATTCTCCTGGGCATTGGCCCTTAGTTCACTAATATTCTGAAAATTGTTGAAATTGCTTCTTTTACTTCCACCAAAGATTTTCTGTGAGATCCAAGTCAGGTGATTGTGAGCATCCTTTATTTGCCATACAATGTGCCATGGGTACGTGAAGAGGTAATACTGGCACAAAATATTTTTCTATGTGAGATGACAACTTATCTTGAAACTGCTGGGTCACAACACAGAATCTGTAACATGATCACTCCGCCAACTCTTATGTTTTATTTATGCAGGTTAAAGACATTTGTCTCCTTGGCCCATCCCACTTAAGGGCCAGGACTGACTTAAAAATAGTTACACCTTGAAATAGACTGAGGTTTCTGACAAATCTGTAGAAGCTAACAGTTTTAGCTTCATAACTTGTATTCCATAACTAACATGATTCAAAATCTTCTGCAAATCATTATTTTACAGTATTTTAAGTTTCACAGGAAGACATTATTTTTTTTCTTCAATTAAATTGTCAGCATAAGGTCACTCAGCATAATTTGGTACTACCAAGGGTTTAAACGGAAGTGAAGATGAAACTGCTTTTTCTCATCCAATATATTTCTTCATACACCCAGTGGTGCTATCTAAAAATTGTTTCCGCTCTATTAAGTATTGTGTTAAACCAGTCTAAAATTATAAATCCATTTATATGATTTTTAAAGTAGCAAGATATTCTGTCTGAGCCTATTAGGAGAAAGAACAATTGTAAAAAGTAATAAGAATATGTGATTCTTAGGACCTCTTAACTTAAAATGATTACTTTAATTTAAAAGAGCACACACATACAAAAAATTATATGCATTTAGATTTGCAAATTTTCATGCAGATAGTAGGTATTTATTTTTTAACCCCTTCATGACCCAGCCTATTTTGACCTTAAAGACCTTGCCGTTTTTTGCAATTCTGACCAGTGTCCCTTTATGAGGTAATAACTCAGGAACGCTTCAACGGATCCTAGCGGTTCTGAGATTGTTTTTTCGTGACATATTGGGCTTCATGATAGTGGTAAATTTAGGTCAATAAATTCTGCGTTTATTTGTGATAAAAACGGAAATTTGGCGAAAATTTTGAAAATTTCGCAATTTTCACATTTTGAATTTTTATTCTGTTAAACCAGAGAGATATGTGACACAAAATAGTTAATAAATAACATTTCCCACATGTTTACTTTACATCAGCACAATTTTGGAAACAAAATTTTTTTTTGTTAGGAAGTTATAAGGGTTAAAATTTGACCAGCGATTTGTCATTTTTACAACGAAATTTACAAAACTATTTTTTTTAGGGACCACCTCACATTTGAAGTCAGTTTGAGGGGTCTATATGGCTGAAAATACCCAAAAGTGACACCATTCTAAAAACTGCACCCCTCAAAGTACTCAAAACCACATTCAAGAAGTTTATTAACCCTTCAGGTGCTTCACAGCAGCAGAAGCAACATGGAAGGAAAAAATGAACATTTAACTTTTTAGTCACAAAAATTATCTTTTAGCAACAATTTTTTTATTTTCCCGATGGTAAAAGGAGAAACTGAACCACGAAAGTTGTTGTCCAATTTGTCCTGAGTACGCTGATACCTCATATGTGGGGGTAAACCACTGTTTGGGCGCACGGCAGGGCTTGGAAGGGAAGGAGCGCCATTTGACTTTTTGAATCAAAAATTGGCTCCACTCTTTAGCGGACACCATGTCACGTTTGGAGAGCCCCCGTGTGCCTAAAAATTGGAGCTCCCCCACAAGTGACCCCATTTTGGAAACTAGACGCCCCAAGGAACTTATCTAGATGCATAGTGAGCACTTTAAACCCTCAGGTGCTTCACAAATTGATCTGTAAATATGAAAAAGTACTTTTTTTTCACAAAAAAATTCTTTTCGCCTCAATTTTTTCATTTTCACATGGGCAACAGGATAAAATGGATCCTAAAATGTGTTGGGCAATTTCTCCTGAGTACACCAATACCTCACATGTGGGGGTAAACCACTGTTTGGGCACATGGTAAGGCTCGGAAGGGAAGGAGCGCCATTTTACTTTTTGAATGAAAAATTATTTCCATCGTTAGCGGACACCATGTCGCGTTTGGAGAGCTCCTGTGTGCCTAAACATTGGCGCTCCCCCACAAGTGACCCCATTTTGGAAACTAGACCCCCCAAGGAACTTATTTAGATGCCTAGTGAGCACTTTAAACCCTCAGGTGCTTCACAAATTGATCTGTAAAAATGAAAAAGTACTTTTTTTTCACAAAAAAATTCTTTTCGCCTCAATTTTTTCATTTTCACATGGGCAGTAGGGTAAAATGGATCATAAAATTTGTTGGGCAATTTCTCCCGAGTACGTCGATACCTCATATGTGGGGGTAAACCACTGTTTGGGCACTCGGCAGGGCTCGGAAGGGAAGGCGCGCCATTTGACTTTTTGAATGGAAAATTAGCTCCAATTGTTAGCGGACACCATGTCGCGTTTGGAGAGCCCCTGTGTGCCTAAACATTGGAGCTCCCCCACAAGTGACCCCATTTTGGAAACTAGACCCCCCAAGGAACTTATCTAGATGCATATTGAGCACTTTAAACCCCCAGGTGCTTCACAGAAGTTTATAACGCAGAGCCATGAAAATAAAAAATAATTTTTCTTTCCTCAAAAATGATTTTTTAGCCTGGAATTTCCTATTTTGCCAAGGATAATAGGAGAAATTGGACCCCAAATATTGTTGTCCTGTTTGTCCTGAGTACGCAGATACCCAATATGTGGGGGTAAACCACTGATTGGGCGCACGGCAGGGCTCGGAAGGGATGGCACGCCATTTGGCTTTTTAAATGGAAAATTAGCTCCAATCATTAGCGGACACCATGTCACGTTTGGAGAGCCCCTGTGTGCCTAAACATTGGAGATCCCCCAGAAATGACACCATTTTGGAAACTAGACCCCCAAAGGAACTAATCTAGATGTGTGGTGAGGACTTTGAACCCCCAAGTGCTTCACAGAAGTTTATAACGCAGAGCCATGAAAAAAAAAAAAAAATTATTTTCTCAAAAATGATCTTTTAGCCTGCAATTTTTTATTTTCCCAAGGGTAACAGGAGAAATTTGACCCCAAAAGTTGTTGTCCAGTTTCTCCTGAGTACGCTGATACCCTAAATGTGGGGGTAAATCACTGTTTGGGCACATGCCGGGGCTCGGAAGTGAAGTAGTGACGTTTTGAAATGCAGACTTTGATGGAATGCTCTGTGGGCGTCACGTTGCGTTTGCAGAGCCCCTGATGTGGCTTAACAGTAGAAACCCCCCACAAGTGACCCCATTTTGGAAACTAGACCCTCAAAGGAACTTATCTAGATGTGTGGTGAGCACTTTGAACCCCCAAGTGCTTCATAGAAGTTTATAATGCAGAGCCGTGAAAATAATAAATACGTTTTCTTTCCTCAAAAATAATTATTTAGCCCAGAATTTTTTATTTTCCCAAGGGTTACAGAAGAAACTGGACCCCAAAAGTTGTTGTCCAGTTTCTCCTGAGTACGCTGATACCCCATATGTGGGGGTAAACCACTGTTTGGGCACATGCCGAGGCTCGGAAGTGAAGTAGTGACGTTTTGAAATGCAGACTTTGATGGAATGCTCTGTGGGCGTCACGTTGCGTTTGCAGAGCCCCTGATGTGGCTTACCAGTAGAAACCCCCCACAAGTGACCGCATTTTGGAAACTAGACCCCGAAAGGAACTTATCTAGATGTGTGGTGAGCACTTTGAACCCCCAAGTGCTTCATAGAAGTTTATAATGCAGAGCCGTGAAAATAATAAATACGTTTTCTTTCCTCAAAAATAATTATTTAGCCCAGAATTTTTTATTTTCCCAAGGGTTACAGCAGAAATTGGACCCCAAAAGTTGTTGTCCAGTTTCTTCTGAGTACGCTGATACCCCATGAGTGGGGGTAAACCACTGTTTGGGCACACGTCGGGGCTCAGAAGGGAAGTAGTGACTTTTGAAATGCAGACTTTGATGGAATGGTCTGCGGGTGTCACGTTGCGTTTGCAGAGCCCCTGGTGTGCCTAAACAGTAGAAACCCCCACAAGTGACCCCATTTTAGAAATTAGACCCCCCAAGGAACTTATCTAGATATGTGGTGAGCACTTTGAACCCCCAAGTGCTTCACAGACGTTTACAACGCAGAGCCGTGAAAATAAAAAATCATTTTTCTTTCCTCAAAAATTATGTTTTAGCAAGCATTTTTTTTGATTCACAAGGGTAACAGGAGAAATTGGACCCCAGTAATTGTTGCGCAGTTTGTCCTGAGTATGCTGGTACCCCATATGTGGGGGTAAACCACTGTTTGGGCACACGTCAGGGCTCGGAAGTGAGGGAGCACCATTTGACTTTTTGAATACGAGATTGGCTGGAATCAATGGTGGCGCCATGTTGCGTTTGGAGACCCCTGATGTGCCTAAACAGTGGTAACCCCTCAATTCTACCTCCAACACTAACCCCAACACACCCCTAACCCTAATCCCAACTGTAGCCATAACCCTAAACACAACCCTAACCGCAACACACCCCTAACCACAACCCTAACCCCAACACACCCCTAACCATAACCACAACCCTAATTCCAACCCTAACCCTAAGGCTATGTGCCCACGTTGCGGATTCGTGTGAGATATTTTCGCACCATTTTTGAAAAATCCGCGGGTAAAAGGCACTGCGTTTTACCTGCGGATTTTCCGCGGATTTCCAGTGTTTTTTGTGCGGATTTCACCTGCGGATTCCTATTGAGGAACAGGTGTAAAACGCTGCGGAATCCGCACAAAGAATTGACATGCTGCGGAAAATACAACGCAGCGTTTCCGCGTGGTATTTTCTGCACCATGGGCACAGCGGATTTGGTTTCCATATGTTTACATGGTACTGTAAACCTGATGGAACACTGCTGCGAATCCGCAGCCAAATCCGCACCGTGTGCACATAGCCTAATTCTAAAGGTATGTGCACACGCTGCGGAAAACGCTGCGGATCCGCAGCAGTTTCCCATGAGTTTACAGTTCAATGTAAACCTACGGGAAACAAAAATCGCTGTGCCCATGCTGCGGAAAAACTGCACGGAAACGCAGCGGTTTACATTCCGCAGCATGTCACTTCTTTGTGCGGATTCCGCAGCGGTTTTACAACTGCTCAAATAGAAAATCGCAGTTGTAAAACCGCAGTGAAATGCGCAGAAAAACCGCGGTAAATCCGCCATAAATCCGCAGCGGTTTAGCACTGCGGATTTATCAAATCCGCAGCGGAAAAATCCGCAGAGGACCAGAATACGTGTGCACATACCGAAACCCTAACCCTAGCCCTAACCTTACCCCTAGCCCTAACCCTACCCCTAACCCTAACCCTACCCCTAGCCCTAACCCTAACCCTAGCCCTAACCCTACCCCTAACCCTAACCCTACCCCTAACCCTAACCCTACCCCTAACCCTAACCCTAACCCTATTCTAACATTAGTGGAAAAAAAAAAATTTCTTTATTTTTTTATTGTCCCTACCTATGGGGGTGACAAAGGGGGGAGGGGTCATTTATTATTTTTTTTATTTTGATCACTGAGATAGATTATATCTCAGTGATCAAAATGCACTTTGGAACGAATCTGCCGGCCGGCAGATTCGGCGGGCGCACTGCGCATGCGCCCGCCATTTTGGAAGATGGCGGCGCCCAGGGAGAAGACGGACGGGACCCCGGCTGGATCGGTAAGTATGATGGGGTGGGGGGGGACCACGGGGGGGGATCGGAGCACGGGGGGGGGAATCGGAGTGCGGGAGGGGTGGAACGGAGCACGGGGGGCGTGGAACGGAGCACGGGGGGGCTGGAATGGAGCACCGGGGGGTGGAACGGAGCACCGGGGGGGGTGGATCGGAGTGCAGGGGGGGTGATTGGAGCACGGGGGGGTGATTGGAGCATGGGGGGAGCGGACAAGAGCACGGGGGGGAGCGGAGCACTGGACGGAGGGGAGCCGGAGCAGTGTACCGGCCAGATCGGAGGGCTGGGGGGGCGATCGGAGGGGTGGGGTGGGGGCACACTAGTATTTCCAGCCATGGCCGATGATATTTCAGCATCGGCCATGGCTGGATTGTAATATTTCACCCGTTATAATGGGTGAAATATTACAAATCGCTCTGATTGGCAGTTTCACTTTCAACAGCCAATCAGAGCGATCGTAGCCACGAGGGGGTGAAGCCACCCCCCCTGGGCTAAACTACCACTCCCCCTGTCCCTGCAGATCGGGTGAAATGGGAGTTAACCCTTTCACCCGATCTGCAGGGACGCGATCTTTCCATGACGCCGCATAGGCGTCATGGGTCGGAATGGCACCGACTTTCATGACGCCTACGTGGCGTCAAAGGTCGGGAAGGGGTTAAAATCTACAGATAAATTTCAAATTTCCTACTCATGTAATTGGATATTATACTGTTCAATTTATTGTATTATCAATGTTTTATTCATTTGAAATATCTGTTACATTTCATTGTTTTATTGCTGTTAAAATTGAGTACCGGTAGTTCAAAACTGGCTGTTTTCTCCTGTTAATAACCAGACACATTTTAATTTCTTTCGCAGGTGCGGTGTTGAGTTATTTCTTGCACAGATGTTTTAGTATTTTTTGCATTTTTTTCATGACATGCGGCACCTAATTTTTATGTCTTTTTTTGTGCTCATGTATTTGTATTTTCACAGATATTGGAGACCATGTAAAAAAAAGGAAATATGTGTCTGTTTTTCATTTTTTAACAGCACAAAGTGCAACTAAAATACATTTAAAACAAATTTTTCCTTTCTGTTACAATAATTTTCGGATATGCACTGTATATCTCATCAGGATAAGTGCCTTATCAGAACTCGGCGATCATGTGAATGATGATTTGAGAGGAAGAAGCACTAGCTCGCTTCCAGATCTGTACAGAAAGTGTTCAGGCACTGCTATCACAACAATGTTTAGTAAGGTAGTGACAGTAATAAACTATTTCTGCCCTTTCTAATGTGAGTTTTATTAAAGTTATATTGAGAAGTCAGCATCTGGAAATGGAAAAGTTGGACCACATGTTGGTTTATGCAAGAACTTGATCACTGCCTATGTCCCTTGGTTCATAGCAGATGCAGAGGTTGAATGTATCTGCCCTGAATCATAGAACATAAGCCATGGTTAAAACAAAACTTTGGACAACTTTTTTATTTTCATATGCTGACTTATTAAAGGGAACCTGTCACCCCCAAAATCAGAGGTGAACTAAGCCCACTGGCATGAGGGGCTTATCTACAGAATTCTGGAATGCTGTAGATAAGCCCCCGATGTATCCTGAAAGATGAGAAAAAGAGGTTAGAGTATACTCACCCAGGGGCGGTCCGGTCCAATGGGTGTATCTGTCCTGTCTGGGGCCTCCCATGTTCTTACAATGATGTCCTCTTCTTGTCTTCACTCTGTGGCTCTGGTGCAGGTGTACTTTGTCTGTCCTCTTGAGGGCAGAGCAAAGTACTGCAGTGCGCTGGTGCCGGGAAAGGTCAGAAAGGCCCAGCGCCTGCGCATTGCAGTACTTTGCTCTGCCCTCAACAAGCTAGACAAAGTAC
The DNA here is from genome assembly GCF_032444005.1 of Ranitomeya imitator. Taxonomy (NCBI): domain Eukaryota; kingdom Metazoa; phylum Chordata; class Amphibia; order Anura; family Dendrobatidae; genus Ranitomeya; species Ranitomeya imitator. The sequence goes on from NC_091287.1 coordinate 101,665,459, forward strand.
GCCTGCACCGGAGCCACAGCATGAAGACAAGAAGAGAACATCCTCCTATGAAGATGGGAGGCCCTGTACCGGACCGTGATGCCAATCGGATCAGACCACCTGCCCAGGTGAGTATAATCTAACCTCTTTTTCTCATCTTTCAGGTTACATCGGGGGCTTATCTACAGGGGGCTTAGCTCACCTTCAATTTTGGGGGTGACAGGTTCCTTTTAATAAGACTTTAATGGCATTTTTAAGTGTGTGTCAAGGTATTTTACATATTGGTTTAGTGGGACATCTACTAGCAATCTGAACCACTGTCATCTAGCTATGAGTGCCAGACATAAATTTTCTCAGAGAGCCAACATCGAATTTTGCAGTTGCGTGATCTCCTTGCAGCTGACAGCTCAACAAAGGCATTCTGAAGACCATTGCAGTCATAGGCAGTAGGCAGATCGCCCACACATTTAAAATAGTCAATGGTTTGAAAATAGTTAATGTTAACTATCAAATAATAAAACTGACAAAAGGAAAAAGGAAATCACCTGCATGAGTAGGTGCTGTGTTAGGGACCAAGTCTGAAGTCAACTGGCTATGAGAAGTGTAACATGAAGTGTAACATGACAATTGCCAACATTACGTCATGCAATGATAAGGCACTTGTTAACTCTTTAAAAGGTAAATGCTATTAAAAGATCTTAATGGGAACCTGCCTCCTGTACATGCGGTCCTATCTGCGGACGTGGCATAAAGATGAAGAAGCTCAGTAGAAAAATTTATAGGTTCGTAAGAAAAGAGTTGTGTGACTAGTGATTGCCAGGTATTTTTACATGCCGTCAAAAAGAGAAGCATGTCAGTCACTGAATAGTACCCCACTGGACTTATCTGCACACAAACAGCAGGTATATAAATTAATAAAATCAAGTTTTACTGAAAATGTTCACACAAAAAAATGCATATCAACCAGTTCAGCTCTTCCAGCTCTATAACATCATGATCCTGACTCCAGAGCAGATACCATTTTCCACACACGATGATAGGTTCACTTTTAAGAATGTGATGCCATATAATTTAATAAAAATTGTAAAATGTGATATGATCTCTATAAAATAAAGGAAAGATGGCCTGTGCACTAAAATTTGATTACTATGAAAGGACAGTTTATAACTTTGTATTCCAAATTAAGTAAACAAAAAAAAATTTTTCACTTGGAAAATGGGATTGATATGACTAAAAAAGTGAAAGATAACTTGTGAAAATAAGTTTTGTATAAATTAGTACACCATAAACAAAATAATAGAAGAAATGAAGATGCCATGGCCTAGTTTATACTGATAATTTCAGTCTTGGACCTTTGAAAAGCAATGAAAAACATTTTCTATAGCACTGTTTTATCTTTAATGCATTGGTATTTATGGTGATGGATGTGGCTATATGGTAGATCAAAATATCAGGCAATGCCTCTATACCTTTAGGAATAGAAGGTTTGGAAGTGATGTAGCAGTCAGGGTATGTGACTTACTATTAGATTAAATCAAGACAAAAATTGTGAAAAAAGGTAGAGAATCAGACTTTGTGGAAAACAAGAAATACATTGTGTGCACAATTATTAGGCAAGTGAGTATTTTGAGTATTTCATCATTTTTATTTTCCAAATCCAAGGTGTATAAACTTGAATGCTTATTGATTTGAAGTAGATCAGGTGATGCAAATTTGTGTAATGATGGAGGGTTTGGCCTAAATAGGCAGCTTGCTTTCCTCAGGCAAAAAAAAAAAAAATTAGCTGACTGTGAAAAATCAAAAACAAAATCAAAAACTGTTAAAAATCTTACAGAGGGATGTCTCACTCTTGAAAGATATGTGTGAGTGTGATCACAGAGCCATCAAAAGTTTTGCTGCAAATAGTCAACAGTTTAGCAAAAAAATATTGAAGAAAGCTGGACATTAACTGTCAAATATTTGAGAAGATTCAAATGTGAAGCAACCAGGGACCAATCCTCTAGTACTGTCATATAACAGAACCACAACCTCCCTGGAGCACCAAGAAGTACAAAGTGCCTAGGGCATGGGCAAGACACAAAACTAGAAAAATCAAAACTGGGCCAAGAAATATCAGAAGACAGGTTTTTCAAAGGATTTATGGACTGATGAGAAGAGAGTGACTTTTGACCCTTGGCTGGATCACTAACAGGCATATACCTCCACTTCAACTCAGATGCCAGCAAGGTGGAGATGGGGTGCTACTTTGGGCTGGCATTTATAAATAATTAGATAATTGGACACTGACAGCACAGCACACCCCTGTACCAGATTGGATGACCAAGCTGTCAAAGAACTGACAGCTTCAACACACCCCTATACTATATTGGATGGCCGAGCTGTCAGTAGCTGCATCCCAGACACACTGAGGAGTGGAGACATTACAGTACTCCCTCTTCTAGAGGGGGCACTAGACCCCCCAGGATTCCAAGTAAATTTTAGATGGAAGACCCTGACTAACTGATGGGCCTTCACATCTCGAGAAGGGACCCAGGATCTCTCTCTTGGTCCATATCCATTCCAGTGGATAAGACACTGGAATGAATCACGGACCCTCCGAGAATCTTCAACCCTCTGAACCTCATATTCCAGGCCACCGTCTACTGAAAGCAGAGGAGGCAGGGATGAGGGAGACAACAAAAAATGGACATACTCCATTAATAGGGATTTATGAAATATGTTAAGGATGAGAAGGGATGGAGGAGGCTTTAATCTAAATGCCACAGGATTGACCACCTGTAGGATCTCATATGGACCAATAAACTTTGGACCCAACTTTGCTGATGGCACTTTAAGTTTAATGTTCCTAGAAGATAACCAAACCTTGGCGAATTTTGAATCTCCTCCAGACGTTCCCAAGTCTCTGCACGGCAACCTCCACCCCAGGGCATTCAGAACAAATCCTAGAAAATTCACCAAAATCGGGATGAAATCCATAATTACAGAAGAACAGTGAGGTTCCAGTAGATTGATTTACTCGATTGTTAAAAGCAAACTCAGCGAGAGGTAAAAACGAAGAACAGTTCTCCCGTCGTACTGCCACAAAGCACCTTAAAATTTGTTCTAAAGATTTATTTGTCCTCTCAGTCTGACCATTGGTTTCAGGGTGATAAGCAGATGAAATTAAAAAGTCAATCCCTAGTTTACTGCAAAAAGCTCTCCAAAATTTAAAGACAATTGTACTCCCCTATCAGACACAATGTTCAGAGGGATTCCATGTAACCTTACAATATGAGAAATAGTCAAGCTGAAGAGTGTCTCTGCATTAGGTAATTATGACAAATGAACAAAATGCGCTTGTTTGAATCGATCAACTACCACTCAGATAACAGTAGTCTTCCCATCAGACAGAAGTAAATCTGTAATGAAATCCATGGACAAATGAGTCTATGGTTTTTCTGGAATAGGCAATGGAGCCAATTCCCCAGCCGGCCGGCTATGACTGACTTTGGCCCGTGCGCAGACTTCACAAGCAGATACAAAATCTTAACTATCATTATGCATGGACGGCCACCAAAAAGTCTAACAATGGCTTTCCTTGTAGCAGTAACCCAAGGATGACCACTTAAAAAAGAATCCTGAAATTCCTGTAACACCCACAATCTTAGGTACACAGGCAAAAATAAGTTAGAGTCTGGGGAAGTGGAAGGATCCAACGACTGGACTTTATGAATCTTCTCTTCCAATTCCGAGGTTACCATAGACACCTCAGTACCCTGAGGAATAATGGAGGATGGAGGTAATGGAGGAGAAATGGAATCTAGACTATGAGATAATACATAAGCTTTCACATTCTTAGACCCTGGCCTGAATGTAATAGAATAATTAAACCGAGAGAAAAGCAAGGACCATCTGGCCAGTCTAGGAGTTAACCTTTTAGCCAATTCAATGTAAGCTAAATTATTGTGATCTGTCATCACCGTAACTGGATGAACCGCCTCCTCCAAAAAATGCCTCCATTCCTCAAATGCCAATTTGACAGCAAGTAACTCCAGATTCCAAACATTATAATTTCTCTTTGCCAGTGAAAATTTTTTAGAAAAAAAAGCACATGGATGCAGGTTAGTCACAGTTTTGGGCTCCTGTGATAAGACTGCCCCCACCCTGATCTCCGATGCATCCACTTCCACAATGAACAGTTCTTGGAGATCAGAGTGGGTGCAGATATAAAACACTATTAAATTTCAAAAGCCCTGATAGCTACCGCCAACCAAACCTTGAGATTCACCCCTGTACGAGTAAGGTCAGTAAGTGGTTAAGCAATCGGTGAAAACCCCTTAATCAATTTTCTATAACAGTTGGCGAATACCAGAAAACGCTATAAAGCCTTAAGATCACGAGGTTGAAACCAATCAATTATGGCTTGCACCTTCCCAGGGTCATTGTTAAACCCTTCTGCTGACAAGATAAACATCAAGAAAGAGATTTGCAGAACAGAAAAAACACATTTCTCTAATTTAGCAAGCAGAAAGTTCTCTCTCAATCTCTGTAACACAACACAGACATATTTCTGGTGATTTTCCAACTCTGGCGAGAAAATGAGAATATCATTGAGGTAAATCACAACATATCTTCCAATGCAGAGAAAATATAATTCATAAAATTTTAAAACACAGCAGGTGCATTAGATAATCCAAAAGGCATAACAAGGTTTTCAAACAGACCCTCAAATGTTAAAAACATCGCTTTCCACTCATTGCCCTTCCAGATGCGCATCAAATTGTAAGCCCCTCTAAGATCAAGTTTAGAAAACACCCTGGCCCCCAGAAGCTGATTATATAGGTCAGGCATGAGTGGAAATGGGTAAGTATTTTTTAACCATGATCTTGTTTAGTTCTCAGAACTCAAGGCAATGACTGAGACCCCCGTCTTTTTTTAACAAAGAAAAATCCATATGACCCTTCCGTAAATTTTCGTTAGCATTTTCTTTCATGGCTGTCCTTTCAGGCCCTGACAAATTGTAAAGGTGAGCTTTTGGCAATTTGGAATAAGATCAATAGCACAATCATAGGGACGATGGGGAGGTAGTATCTCCGCCTCTTTATCCAAGCATACATCTCCGAAATCCTTCAGGTACCCCAGAGACCCTCCAGAACATATTTGTACTTTATTTTTAGACATTTATTGTAACAATTGGGGCTCCATATTGCAATCTCCTTCTGACACCAATCAATAACTGGATTGTAAATCTGTAACCATGGAAATCCCATTACCAATCTAGCAGGTAAATTATGCAACACAAAACAGGAGATGCAATCAGAGTGGAGTGCTTCCACTTGGAGAGTGAAATCCACCATTGCTCTCTTGACCGAATTGTTAGCTAACGATGTCTTGTCGAGGGCGATGACTTGAATGGGTTTTCCTAAACTAACCTAAACTAACTGTCCCTAACCCTAACCTCAGAACCAGTCCCAAATGAATAAATCTAGCTGCAGACCCACAGTCAATGAACACCTGGTTCTCAAAGGAAATAATCGTATTACTGTATATACTCAAGTATAAGCCAACCTGAGTATAAGCCGACCCCCCTAATTTTGCCACAAAAAACTGGGAAAACTTAATGACTTGAGTATAAGCCTAGGGTGGAAAATGCAGCAGCTACTGGTAAATTTCAAAAATAAAAATAGATACCAATAAATGTAAAATTAATTGAGACATCAGTAGTTTAAGTGTTTTGAATATCCATATTGAATCAGGAGCCCCATATAATGCTCCATACAGTTCGTGATGGCCCCATAAGATGCTCCATACAAAATACGCCCCATATAATGCTCCATACAGTATAAGATGGGCTCCATAAGATGCTCCATATTAAAATATGCCACATATAATGCTGCACAAATGTTGATTATGACCTCATAAGATGCTTCATAGACACATTTGCCCTGTATAATGCTCCACAAATGTGGATTATGGCCCCATAAGATGCTCCATACAGATATTTGCCCCATATAATGCTGCACATGGTCCCATAAGATGCTCCATAGAGATATTTGCCCCATACAATGCTGCACATGGCCCCATACAGATATTTGCCTCATACAATGCTGCTCATAGCCCCATAAGATGTTCCATAGAGATATTTGCCCCATATAATGCTGCACATGGCCCCATGCAGATATTTGCCCCATATAATGCTGCACATGGCCCCATACAGATATTTGACCCATATAATGCTGCACATGGCCCCATGCAGATATTTGCCCCATATAACGCTGTACATGGCCCAATAAGATGCTCCATACAGACATTTGCCCCATATGCTGTTGCTGTGATTAAAAAAATAAAAAATTACATACTCGCCTCTCAGGCTTTGGGTACTTGCTATACTCATCTTTCCTGTTCCACCGCAGACCGCCGCTGTGTCTTCCCCATCTTCTGCACTGACGTTCAGGCAGAGGGCGGTGCGCACTAATCATGTCATCGCGCCCTCTGACCTGAGCATCACTGCAGAGGATGCGGAAGATGCAGCGGCGCCGACGGTGGAATGGGGAGCAGGTGAATATCGTGCACGGAATTATACTCACCTGCTCCTGGCTCGGTCCCTGCACGTCTGTTCCCCGGCATCGGCAGCTTCTTCCTGTAGTGAGCGGTCACATGGTACCGCTGACTACAGTAATGAATATGCGGCTCCACCCCTATGGGAGTGGAGTCGGGTTCATACTCATCACTGTAATGAGCGGTACCATGTGACCACTCACTACAGGAAGAAGCTGTCAGCACCAAGGAACCAAGGACACCACACCAGGAGCAGGTGAGTATTATTGCACAGCTCCGCTCCCCCTCCCCTGCCGACCCCTGGGTATGACTCGAGTATAAGCCGAGAGGGTTACTTTCAGCACAAAAAAGTGGGCTGAAAGTCTCGGCTTATACTCAAGTATATACGGTAATCAGTACTTTATCAGAGGTAGAAAAGGTACCTGGGGGTCTGGGTGACCTCCTTGGCTGTCACCCAGACTCAGAAGTTCTCCCGATGGCTTGATAGCTTGAGAACGATTTGGGAAATTCTTAAGAAAATGTCCCGAGAGACAACAGTATAGGCAGAGTCCAAGATCTTGTCTCTGTCTTCTCTCCATAATATGAAGACTGGCAATGTTAACCTCAGGTAAGTGGACGGACATGCTCCTGAGAAGTATAACATGTGGCCAGCTGTTCACTATGTCTCTCGCGTTTGTCATATATCAGACCTAAACTGTTAAAAAATGCATCAACAGAAAACTGTTCTGGGCCTTGTGGGGACAAAGAAAATGCCCAGGTCTGAGGACCCCCTTACAGTAGGGACATGATTATTCCCACCTGCTGGAACTCCTCCCCTGACGACCAGGGATTCAGGGTAAAAAATAACTTACAGCTCTTTCTGACTACCCTAAACTGGTCTTTCTCTCCTGAAAATTTATCAGGGAGGAATATCACAGGTTTGGGAGAGACCAACTCTACATCAGAGGTACTGACGTCACAGTCACTGCTGGCAGTGGGGAGCTATGGGGGGTCTTCATCAGGTTATTTATCTGACCCTGCAACTGATATTGCGATGACATCAGACTCTTGCAATCCTACACCAGTTCTTGAGTCATCTGCATCAAATTCGCCACCTGGTCACAAGCGAGAGAAAGTTTTTCTCACAGTGCTAGAGAGGATCTCACTGAGGTCAGAGTGGTTCAGCCCATGTGGGAACACAGCCTCTGTGAATGGAGGTAACCTCGATGACGTCACCACCAGTCACTGAGGGTGCGTATGCAGCAGCTCATTCACCAGTAGTTCTCAGCCTGGACAGTCACATCTTGTCACCGTCCAGGTTGAAAACTGCTTTTCCCCCAGACATGGATTTTGGCGTGGGACAGAACGATGGAGAGGTGAGGAATATTGTTGTTTTTTATTTTTGTTTTATTACAGGAGAACGAGGGCTTCGGTTGAATTAGGCATTAGGTGAGTATAACTATGTTTGTTATTTTTAAATAAAAAAGTAAAAGTATATTTTGTTTTATTTCTAGTAAAGGACTTTTTTCTTGCTGTGTTTTTATTTACCATACAATTATAGGATTAGTAATGGATAGGTGCCTTATGGGCATCTCTCCATTAGTAAGCCCTGGGCTTGATGCCACCTGACAATACAAAGGTGACATCAACTCCACAAATATTAACCCTTTCACCCCGAAGCCTGTTTTCACCTAAGTGACAGGGCCAATTTTTACAATTCTGACCACTGTCAAATTATGAGGTCATAACTCTGAAGCGCTTCAACGGATCCTGGTGATTCTGAGAATGTTTTCTAAGGATATATTGTACTTTATGATAGTAATAAAACTTCTTCGATATGACTTGCATTTATTTGTGAAAAAATGGAAATTTGGCGAAAATTGTGAAAATTTTGCAATTTTCAAACTTTTAGTTTTTATGCCCTTAAATTAGAGAGTTATATCACATAATATAGTTAATAAACAACATTTCCCACATGTCTGCTTTACATCAGCACAATTTTGGAAACATAATTTTTTTTAGGGAGTTATAAGGGTTAAAATTGACCAGCGATTTCTCATTTTTACAACAAAATTTGCAAAACCATTTTTTTTCAGGGACTACCTCACATTTGAAGTGAATTTCAGGGGCCTATATGAAAGAAAATTCCCAAAAGTGAAACCATTCTAAAAACTGCACCCCTCAATGTGCTCAAAACCACACTCAAAAAGATTATTAACCCTTCAGGTGTGAACATTCAAGAAAGAGAGGAGGGGGAGAGGAAAGGGTTGGAGCTTGACACGCCAAGACATGCATCTGTAAGGCCGGCGTCACACTTGCGAGTTTTACGGACGTAAGAGCGCAGAAACTACGTCCGTAAAACTCGCAAAAAATACGGCACAATTATTCTCTATGCCCCTGCTCCTATCTGCCGTATTTTACTGATCAGTATTATACGGCTTTCTACGGCCGTACAAAATCTCAGCATGCTGCGTTTGTCACCGTACTGCGCAAGAAATACGCCAATGAAAGTCTATGGAAGCGTGAAAAATACGGATTACACACGGACAAGCAGTGTGACTTGCGAGAAATACGCAGCGCTGTTAGAGAGAAAAGCCGGCAATTCAGTGCGGTGTACAGTAAAATCACACTGACAGCTTACAGTCCAATAGGTAGAATAAATGTGTACACATAGAATAGGTATATATATATATGTCAGTGAGACACATATATGTATATATATTAATATTTTTTCCAGCGCTATACAGCTTGAAAGCCGGTAATTCAATTACCGGCTTTTTCTTTCTCCTTCCTAAACCCGACATGATTTGAGACATGGTTTACATACAGTAAACCATGTCTTCTCTCCATTTTTTTTGCAGATTCCACACTACTAATGTCAGTAGTGTGTTTCTGCAAAATTTGGCCGTTCTATCTACTAAATTAAAAGGTTAAATGGCGGAAAAAATTGGCGTCGTCTCCCGCACAATTTTCTCCGCCAGAGTAGTAAAGCCAGTGACTGAGGGCAGATATTAATAGCCTGGAGAGGGTCCATGGTTATTGGCCCCCCCCTGGCTAAAAACATCTGCCCCCAGCCACCCCAGAAAAGGCACATCTGGAAGATGCGCCTATTCTGGCACTTGGCCACTCTCTTCCCATTCCCGTGTAGCGGTGGGATATGGGGTAATGAAGGGTTAATGCCACCTTGCTATTGTAAGGTGACATTAAGCCTAATTAATAATGGAGAGGCGTCAATTATGACACCTATCCATTATTAATCCAAATGAATGAAAGGGTTAAAAAAACACACACACACATTATTAAAAATTATTTTAATGAAATAAAACCAAAGGTTGTTGTAATATTTTATTTAACGCCCAATCCAATCACTGAAGACCCTCGTTCTGTGAAAGAAAAAACATAATAAACCAACAATATACTTACCTTCCGCAGATCTGTAAAGCCTGGGAGCTTTCTAGGTAAGTTCCCACGATCTATGAACAGCCAGCAGAGGGCGCCTCACCGCAAATGAAGCTAAATATAGATCAGTGACCTATTTTTAGCTTCATTCCCTGGGGTTTTGCAGCAAGGAGCAGCCTGCATTAGCGGAACTCCTTGCTGCAAAATGTTTTAACCCCTTCAGAAGGATTTACATCGTTGGACTTTACAGATCTGCGGAAGGTAAGTATATTGTTGGTTTATTATGTTTTTTCTTTCACAGAACGAGGGTCTTCAGTGATTGGATTGGGCGTTAAATAAAATATTACAACAACCTTTGGTTTTATTTCATTAAAATAATTTTTAATAATGTGTGTGTGTGTTTTTTTTAACCCTTTCATTCATTTGGATTAATAATGGATAGGTGTCATAATTGACGCCTCTCCATTATTAATTAGGCTTAATGTCACCTTACAATAGCAAGGTGGCATTAACCCTTCATTACCCCATATCCCACCGCTACACGGGAATGGGAAGAGAGTGGCCAAGTGCCAGAATAGGCGCATCTTCCAGATGTGCCTTTTCTGGGGTGGCTGGGGGCAGGTGTTTTTAGCCAGGGGGGGCCAATAACCATGGACCCTCTCCAGGCTATTAATATCTGCCCTCAGTCACTGGCTTTACTATTCTGGCGGAGAAAATTGCGCGCGAGCCCACGCCAATTTTTTCCGCCATTTAACCCTTTATTTTAAGAGCTAGAACGGCCAAATTTTGCAGATACACACTACTAACATTAGTAGTGTGGATTATGCAAAAAAAAATGGTGATATGAGATGGTTTACTGTATGTAAACCAGGTCTCATATCATGTCGAGTTTTAGGAAGGAGAAAGCAAAAGCCGGTAATTGAATTACCGGCTTTTTGCTATATCGCGGCTGTATGAAGTAATAATATATATACATATATGTGTCTACTGACATATATATATATATATATATATATAAACAGTATATATGTTTTTATTTTTTTTTAAACACATGGATCCCTTGTATAGGCGTATGTCGGTTTGGCAAGCCTGCGATAAAAACACGCAGTACGGATGCCATACGGATTACATACGGAGGATGCCATGCGCAAAAAACGGTGACACACCCTGCCTACGGAGGAGCTACGGACCACTATTTTCGGGACTTTTCAGCGTATTACGGCCGTAATATACGGACCGTATTTGCATACGCTGTGTGTGACGCCGGCCTAAGCCGTTGCAAATGAATTGCTTGTCTTCTTTACTGTTAAAAGACATTTTTTTCAGACAATCAAAATGACCTCAATCCTGGCAGCAAAAAATCATATTGTACCAGGAAAAATAATGCGTTCTTTTCCTTTATGGAACAATGCACTTTACTTACTTTAACTTCTCTTCAAGAAGAAAATTTTGATGTGGACAAAATAAAGGACGAGGATGTGCAGGTGCTTTCATCCAATCTGGCATATTATCCCCTCCAATCAAGGGTTCCTGCCTTAGACCTTTTTCAGACTCTGGTCGAACAAGATTTGAAAAAATTACATGCTGAAACCCGGAGTGCTAACCATCGAAGTAACCTGAGTAGAAATCAATCTCAGGCTGTTGGAGATTTACAACGTAATTACAACTTGACAGTCCGCCAGTCGGACAAAGTGGGCTGTATAGTTGTTATAGACACTGCTTTGTATTGTAAGTTGATAATGTCTATTATACGGGATACTAGCACATATACTTCTTTAAAATCTGACCCCACTTTATCTTTTAAATATGACATGACTGAAATACTCAATAAAGCACAGAGATTGGGGGTTATCAGCAACAAGATTTACAAATGGCTACTGCCTGAACATTCAATTACTCCCATTTTCCATGCGCTCCCAAAAATGCATAAAAACATTTTCCCCCCCACCGTTACGACCTATAATTTCTGGGATGGGTTCCCTTAATGAAAACCTCAGTCATCTGATTGACGAGTATCTCCAACCTTTGATCCCAAGAATTCCAGGGTACCTTAAAGACACCTCAACAGTTTTAAAGGTTTTTGATACTTTTCAATGGTGTCACAATTATTCTTTTGTAAATTGCGATGTCACAAATTTATATTCATGCATTCCCCATTCTTTGGCTATGACAGCAATTGAACATCATATAAGCAAGTATAGTAGCTATACAGATTCATTGAAATGGTTCATTCTTGCGTCTCTACATTATTTACTAAAGCATAATTTTTTTATGGTTCAAAATGAGCACTTTATCCAGACCATGGGTGCTCCTATGGGGTCTAAATTCTCCCCATCTCTAGCCGTTTTATTTATGGCATGATGGGAAGAAACCTGCATATTCACAGATGATAATCCTTTTCTCCCATACCTTAATTGGTATGGGAGATTTGTGGATGATATTCTGCTAATTTGGCAAGGGGATGTGACTAAATTTTCTGATTTCATGCTCTATTTGAATGACAAGTGTAACCTGCGTTTCACCAGCGGCATTCCATCAGACGAGGTTTCATTCTTGGATGTGCTCCTTACAGGCAGCAATACATCACACAGGGTTAATACTTCTCTTTATAGAAAATACAATTCGGATAATACGATCCTGATGTCTTCAAGCGCACACCCCCGTCATACCATTCATGCCATTCCTAGGGATGAGCTCATGAGAGGGAGAAGAATTTGCTCTAGTGAGGAAAATTTCCACAAGGAAAGTCGTGTTATTTCTAATAGGTTACTTGATAGGGGATATAAACAATCCAATATAAAACATGCATTCAGATATGTTTCCAAAATCCCACGTGCTGATTTATTGTATTCTGAAAATAAAAACGCAAGTGCCGCTCCTGAAATGCAGATGACTTTTTCTACCGCTTATAGCAGTCAGTACAATAAAATCAGACAGATCATTCTTAAATATCTCCCTGTAGTCAATCAGGACAAATCTTTATGCACAATTCTTCAGAATGGATGCAGAGTAGTGGCTAGGAGAGGTTGCACACTGGGGAATATTTTATCTCCCAGTATGGTGGCCAGAAAAAAAACTCCCACATCATGGCTATCAATAAAAGTTTTTTCAAATGTTCTGGCAACAGATGTAACGTCTGCCAATTTGCAGACAACAAAAGAACTACCTTTTCCTCGAATCACAATGTTACTTATAATATAAAATCATTTATTAATTGTGATTCTGACCATGTTATATACTACATAAAATGTAAGGCTTGCAATCTTTGTGTGACGCCCAGGAGACCGGGATACCCAGCACCGGACCAATGGAGTCTGTCTCTTGAGGGGGATGTCACGGGTGGCTTGACTCGGTGCTGTGGCCTCAGGCAATGCACAGTGTAAGGGGTATCATGAGGGGACAGGCACTTACTTGATCAGCAGCAGGTTCTCCCAGCGGTGACGATCCCGATCCTGGATAGATGGCTATTGTCCAAATGAAAGACTGAGGCACTGAAACGTTTAACCAGTTTACTTTAACATAAAAGGATTTACAACCAGTCCTGTCACCGGAGTCTGTATGGGAACTCTGAGTTACTTTGACCCTGCCGGGGTCTTCGCCTCTTATTGTGCGCAATTTCTGTGTGGCCCTGCTGCTGTATGTGAACTGGCTGCCGGCCCAATCTGTCCCCTCCGGGTCCTGGTTCGACGGGCAACCCGAGTCCTTTTATCGGTTTACCCCCTCTGGGAGTACCGCTGAACTCTGTGTCTGTTGCTGCGTCCGGCCCTAGTGAAGCTGATATCACCTCACGTTTTTCCGGTTGCTGTATTATATATAATGAATACAGCCACGGATCCGGTATCCGCCTTTGTGCCTGTTCTGGGTAGTGATTAATGCTACCCGGTTCTCACAATGTCCTTTTTCTCTATCCCTCTTCTCCTCAGGCCGGTGATTTCGGCCTGGAAACCGTCATAGGGCTGTTAGAAATTCAGCTGTATGACCTCTCACTATCAGCTCCTTAGCCCAACTGCCAGTTCTTCTCTCAGACCAGAATGGATCAAGGGGAGTCTCTGGAGCTCCCCCTTCTGGCCGGAGGTGGTAGTGCAGTCTTGCTATTTTAGTATTTGTACTTACTGTCAGTAACTATTTTTGTGGCAAATACCCCTAGGGGTGCCACATTCCCCCTTAGTTAAGAACAGTACTCCGGGACTGTGGGACAATAACATTTTGAAATAACAATTATTATGTACAGAGTCTTAAAAATGAAAAGTTACAAAAACCACTCAAGGAAACAAAAATAGAGTTCTGTAAAAAGTCACTTCAAATAGCGTCCATTAATACAGTTCTATCCTTGAAGGTATTAGGAAAGGCACCGTACTTAGTGTCCAGGAATTTAGTTCCATTTTTCCAACAGAGTTATCAATATAAAGTCTAAAGAAAGTTCAAAAAGAGCAAAAAGCAAAGTTCAAAAAGCAGTCTTTCCGGAGCTTTGATTTAGTGCCTCCGGGCTGATAAAAAGTTCTAGAATATGCAATAAGTTCATACAGACAAGTCTCTGTAGGCACTGGGCTTAAACGTTGCAGACTGATAACAATGACTATACTACATTTTCTGTTTAACTATATACGGCATAACATATATACAATTCACATTATGAGCTTTATAGTTGGTAATCTGCATACCTGGCCGGTAATTGACCCTGGGTACTACGCTGTGATCTACGTAATAGCGGTGTCTCTTCATGTGGTGTACTACTGTCTACTGCGGATGTAGTATCTGCCCGCTCTGCTAAAGATAATTCCACGACTATGGAGTTGGCAAGTCCACCGTGAATGGGATTACTCTGACCAGGAATCTGTTCTTCCTGGCCTGGAACCTCCTGTAGTACGGGGTCAGCCTCTTCCTGTCTTGGGACTTCTGGTATTGGGTTCGGTGTTGGGTAAAAGGCCACCATGGGAACCACTACTGCACCATGGTATGTTAGTAGGGTTTTGGGAAAGTCTCCTATACAGGTGTGATACACTTCCTCTTCTTTTTCCTTTACTGGTTGAACCTGTATGGGTTGAATAACTTCTGGTTCTGGCTGGACAACGTCTGGCTCTTTCAATGTTTCCGGACATAATTTAAGATTGTCTCTTGACACTAGTACAGATGTTAAGCCTCCGTTTTTGCTAATGAGACACATTTTAGGATTATCCACTCTTGTTGGTAAAACTGTGTAGGGTACGGCTTCCCACTGATTGTCCAGTTTATTGGTTCGACGATTTCTCTTGAGCACTTGGTCACCCGGTCTTAATGGGGTCGCTAGAGCATTCTGGTTGAAAGTTCGCTCTTGTCTTTCTCTAGTTCGCTGAAGGCTTCTTTCCACACTCTCTTGCACTTGGCGATACTGCTTTTGCCGTATGATATCCCAATTGGAGTCTTGAACTTCTGCGTC
Organism: Ranitomeya imitator; assembly: GCF_032444005.1. Lineage (NCBI taxonomy): Eukaryota > Metazoa > Chordata > Amphibia > Anura > Dendrobatidae > Ranitomeya > Ranitomeya imitator. The sequence goes on from NC_091287.1 coordinate 101,680,769, forward strand.
TGGTTTCAGAATTCCCATTTCTAGATCGATTGGTAATTGGCAGGGTCTTGCACGCATAAGGTAAGCTGGGGTGCAGTTGGTGGAGCTCACCGGGACATGATTATACAGATCCACCAAGTCAGGCAATTTCTCTGGCCATTGATTCCTTTCTGTCTCAGGTAAAGTCTTTAGTAGGTCTATTACAATATGGTTCATCTTCTCGCATAAGCCGTTTGTTTGTGGATGATAGGCCGTCGTCCGGATCTTTTTGCAACCATACATATTACAGAATTCTCTGAAGATCTCTGATTCAAAGGCTGTACCTTGGTCGGTGAGAACCTGTTCCGGATATCCATGGGGTCTACAAAAGTACGTTTGGAATGCTTTGGCTGCTGTTTTTGCTGTCAGATCTTTTACAGGTACTACTACCAAGAAACGTGAATAATGGTCCACGATGGTCAAGGCATAGACATAGCCGGACCGGCTTGGTGTCAACTTCACGTGGTCCATGGCTACAAGTTCAAGTGGTTGTTTGGTGATTATGGGCTGCAGTGGTGCTCTTTGGTTCTTTTGATCGTTTCTTCTGAGGTTGCACGGGCCACAATTTCTGCACCACTGTTCGATTGATTTTCTCATCCCGACCCAATAAAATCTTTGTCTTAGAAGTACTTCTAACTTTTTCCAACCGAAGTGACCAGCACCATTGTGGTAAGCTTCGAGGACCATCTTCACATCTTGTTTAGGCACAATAATCTGCCAAACCAATTCATGTGTTTTCGGATTGGTGTATCTTCTACAGAGCTTCCCTTGATACAGGAACATTTTGCCTCTCTCTTCCCAGAGTTGATGCGTCTCTTCTGGGGCATCCTCATCGGGATATGCACTTTGCTCAGTCAACAGTTCCTTCACCAACTTCACAGCCGGATTGCTGTCTTGGGTGTCAGCCCATCTATGGTGTGCTAACGGATTAAAATTCACCTCTTGTTGTTTCTGATAGGTACTTGACTGATGATGTTTTGCCTTGGGACGATGGAAGGCTGGTAGTTCAATTTCTTCAAGCTCCCCCGTTTCCTCTTCTACATCTCTCAAGTGTGGCATCCGGGATAGGGCATCGGCATTTCCATTCTTGCGACCTGCTCGATACTTGATTATGAAGTTGTAATTAGATAACCGGGCTATCCATCGCTGTTCTAACGCACCTAATTTGGCTGTGTCCAGGTGGGTCAACGGATTGTTGTCAGTATAGACAATAAATTCTGCAGCGGCCAGATAGTGTTTGAAACGCTCCGTCACAGCCCAAACTACTGCCAGTAGTTCCAATTTGAAGGAGCTGTAATTTTCTGAATTTCTTTCAGTAGGCCGGAGCTTTCTACTTGCAAAGGCGATGACTTTCTCCCGACCTTCTTGCTTTTGTAACAGCACCGCTCCTAGTCCCACATTACTGGCATCGGTGTAGAGGATGAAAGGTTTATGGTAATCTGGGTATGCCAGAACCTCTTCTCCGGTTAGTGCCTTCTTTAGTTGTTCAAAGGAGTCTTCCCTTTTGTCGTTCCACTGAAAAGGAGGGTTTCGGTTTGAAGGTTTCTTCGTCTGCCCTACCAAGGTGTCTTGCAAGGGTGCTGGCAACTTGGTAAATCCTTTTATAAATCTGCGATAGTAACCCACCAATCCCAGGAATTGTCTCACTTCTTTTGCGCTGGTAGGTCTTGGCCAATCCCTTATGGCGCTTATTTTCTCGGGATCTGGTGCTACTCCCTCCGAACTCACGATGTGTCCCAGGTACTGTACCTTTGGCTTGAGAAGGTGACATTTGGATGGCTTGACTTTCATGCCATACCTGGATAAGGCTTCGAACACTTCTGCCAGGTCTATTAAGTGTTGTTCGTAAGTCTTTGAGTAGACGATCACATCATCTAGGTACAGGAGGACGGTCTCGAAGTTCTTGTGTCCGAGGCAGCATTCCATCAGCCGCTGGAAGGTACCGGATGCGTTGCAGAGTCCGAACGGCATGCGATTAAATTCACATAGACCCATTGGTGTGGTGAATGCCGTCTTTTCCTTATCTCTCTCAGCCACAGGGACTTGCCAATACCCGCTTGTTAAGTCTAAGGTGGAAAAATAATTAGCAGATTTCAAAGCAGTTAAGGACTCTTCTATCCTAGGCAAGGGGTAGGCGTCTTTATGGGTGATGTTATTAATCTTCCGGTAGTCTACGCACATTCTCATGGTTCCGTCCTTTTTTTTGACAATCACTAGAGGGGCCGCCCAGGGGCTACAGCTGTCTCTTATTACCCCAGCCTGTTTCATTTCCCTCAGCATATCTTTTGCACATTGATATTGAGCGGGCGGTATGGGTCTATATCTTTCTTTTATTGGGGGATGGTCACCTGTGGGGATTGTGTGTTCTACCCCTTCTATCCGTCCGAAGTCCAATGGGTGTTTACTGAAGACTTGTTCATATTCCGTCACTAGCCTATACACCCCTTGTTTTTGATGGGTAGGTGTTGAATTTATGCCCACGTGTAGCTGTTGGCACCAATCCTCCATTTCTCCATCTGAGCCATTGCCTTCCACCTGACAGGTTGGTTCTAAGGGCTCAATGGTTGTGATGGCATTGTTGTCAACAGTATATAGCTTTGCCATTGTAGCATACCTTGGCAAAGTGACCTCTTCCTCTCCACAGTTCAAAAGTCGTACCGGCACTCGTCCCCGGTGTACCTCGACTATCCCTCGTGCTGTGAGTATAGTGGGCCTGCTGTCGGTGTACACTGGTTCTATTAAGGCTTGATAATCTCGTCCCTTAGTACCAATGGCTGCTCTACACCATACCAGCATTTCTGTTTTTGGTGGGATTACAATAGACGTTGGATCACTTACCCTCACACTGCCGATTTCTCCACCCGCAACTTCTACCTGTTGCCTTAACATCAATACTTTTATTTCCCTCCGGAGAACTATCTGCTGGCAGGATTGTGCAGTTTCAGCAATTTGCTGTAAGACAGAAATGACTTCGGAAAAGCAGTTCTCTAACACATTCATTCCTATCAATACAGTTGGTTCACAGTTCCGCCGGTCAACATCAACAACAATTATACCCTGTTTCTTCAGTTCTACTTTACCAATCTTTATGGTCATCTCCCTGAATCCTAGTTTCGGTACCAACTTACCATTACTGGCCCATATATCTAGTTCAACATCAGAGGGCCCTTTATCAATATCTGCATCAGCCCAGTACCTCTTATAAAGGATATACGGTATAGATGAAATCTGGGAACCTGTGTCCAGCAAAGCGTTGAGGGGAATTCCGTCCAGCACGATAGGGATAATGGGTCGTCCTCCGATGTACCTGTCGTGCCAGGGTGTTGGGCCTTGAAAGTTCATTCCTGCGAAGCGGCCCGCATTCCCAGGGGATTCCCGTTTAAATCACAATCTCGTGCAAAGTGGCCCGGCTGCTGGCAACGGCGGCAAATGGGCTGTCCATCTGGTTGGTAGCGGTCGCGGGGTCGTCCTCTCCATGTCGGGTATCTCCGGGGTCTCATCCATGGAACATCCTCTCTACAGTTTGCCAACTCCATCTTGTGTCCTCTCATCTCCTGCATGGTTTTAGCCATTGAAGCAACAACATCAGCTAAAGAGTCAAGCTTTTGTTGAAGAGCCTCATTAGTACTGGGCCCCAGGGGCTTAGCAATGGCCCCAGACATAGCTGATGTCACTGGCACTCCCTGTTGTTGAGGTGCCTCTGCCATGGGTTGCGCAGGATCCTGATCCCGAGGTGCCTCTGCCAGCTGGAGACGTATAGCGCTCTCCTTTAATTGGGCAAATGTCAATTCAGGGTTCTTAAAAACAAGCATGCTCACATGCCCCCGGTGAGAAGGGGTGTAGAGTCACTCAATAAATTGATCTCTTAGCAGTTTATCCGCTCCGGTGTTAAAAATGGGTTCAGCCAGTGTAAGTGATTTAAGGGCTTCCTGCAGGTTTAAGGCAAAGTCTCTCACGCCCTCATTAGCTTTTTGTTTGCAATTAAAGAATCGTATTTTAGCTTTGCTGCTGGCCGTGGTTTCAAATGTAGCTTTTAATCCAGCAAATATGCGTTCAACAGTGCCTTTTAGATCAGCTGCCCATGCTGTGACTTCTCGCTTAGCATGGCCACTTAACTGCATCATCAGGAGACTAACACGCTGAACTTCACCCACAGGGAACATGTCAAAATGGGCCAGCATCTTTTCTCTGAAATCGTCAAGGGTATTAGGCTCACCTTCATACATTGGAAGCCATGGGCCACCCGGGGTATATGGCATCAGCACCGGCATGATGGGCGCCACTCCTTGCACCGCTGCGCTGCCGGACTCTCTATTGACACTCTGTCTTTCAGCTGCATTAGCGTTGCCGAGTGCTGCGGCGTCTCCGTGCTGCGACATACTGTGCCCCCTTAGTTAATCCGGACCCTTCCGGTCCTCCGCTTCCGTCGGGATAGTGTAGATCCGTTCCGCTGTGCAGCAGGATCGATTTTCCCCTTGCTCTGATGTCAGAGCGCTCAGCTTGGTGCCGCCCACAATGACACGCCCCCTGCTGCTCCCACCCACCGCGCTCTGTAATGGTGGATTCTGAAGTTTTTCAGTTAGACTGGGGCTCAGGTGATGGCGTAGCTCAATTAACAGTCTCGTGCCTAACGGTTATGAAGTGATTACCTCAGGGGATGGCGGCCATCTTTACTCCATTATAACCAATGGGGAAAAGTCACTTTCAATAGTTTTCAATGGGGAATGGATTTTTGTTTAATAAAGTCAATTTTCAAGATTTTTCATCCCAGTTTTCACAGTTTTGGGCTCCAATCACGGCACACAATACCCGGTATACGGGCTGGCTAGATCCTGTTCGTGACGCCAATTGTGACGCCCAGGAGACCGGGATACCCAGCACCGGACCAATGGAGTCTGTCTCTTGAGGGGGATGTCACGGGTGGCTTGACTCGGTGCTGTGGCCTCAGGCAATGCACAGTGTAAGGGGTATCATGAGGGGACAGGCACTTACTTGATCAGCAGCAGGTTCTCCCAGCGGTGACGATCCCGATCCTGGATAGATGGCTATTGTCCAAATGAAAGACTGAGGCACTGAAACGTTTAACCAGTTTACTTTAACATAAAAGGATTTACAACCAGTCCTGTCACCGGAGTCTGTATGGGAACTCTGAGTTACTTTGACCCTGCCGGGGTCTTCGCCTCTTATTGTGCGCAATTTCTGTGTGGCCCTGCTGCTGTATGTGAACTGGCTGCCGGCCCAATCTGTCCCCTCCGGGTCCTGGTTCGACGGGCAACCCGAGTCCTTTTATCGGTTTACCCCCTCTGGGAGTACCGCTGAACTCTGTGTCTGTTGCTGCGTCCGGCCCTAGTGAAGCTGATATCACCTCACGTTTTTCCGGTTGCTGTATTATATATAATGAATACAGCCACGGATCCGGTATCCGCCTTTGCGCCTGTTCTGGGTAGTGATTAATGCTACCCGGTTCTCACAATGTCCTTTTTCTCTATCCCTCTTCTCCTCAGGCCGGTGATTTCGGCCTGGAAACCGTCATAGGGCTGTTAGAAATTCAGCTGTATGACCTCTCACTATCAGCTCCTTAGCCCAACTGCCAGTTCTTCTCTCAGACCAGAATGGATCAAGGGGAGTCTCTGGAGCTCCCCCTTCTGGCCGGAGGTGGTAGTGCAGTCTTGCTATTTTAGTATTTGTACTTACTGTCAGTAACTATTTTTGTGGCAAATACCCCTAGGGGTGCCACATTTGCTATATAGGTTACACCACAGGAAAATCAAAAAAAGAATTTCAGAACACATAGCGAACATAAATAACAATAATTTAGGTTATTCTGGGGCTAAGAAACATTTTATTTCTGTACATAAAGGAGACCTTTCGGATTTTTCATTTTTTGGCATAGAAAGGGTTAGTCAGTCACCTAGAGGTGGAGATTGGAAGAAACAATTAGCACTGCGGGAAGCCTTTTGGATTCTAAGTTTAGACACTAAAAATCCACACGGCATGAATTACAGGAATGATCTTTTTTACATATATTGAACTGACAGATAGATTTTGCGTCAATTTAAAGTATACATTTATGCAATTTCAATACATTTTAAATTAGAAAAAAAAGTCTTGTTATGTGTGTTTAGCTGCAGATTTTTTCAATGTAATTGATTGCTATGTCTGTAGTGTTGAGCATTCCAATACCGCAAGTATCGGGTATCAGCCGATATTTGCGGTATCGGAATTCCGATACCGAGTTCCGATATTTTTGTGATATCGGGAATCGGTATCGGGATTTAGATTAATGTGTAAAATAAAGAATAAAAATAAAAAATATTGATATACTTACCCTCAGACGGGCCCTGGTTGTCACCGCTGCAATCGCCATGTTTTCCTTCCTATGAATGAGCTTGTTAAGTACCTTCGATGACGTCGCGGCTTGTGATTGGTCGCTGAGCGGTCATGTGACCGCTCACGCGACCAATCACAAGCCGCGACGTCATCGAAGGTTATTAACGCGCTCATTCCTAAGAATGAGCGCGTTAAGGACCTTCGATGACGTCGCGGCTTGTGATTGGTTGCGTGAGCGGTCACATGACCGCTCAGCGACCAATCACAAGCTGCGACGTCATCGAAGGTCATTAAAGCGCTCATTCTTAGGAAGAAAAGCATGGCGATTGCAGCAGTGACAACCAGGGCCCGTCCGAGGGTAAGTATATCAATATTTTTTATTTTTATTCTTTATTTTACACATTAATATGGATCCCAGGGCCTGAAGGAGAGTTTCCTCTCCTTCAGACCCTGGGAACCATTACGGATACCTTCCAATATTTGTGTCCCATTGACTTGTATTGGTATCGGATATCGGTATCGGCGATATCTGATATTTTTCGGATATCGGCCGATACCATCCGATACCGATACTTTCAAATATCGGACGGTATCGCTCAACACTATATGTCTGTGATTGGTTCCTTGCTATATATAAACCTGTTCATCTATATAGTATTAGTTCCTATGACTAAGGGCGCCGTGGTGCGCCAGAAACGCGTCAGGCAGAGAGGGTCTCTCTCTTTTTTAATATTGTTTTTTAAAATGTTCTAATAAATTTTGGATATTTTACTTACACTGGATGGACGTGCTGGAAATTCCCTTTTCCTTTCTTCTAACCTTTCAGGTGCTTCACAAGAATTTTTGGAATTATGAAAAGAAACTGAACATTTAACTTTTTTTCACAAAAAATTTGCTTCAGCTCTAATTTGTTTTATTTTACCAAGGGTATCAGGTGAATTTGGACCCAAAAAGTTGTTGTGCAATATGTCCTGAGTATGCTGATACCCCATATGTGGGGGTAAACCACTGTTTGGGTGCATGGCAGAGCTCGGAAGGGAAGGAGCGCCGTTTGACTTTTCAATGCAAAACTGGCTTTATTTGAGATAGGAAACCATGTTGCGTTTGGAGAGCCCCTGATGTGCCTAAACAGTAGAAACCCCCCACAAGTGACACCATTTAGGAAGGAAAGTAGACCCCCTAAGGAAATAATCTTGATGTGTGGTGAGCACTTTGAACCCCCAAGTTACACTTGGGGCTATTTAGTTTTGAAAAACGAAGACTAAGGGGTGATCTTATTTTAATGTATAAATATATGAGGGGACAGTACAAAGACCTTTCTGATGATCTTTTAAATCATAGACCTAAGACAGGGACAAAGGGGCATCCTCTACATCGGGAGGAAAAAAGGTTTAGGCATAATAACAGACGCCGGTTCTTTACTGTAAGAGCAGTGAGACTATGCTGATGTGCAGACACTGCTCCTAGGCCCAAAACTATTAACTGGATTAGATGCAGTAAAAATTGAGATAAACAGGCGGTGTAGTTAGTTTCACAGGCGGGCTACTCTGCTGACGTGCAGACACTGCTCCTAGGCCCAAAACTATTAACTGGGTTAGATGCAGTAAAAATTGAGATACACAGGCAGTGTAGCTAGCTTCACAGGTGGGCTACTCAGATGACTATCAGACAATGCTACTAGCCCAAAAGGATTGGCTGAGCTAGATTACACCAAATGCTGTGACAAACAACTGCACAGCACTGGCACAGACCTGCCTGGCAAACAGTGCTATGAACTGCTGTAACCTACCCTGAAAAGGACTGATATTACAACTAGTCCCGACTCCTCCCGACTCCCTAAACCTATCTCTCTGAAAATTCACTCCAAAAAACACTCTTAGACTGTATAGCACCCACAGCAGCAGCGGTGCCGTCTAACACTAAGCTGCAGCAGTGAGGAAATGGTGGCGACGGGGCAAATGGCTGGTTCTTATAGGGAAGGACATGTGACATACACAGCCAATGACACATGCCCTTGCTTGTGTGCATCACATGCACATTGCTGTGTGTGTGCACTGCTGATAGGCTGAGAGACTGCACCACCCCACTGTAAATGCGGGAAAGAAAAAATAAATGGAGATCGGCATTATTTCAGCACAGATCTATCCCCTGCCCCCTGCCCACTATTCACTGAAACAGTCTATTAACAATGATAAACAGTTTTAATGTGCAAATCAAGTTAGGCTTTTTTTGAACAAACAGTTATCGAACAGAAACTCGAACAGCCGAATTTTAAGCAAATTGTTCGAGTTCGTTGAACGACTCGAATACCGCCCAAAACAGCTCGAATTTGAAATTGGCGAACAGTTCGACTCAAAAAACGCTCATCTCTACTCAAAAGGCACAAACTGAAGGTTTTACAATGGCCCTCACAGTCCTCTGATCTGAACATCATTGAAAATCAGTGACTAAACCTCAAAATACCAGTGTACGCAAAATGAAGAAATCTCTTGGAACTGTAAGAATTCTCCAAGGAAGAATGAATGAAAATCCCTCAAACAAAAAATTGAAAGACCCTTTGCTGGCTGCAAAAAGCATTTACAAGCTGTAATATCTGCAAAAGAGGATGCTGCTAGTAACTAACTATAACACTAAAATACAGCTACACAAGGGATCAATTATAAATGAATTAGATAAGTATTAATATACACTGCTCAAAAAAATAGAAAGGGAACACTAAAATCCCACATCCTAGATATTACTGAATGAAATATTCCAGTTGTAAATCTTTATTCATTACATAGTGGAATGTGTTGAGAACAATAAAACCTAAAAATTATAAACTAATATCCCACGGAGGTCTGGAGTTGGAATGATGCTCAAAATCAAAGTGGAAAATGAAGTTACAGGCTGATCCAACCTCATTGGAAATGCCTCAAGGCAAGGAAATGATGCTCAGTAGTGTGTGGCCTCCATGTGCCCGTATGACCTCCCTACAATGCCTGGGCATGCTCCTGATGAGGCGGCAGATGGATGTTGTGAATTCCGCTCTTGGGCTCCCTCCGGTGGTTGTAAGTGGCACTTTTGTGAGTTCTGCTCTTGGGCTCCCTCTTGTGGTTTCAAGTGGTATGGCTGCTCCTTGGATTTAGCTGTCCGCAGCTGCTTCTACTGATTGTCTTTTCTGCTCGGCTATTTATGCCTGGCTCTTTCCTTCAGCCAGTGCCACTTGTAAATGGTTCCTGGTTGGATTCACATCTCTTTGGATTTCCCTGTTTTTCCTGACCAGTTCCGCAAAGCTAAGTTCTTGCTTGCTCTTTTCTGTCCACAGATTGTGGACTTATCCGTTCTGTGCTTTCTATGTTTGTCAGGCTTATCAGTATGAATTAACTCTGTGCTGCTGGAAGCTCTGGGAAGCAGATTTACCCTCCACACCTTTAGTCAGGTGTGGAGATTTTTGTAATCTCTGCGTGGATTTTTGTAGTGTTTTATACTGACCGCACAGTATTCCATCCTGTCCTATCTATCTAGCTAGACTGGCCTCCTGTGCTCATCCTGGTTTCATTCTGTGTATATCCTTTCCCTCTACACTCACAGTCATTATTTGTGGGGGGCTAATCTATCCTTTGGGGATTTTCTCTGAGGCAAGATAGTTTTCCTGCTTCTATCTTTAGGGGTAGTTAGCTCTTAGGCTGTGACGAGATGCCTAGGGAGAGTTAGGAGCATTCCATGGCTACTTCTAGTGTTGTGTTGAGCTTAGGGACTGCGGTCAGTACAGATACCACTTCCTTCAGAGCTTGTTCCATGCTGCTCCTAACCCACCAGATCATAACAGTACAAGTGGCCAATCAATGAATTAAATGCATCTCAAAAAGAAGGAAAAAATTCTGAGCCATTTTTTTTCTGTGCTCTCTTTTTGTCTTTTTTTTTTCCTCTTGACCTTTGGGTGGTGCAGGATTTGTGCTCTGGCATGGATGTTCAGGGTTTGTTTTCTCGTGTGGATCAACTTGCTGCAAGAGTACAGAGTATCCAAGATTATGTTGTCCAGACTCCGGCTTTGGAGCCTAAAATTCCTACTCCTGATTTGTTTTTTGGAGACAGATCCAAGTTTTTGAACTTTAAAAATAACTGCAAATTGTTTTTTGCTTGAAACCCCGTTCTTCTGGCGATCCCATTCAGCAAGTAAAAATCATCATATCCTTGCTGTGTGGTGACCCTCAGGACTGGGCATTCTCCCTTGAATCAGGGGATCCGGCATTACTGAATGTAGACGCATTTTTTCAAGCGCTCGGATTATTGTATGATGAACCTAACTCTGTGGATCATGCAGAAAAAACCCTGTTGGCCTTGTGTCAAGGTCAGGAAGCGGCAGAATTATACTGCCAGAAATTTAGGAAATGGTCTGTGCTTACTAAATGGAATGAGGATGCTCTGGCTGCTATTTTCAGAAAGGGTCTTTCTGAAGCCCTTAAAGATGTTATGGTGGGCTTCCCTACGCCTACTGGTTTGAGCGAGTTTATGTCTCTAGCCATTCAGATTGATCAGCGTTTACGCGAGCACAAAGCTGTGCACCATATGGCAGTGTCCTCTGAGCAGAGTCCTGAATCTATGCAATGTGATAGGATTTTGACTAAAACAGGGGCGGCAGGAATTCAGAAGTCAGAATAGGCTGTGTTTTTAATGTGGTGATTCTGCTCATGTTATTTCTGATTGCCCTAAACGTACTAGGAGGGTCGCTAGGTCTGTTACCATTAGTACTGTACAGCCTAAATTTCTTTTATCTGTGACCCTGATTTGCTCATTGTCGTCCTTTTCTGTCATGGCATTTGTGGATTTAGGCGCTGCCCTGAACCTAATGGACTTAGAATTCGCCAGGCGCTGTGGTTTTTCCTTGCAGCCTTTACAGAGCCCTATTCCTTTGAGGAGCAATGATGCTACTCCATTGGCCAAGGATAAACCTCAGTACTGGACGCAGATGACCATGTACATGGCTCCTGCACATCAGGAAAATTGCCGTTTTCTGGTGTTGCATAACCTGCATGATGTTGTTGTACTGGGTTTTCCATGGTTACAGGAACATAATCCGGTGCTGGATTGGAAAACTATGTCTGTGACTAGTTGGGGTTGTCAAGGGGTACATAGTGACGTTCCTTTGATGTCAATTTCCTCTTCCCCCTCTTCTGAGGTCCCTAATTTTTTGTCGGATTTCCAGGATGTATTTGATGAGCCCAAGTCCAGTTCCCTTCCTCCACATAGGGACTGTGATTGTGCTATTAACTTGATTCCAGGTTGTAAGTTCCCTAAGGGCCGACTTTTGAATCTGTCTGTGCCAGAGCATGCTGCCATGCGGAGCTATGTTAAGGAATCTTTGGAGAAAGGGCATATTTGGCCGTCTTCGTCACCATTGGGAGCGGGTTTCTTTTTTGTTGCTAAGAAGGATGGCTCCTTGAGACCCTGTATAGATTATCGTCTTCTTAATAAGATCACGGTCAAATTCCAATACCCCTTGCCTTTGCTTACTGATTTGTTTGCTCAGATTAAGGGGGCTAGTTGGTTTACGAAGATTGACCTCCGAGGGGCATATAATCTTGTTCGTATTAAACAGTGTGACGAATGGAAAACTGCATTTAATACGCCCGAAGACCATTTTGAATACCTTGTGATGCCATTTGGGCTCTCTAATGCTCCATCTGTGTTCCAGTCCTTCATGCATGATATTTTCCGCAATTATCTTGATAAATTCATGGTTGTATATTTGGTTGATATTTTGATTTTTTCCGATGATTGGGAGTCTCATGTGAAGCAGGTCAGGATGGTGTTCCGGATCCTTCGTGATAATGCTTTGTTTGTGAAGGGGTCTAAGTGCCTATTCGGAGTTCAGAAGGTCTCTTTTTTGGGTTTTATTTTTTCTCCCTCGTCTATAGAAATGGATCCTGTTAAGTCCCAAGCTATTCATGACTGGATTCAACCCACATCTGTGAAGGGCCTTCAAAAATTTTTGGGCTTTGCTAATTTCTATCGCCGTTTCATTGCCAACTTTTCCAGTGTGGTTAAGCCCCTTACTGATTTGACGAAGAAAGGCGCTGATGTGACGAATTGGTCCTCTGCGCCTGTTGAGGCCTTTCAGGAGCTTAAACGCCGATTTACTTCTGCCCCTGTGTTGCGTCAGCCGGATGTTTCTCTTCCTTTTCAGCTTGAGGTCGACGCTTCTGAGATTGGGGCAGGGGCCGCTTTGTCTCAGAGGGAATCTGATGGTTCTTTGATGAAACCGTGTGCTTTTTTTTCCAGAAAGTTTTCGCCTGCGGAACGCAATTATGATATCGGCAATCGGGAGTTGTTGGCTATGAAGTGGGCGTTTGAGGAGTGGCGACATTGGCTTGAGGGAGCTAAGCACCGCGTTGTGGTCCTGACTGATCATAAGAATCTGATTTACCTCGAGTCGGCCAAGCGTCTGAATCCTAGAGAGGCTCGAAGTTCCCTGTTTTTCTCCCGTTTCGATTTTGTGGTCTCGTATCTTCCGGGATCTAAGAATGTTAAGGCTGATGCCCTCTCTAGGAGTTTTTCGCCTGATGCTCCTGGAGTCCTTTAGCCGGTCGGCATTCTTAAGGAAGGGGTGATTCTTTCTGCCATCTCCCCTGATTTGCGGCGGGTGCTTCAGGAATTTCAGGTTGATAGGCCTGACCGCTGTCCTGTGGGGAAGCTGTTTGTTCCTGATGGATGGACAAGTAAGGTGATTTCTGAGGTTCATTGCTCAGTGTTGGCTGGTCATCCTGGGATTTTTGGTACCAGAGATTTGGTTGATAGGTCCTTTTGGTGGCCTTCCTTGTTGTGCGATGTCCGTGCTTTTGTGCAGTCCTGTGGGACTTGCGCCCGAGCCAAGCCTTGCTGTTCCCACGCTAGTGGGTTGCTTTTGCCTTTGCTGGTCCCTGAGAGGCCCTGGACGCATATTTCCATGGATTTTATTTCAGATCTTCCTGTTTCCCAGAAGATGTCTGTTATCTGGGTTGTTTGTGACCGGTTCTCTAAAATGGTCCATCTGGTACCTTTGCCTAAGTTGCCTTCCTCCTCAGATCTGGTTCCATTGTTTTTTCAGCATGTGGTTCGTTTGCATGGCATTCCGGAGAATATTGTGTCTGACAGAGGTTCTCAGTTTGTCTCTAGGTTTTGGCGGGCCTTTTGTGCTAGGATGGGCATTGATTTGTCTTTTTCTTTAGCGTTTCATCCTCAGACTAATGGCCAAACTGAGCGAACTAATCAGACCTTGGAGACCTATTTGAGATGCTTTGTGTCTGCTGATCAGGATGATTGGGTGTCTTTCTTGCCGTTGGCTAGTTCGGCTACTTTGGTTTCACCTTTCTTTTGTAATTTCGGTTTTCATCCTCGTTTTTCTTCTGGGCAGGTTGAGCCTTCTGATTGTCCTGGTGTTGATTCTGTGGTGGACAGGCTGCAGCAGATTTGGACTCATGTGGTGGACAATTTGACGTTGTCTCAGGAAAGGGCTCAACGTTTTGCTAACCGCCATCGGTGTGTTGGCCCCCAATTTCGTGTGGGGGATTTGGTTTGGTTGTCTTCTCGTCATGTTCCTATGAACGTTTCTTCCCCTAAGTTTAAGCCATGGTTTATTGGTCCTTATAAAATTTCTGAAATTATTAATCCGGTGTCTTTTCGTTTGGCTCTTCCAGCCTCTTTTGCCATTCATAATGTTTTCCATAGATCTTTGTTGCGGAGATATGTGGTGCCCGTTGTTCCCTCGGTTGACCCTCCTGCCCCGGTGTTGGTTGAGGGAGAGTTGGAATATGAGTTTGAGAAGATTTTGGATTCTCGTTTTTCGAGGCAGAGGCTTCAGTATCTTGTCAAGTGGAAGGGTTATGGCCAGGAATATAATTCTTGGGTGGTTGCCTCCGATGTCCATGCCACCGATTTGGTTCATGCTTTTCACTTGGCTCATCCTGATCGGCCTGGGGGCTCTGGTGAGGGTTCGGTGACCCCTCCTCAAGGGGGGTACTGTTGTGAATTCCGCTCTTGGGCTCCCTCTGGTGGTTGTAAGTGGCACTTTTGTGAGTTCTGCTCTTGGGCTCCCTCTTGTGGTTTCAAGTGGTATGGCTGCTCCTTGGATTTAGCTGTCCGCAGCTGCTTCTACTGATTGTCTTTTCTGCTCGGCTATTTATGCCTGGCTCTTTCCTTCAGCCAGTGCCACTTGTAAATGGTTCCTGGTTGGATTCACATCTCTTTGGATTTCCCTGTTTTCCTGACCAGTTCAGCAAAGCTAAGTTCTTGCTTGCTCTTTTCTGTCCACAGATTGTGGACTTATCCGTTCTGTGCTTTCTATGTTTGTCAGGCTTATCAGTATGAACTAACTCTGTGTTGCTGGAAGCTCTGGGAAGCAGATTTACCCTCCACACCTTTAGTCAGGTGTGGAGATTTTTGTAATCTCTGCGTGGATTTTTGTAGTGTTTTATACTGACCGCACAGTATTCCATCCTGTCCTATCTATCTAGCTAGACTGGCCTCCTGTGCTCATCCTGGTTTCATTCTGTGTATGTCCTTTCCCTCTCCACTCACAGTCATTATTTGTGGGGGCTAATCTATCCTTTGGGGATTTTCTCTGAGGCAAGATAGTTTTCCTGCTTCTATCTTTAGGGGTAGTTAGCTCTTAGGCTGTGACGAGATGCCTAGGGAGAGTTAGGAGCATTCCACGGCTACTTCTAGTGTTGTGTTGAGCTTAGGGACTGCGGTCAGTACAGATACCACTTCCTTCAGAGCTCGTTCCATGCTGCTCCTAAACCACCAGATCATAACAGATGGACTCCTGAGGAATCTCCTCCCAGACCTGGACTAAATCATCCACCAACTTCTGGACAGTCTGTCGTGCAACGTAATGTTGGTGGATGGTGCGAGACATAATGTCCCAGATGTGTTCAATCGGATTTAGGTCTTGGGAATGGGCTGGCTAGTCCATAGCTTCAATGCCTTCATCTTGCAGGAACTGCTAACACTCTCCAGCCACATGAGGTCTGGCATTGTCCTGCATTAGGAGAAACCCAGGGCCAACCGCACTAGCATATGGTCTCACAAGGGGTCTGAGGATCTCATCTTGGTACCTAATGGCAGCCAGGCTTCCTCTGGAGAGCAGATGGAGGGCTGTGCGGCCCTCCAAAGAAATGCCTTTCCACACCATTGCTGACCCACTGCCATACCGGTCATGCTGAAGGATGTTGTAGGCAGCAGATCGCTCTCCACGGCGTCTCCAGACTCTGTTACGCCTGTCACCCAGCTACCTGGGTTTCCAAAACACCTCAGCAGTGCCACAGGTTGATCGTCTCCATGTCACGCTGCATTGATGCAGGAATTTATGCAAAAGGATACCCAACCTTGTAGTGAGTGCATTTACTGAACATTCATTTCAGTAATCAAACATTTCATATTTTAAGTTAATTTTTTAAGCTGGTGCTGTAAAGTATTCTAATTTACTGAAATAATGACTTTTGGGTTTTCATTGGCTGTAAGCCATAATCATCAACATTGACAGAAATAAACACTTTAAATCGATCACTCTGTAATGATTTTATATAATATACAAGTTTCACTTTTTTATTGAAGAACTGAAATAAATTAACTTTATGATGATATTCTAATTTTGCGAGAAGCACCTGTGATACATATACATATATCACACTCTTTTGTTATGTATATAATTCCACATGTGTTAATTCATAGTTTTGATGCCTTCAGTGTTAATGTACAATTTTCATAGTCATGAAAACACAGAAAAATCTTTAAATGAAAAGGTATGTCCAAACTTTTGGTCTGTACTGTATATATATATATATATATATATATATATATATATATATATATAGTGAAAAAAACAGAACAGCATCAAAATACTACCTTAGAAAAAGTGCAAAGCTTCCCAAGCCACTGTTCATGGCGGCTCAAACTATAAAAAGAAAAAAAGGAAAACAGCACTACAAAAATGAAAAAAACGTGGACTTTATTGCCCGAATGGCGTGGCAACGTTTCGGATATAGTATCCTTTCTCAAGCTTGAGAAAGGATACTATATCCGAAACGTTGCCACGCCATTCGGGCAATAAAGTCCACGTTTTTTTCATTTTTGTAGTGCTGTTTTCCTTTTTTCTTTATATATATATATATATATATATATATATATATATATATATATATATAAAACAACGTTATTATATTTTCGTCCTTTTTTAGTTTATAAGGATTTCCAGGAGAGGATAGGTGCTATTTAAAAATGTGTCTTGCCAAAGGTCCTGCAAGTCCTCTTTAAAAATATGATTGAGCTTCTGAGTTTAAACATGTTTCTGTTCTACATCTACAAGCAAGGATCTGGATTATGTAGAAATAAATTGTGTTTCTTTTCTGATGCACAAAAGTCAAAAGGTATGATAGAAACATTTATCACAGCTATTCCAGACCCTTTAAATATAAATATTATTAATGAAATATTTAGGTTGCTACAATGGTCTTAAAGTTAACCCCCACATGAGGACTATAATATTATTCTTCAGAATTCTTAAGAAACCCAATTATTTTTTTTCCAGAATTCCTGGATCTCGTTTTTATGCAAGAACAATTGTGAAGTCTGTCATTATATTTTATTACATGTTAAACAGAATCACAGACATTCAGCTGCAAAAGGTTAAAGTTGCATGTGGTGATATTTAATTGCTTGTTACTTTTGTTCTACAGAAAAATACAGAAGCAGAGGAAAAGCAGGGTCACATTTTGAAGCAGCAAGGAGAAGGAGTCGGGCTGTCCTTTATCACATCTCGGGTCACTTACAAAGGAGGGAAAAGAACAAATTAAAGCTTAATAAAGTAAGAACTCAATATTTTAATATGGTAGGCTCATTATGTGATACACATTAATACCCAAGAGGATAATCTGTCAAACAAACAGCATTTCTTAAAAATTAATTTCCAGTTGACATGTTGCTGTCATTATGATGAAAGCTCAATGAAACGGTCAAAAAAAGTCATCCTCTTGGCCAGGAGAGGAGAAGAGATCCTTAGCAAAGATTTTATTGGGCACCCCATTTTGGTGCTAGGTTTTTTATGCCCTATAATACTTTTCCCCATTTTATTCCTCACTAAACACTTTTCATGGAGTTATAGTGTATTCATTCTATCTCATTGGGCCATTTACTGAAATTTATGTTGGAGATGGGATTGGTCCTGCATGGGCTCTTTCAGCCCAATACTAAAGGGAATGGGATGAACCAGGACTGTGTCCCACCACTTCAAAGGCCCAAATCAGTGCAAAATGTCTATATCTGAAACCTGAGATAAGAAACCTGCCAGGAATGCTTGTATATTATAGCTGAGTTTGGTGCAAAATTGAATAACTATATTCCATAAGGTATTGCTATCTTTACTCTTGACGGGTAATCAACCAAACAGTAATTAATGCTAATGGTTGTTGCCTTTCAAAACGTATTTCCAAATGACACAGGCCTTATATTAATTTAGGGTATATTACTATATCGGGTTTTGGCATAGTAATGAAATACCTATTAATAAGTGTTTCATGTTTGAGATTTATTAAGGAATAATGTGGCAGTGACATGAAATTATTGTGAAATCTTTTACCGTGTCACTGACACTATTTTTACAATGAAAGGCTTGCACATTGCAAGACGATGTTAAAGGGCCCACTATTTTCATAGCTTTCAAAAATGTTTTTCTAGATGTCAGTATTTCTTTCGATGTGATACTGCGTACTGTCAATTAAGACACAAATTGTTTTTTGGAAGTAATGAAGGGAAGAAGTATGACTATGTAGATAATGTATTGAGTTGACATTTGCTTCAACAAGAAAGTAGAAAGCACAATAAATTTTCAATGAGCTGACAGTATCAGCTCTAGCAGGAGCAATGCAATCTATTTGACAATTTCTTACCAACACACGTACAATCTTAAATACAATACCCATAGTCTAAATGTTGGCATTATAGCACTTGGTTGTCACAGCCATGTTTGTGTCTTTCTGTGTGGGAAAATAGAATGATCATTATTAGGTAACACATAATTGAGCAGTGATTCTAAATTTCGGGGTTTTTTCTAAATGTCTTGTGCTGGTTTTCAGAACTGTCCCTGCCTATATATGCATAACAGCATTTAATGTACAGTATTGGCAAACTAAGAACATTCTTAGGTAAACGTATTTCAAACTAGAGCAAAACAGAAATGGAAATGTAATCATATTATTTATGTATTTCTTATTCAATATATGGTATAATGCTATTACACACTATCATATGATGTTATATAGTCATGGTAATCATGTAAGACCAAACAAGTCCCACAAGTTAATACTTTTATATGTTATGAAAATCCCATTGAAATAAAGGGACTATTAAACTACCCACTCAAGTAGACTGATTTGTTAAAAATGAGTTAATGATACCTACTGAAAACAAGAGTATGAAAAACGCCGGGCCAGATGAGCACATATTCTCTCATCCGAAAGCATCAGCTTGATTATGTTAATGATACTCTTCTAAAACTCTGATCCAAGTTTGAGCCGAGTGTCAAGCTTAGAGTTATCCAATTCTCTTGCATGCAAGAATTGGTGCACAGGTGCGGAGAAGATAGAGAACTTAATGTCTCTATCTTCTCCATTGTCGTAGCCTGCAGATGTTGGACTACACTCAGACGACCTGGAGCTTCACATGCAGCATTAGACTTGAATGGGTGAGCGTGATCCAAATTATGGAGCCACACCTCACAGAATGCTGAGATGTTTCCTACAGATCGATTCGGCAGTGTTCGTGTGGTGATGTCACCACACGAACACTTCCAGAAAAAGCCGAAGACTGCCGAATGCAATGAATACCGGTGGAAGATAATGAGCGGCCCCGGAAGCAGATGCTGCCGGGAGACAGCAGGAAGGGAGGATGCGCCGCTGGACAGGTAAGTATAATTATAATGTTTATTATTAATTGTATGCTTTCTTTTACAGGCCATCCTTGTACCCGAACTGTAACAAGGGTTTCCATGGAAACCCGTGTTCGGGGCCTTGTGACCATTTGGTATGGGTCCCAAACTTTACAGTTTGGGTTCGCCCATCCCTAGTAAGAAATAATCTCCATTGCTCATGAAATTCAATCTCATGAGTCATTTGTATATCTTCAGGGATGGGGAACATCAACACATTGTATTGTTCAGTGGAAATCAAGTGCATCCTAAAGTGCATAGTAGAAACAACAAATCTGCACTTACAATCCATTTGTCAACTTCTCTAGTGATGAGCAAGCACTAAAATGTCGGGTGCTCCTTGCTCTGGTCAAGCAGATTGGAATACTCGGGTGCTCGGACAAAACAACAAGCCCAATGTAAGTCTATGGGAGACCCGCGATCCCCCCCCAGGGGTCCTTTTAATGTCTAAAAATGTCTGGAAATGATGGAAACACTGCTAAAATGACACAGGGACATCACGGGGATTGCCCCTGGAAGAATTTCTGACTCCTAGTTCACAGCTGTAAACATTTTTTTTCTGAGATTCATGTCATTTTTCCTGGTACAACAAAAAACACACTAAAACGAAACCAAAACGGATTTTGCAGGGAAATATTTTAAGGTACATCCTTTGCAGGTTAATGACTTGCCTGTAAGGCCAAAATATTAATTCCAGACCGAAATGTTCCTCCCCCACTTGGGCTTAGTTCAGACCCAGCGTTTTTGAAGCGTTTTTCAACTTTAACATTGCTTTCAACCACCACAAATGCATTCACTGTGAAATGGCATTGTAGCATTTAACAACACTACCTGGCCATGTGGTGTGTGACACATAAGCAGACCCATTTTGTTTCATTTATGAAGGAGGGACTCTTAAAGTCACAGAGCCTATTTTTACTGGTGCATCAGGCAGCATTAATCTTCTTAAAGGGCCTTTATTAAACAGTGGGTATCCTAAACTGTTGTAGCCTATGCTGTGAGTGGATGGGCTGCCAAGAATTATGACGCACCACAATACCCCTTTCATAAGATGTCCAGGGGGGACTCCTGAAAAAGTGTTGCATTGAATGCAAAGCCTGCCCTGCTACCAATTCATATGCACCCCAACAAGCCTTTGAACCCACATACTGGATGGGCCCATACAAATTAACTTCACAATATTCACTTTGTACTCTCATACTCCTTTGTTTTGCACATTGGCAGCAAGGCCAGCCCTGCTGCATAGTCATATGCACCCCATTACGCCTTGGAACCCACATACTGGATGAACCCATGAAAATCCACTTCACAATATGCATTTTGTATTCCAGTACTCCTTTGTTTTACACATTGACAGCAAAGCCAGCCCTGCTGCATAGTCATATTCACCCCATTATGCCTTGTAACCCACATACTCGATGGGTCCATGAAAATGAACTTCACATTATGCATTTTGCACTCCTGTACTCCTTTGTTTAACACATTGGCAGCATGGCCAGACCTGCTGCATAGTCATATGCACCCAATTACAACTTTAAACCCACATACTGGATGGGCCCATGAAAATCCACTTGTATTTTTTAATGGTATGATGGTTCCCTCTTTGCAGAATTATTTACAGGAGAATTTGGCAATTTTATTTGCCATGTTTTTAACACTAAGGTCCAGATACGGCTTTAAAGAAGGCTAATACTTGCAATGCAATGAAATTTTATTGCAAAGTGCAAAATTCAAGGAATAGTATGATTGAATAGTATGAGTGAGTACCCTTTTGTATATATACTTAACACACAAAGGTTACATATAAAGTACATATAAGGATTAAATACATATAATGCTTACGTATATATAAAGATTAACTACATACAGTATACTTACATAATCAGCAAGAGGCTTTTAAACATCATCCGTTTGAAATATCAGAGAAGCAACACCAAGGCAGAGAACCCCTGAGAGATTACCTACACTGCATGAGCGTCCCCAATTATACAGGTATGAGCACACTGTACATGTACAGGTACTCCAGTTTTGGCATCTGTCTTAGGCATTTTTCTCTGGTCTTATAGTGATTTACACTATGTAGTAACTCTAGCTTCACCCAGCCCTTCAAGTGGCCAGCTTTCAAGGTTGTATGTGTTAGGTGTCGAGTTCCCGCCGCTGCATAGGGGGAATCTTGCACCATGTCCTCTGTGATCTCCCATTCTTCCCCAGCTGCAGCGGAGTCTGTTCACCAGAAACATTGGTCCCAGCGTCTGGCTCAAGCTGATACTGTGCGTCTGGTTACAGCTGCCATCCCAGGTTCAGCTTTTGTAACCAGCATTGATCAGCAGCGAGCAGATGTTCCAGGACTAAGTCCTGCTTTTCATCTACTAAGCACACCCGTGGGACGACCTCTCATTGGAGGTTGGAGGTCACATGCCTGGGTCCTGTAGCAGCTCTGATTGGACCACCAGGAAAGTCCTGGAAGGCTGTGACTATAAACGGTTCGCATGGCCACTCGGCCATGCGCTAGTATAGACTTGACTACGTATGTGTGTGCTGAGAGATTGATACTGGTAAATGTTCCTAAATGATCCCCATCCCTTTGGTTGTTGTCTGGGTATTAGGGTGAGTGGAGCAAGAAGTCAGCGCCTAATAATGGCTTCTTAGCTACATTAACACTACTGGTCAGTGTAGGGTGGGAATTCCCGCTTGATCTCAGCATCTGACTCAGGGTGTCCTCAGGCAGGGCTCAAAAGCCACCTAGGGTCATAGCAAGATCAATCACCAGCGTAGTGGGGGTGAATTTCAGGGATCCCACTAGCGTCCATCTGCTGCATCCTCTGACTGCTAACGGCACAGCGTTTCCTTTGTTTCACTGCATCTCTGTGAAGCAACAGAGTTTGCGTCAGTTCATACCGGGTGACGGAACCCATGTTTATTCTGGCATAGTACCGCCATATAGTGCCGCCATTACCTCGCAGCAGGTTCCATCTCTGCACGGTGGACCCCGGGCTGTGAATGCACCTTATTACTATCTTTATAATTATTTGGTGCATTATGCCAGCCCTAACAGTATGAAACTGAGATATCATGGAGTCATCAGACAAGGGGCCATAAACACCTAAAATCTAAAAGCCACAAGGATTTAGATCAAACCACCACAGGCAGAGTTTTAGCAAACCTTAATGTTTTACAATGACAAACAGCAAACATATAGAGGGTTAGAACTGTTTGTGAAGTGAATAAACAAACATTTCTCAAGATTGTGACACTATGAGCATTGTCTGTCACATCTGTAAATGTTTTACAAGAAATGCAGCTATGCAATTGTCTGAATGCATTCGCTATACAGTATTTTAATCTGGATTCCAAATCGCCATTTGTATATTCGCCATTTGTACATTTGATGCAGCCAAAGTTATGGATCTCAATGAGAGAAACTAATCTAGTGGACAAAGAATAATTTGTAATGAACTACTGAGCCAAACTAACAGCATTGCTTTATCAAATTTATATGAAGTGTATTGTGTCCAATGTGAGCCTCCAGGCAACACAAAAAGGAGCTTTTCAAGTGAGCTCTTTAAGGTACGCAAATGTTCTGAAGTCTTTGCCAATAAGGATGTGGTTTTACCAATGGGGGGTACCTTTTTTATAAATATACTATTGCCATCACAGCCCCCCCTTGCTCAAAGTTCTGTGGCCTATAACAGTACAGAACACATTCACCCAGGTCCTGTCATCAGAGACACTGCAGGAAACCGACTTAAGAAGTAGGCCCAATGTAGCGGTGTGGGTCTCTAAGACTTGTGATAGAGTGCATGAGCTGGCAAAAAATTCCCCAATGGGGGGTCCTTTTTTTAATAAATAAACTGGTGCCATCACAACCCCCTTGCCCAAAATTCAGTGGCCTATAACAGTACAGATCACGTTAACCCTGGTGATCTAGTGGCAGGAAAGGAAGAGACTTTGCAGGAGACAGAGTTAAGAAGTAGGCCCAATTTAGGGGTGTGGTCTCTGAGACTTGTAATGGAGGGCAAGAGCTGACAAACAATTCCCCAATGGGGGTCCTTTTTTAAATAAATAAAATAGTGCCATCACAGCCCCCTCGTCCAAAATTCTATGGCCTATAACAGTACAGAGCACCTTCACCCTGGTCATCTAGTGGCAGTTAATGAAGAGACATTGCAGGAGACAGAGTTAAGAAGTAGGCCCAATGTAGGGGTGTGGGTCTCTGAGACTTGTAAAAGAGTGCATGAGCTGACAAACAATTCCCCAATGGGAGGTATCTTTTTTAATAAATAAACTAGTGCCATCACAAGCCCCTTACCCAAAATTCAGTGGTCTATAACAGTACAGACACGGTAATCCTGGTGATCTAGTGGCAGGTAAGGAAGAGACATTGCAGGAGTTAAGAAATAGGCCCAATGTAGGGGTGTGGGTCTCTGAGACTTGTAATGGAGGGCATGAGCTGACAAACAATTCTCCAATGGGGGTAACTTTTTAAAAAAAATATGCTATTGCCATCACAGCCCCTCTTGGCCAACATTCACTGGCCTATATCAGTACAGAACACGTTCACCCAGGTCATGTAGTCGGAGATAAGGAAGAGACATTGCAGGAAAAACGAGTTAAGAAGTAGGCCGAATGTAGAGATGTGGGTATCTGAGACTTGTAATGGAGTGCATGGCCTGACAAGCATTTGCTCATGGGGGATTAATTTTTAAAAAATATTTCATGGGGATCATAGACACCCTTGCCAAAAATTGACTGTATGTAGCAGCACTGAACACGTGAACCCTGGTGATCTAGTGGTGGAGAATGATAAGAGGTGGAGGAAGGCCTCATTAAAACCTATTCCCAATTTAAAGACGCGGGTCTCCTACACTTGTAATGCCCATATACTAAGTGCATGGACTGTCAAACATTTCCCCATGGGGGGTTAATTTTTTTTTTTAATTTGTTAATGGGCATCATAAACACCTTGCAAAACTGTAATGTGGTTTCCTACACAGTTGCTGCTGGGAAGGTGCAGGTTTTTACTAAAAATATGGCTGACAAATCGTTGGATGAAATGATCAGGAAAAAGCGGCATGGTGATGACAGGAATGGGAACATACATGATTAATAACAGCGGTGGCTATGAGAGGTCTGAGATCCAGGATACAGCCTACAATGATTAGTCATTTAGCCACCACCAATTTCCAGAATGTGTTTCATGCCGACAGAAGATCTGTGTAACAGATGCACGTATTAGACTCGGCCTAAAAAATGCCTGTAAAAGATATGTTGCCAAAGCCGCACGTGTCTGTCTAAAGGGCAAAGTGCAACATGTTCAAGAGATGCTGAATTAGAGAAAGCAGATCAGTGTTGTGGGAAAACCAAACAAAATGATGGATGTTTGTGAAAAACAAAGTTTAAAGAGCAGTTCACCGTCCGTAACTATAAACACACCCGTGGAACAAGCTTCTTCATCTTCACCCATACATATTACCAATAATATCCAAATGTCAGTCAACAATTATTTCTTCTAGTGTAACGAATAGTGATGAATGAATATACTCGTTACTCGAGATTTCCCAAGCACACTCGGGTGTCCTCTGAGTATTTTTTAGTGCTCAGGGTTTTAGTTTTTAGCACCGCAGCTGAATGATTTACATCTGTTAGCCGGCATAAGTACATGTGGTGGTTCCCTAGCAACTAGGCAACCCCCACATGTACTTATGCTGGCTAACAGATGTAAATCATTCAGCTGCGGTGCTAAAAATTAAAACTCAAGCACTAAAAAATACTTGGAGGACACCCGAGCGTGCTCGGGAAATCTCGAGAAACGAGTATTTTCACTCATCACTAGTAACGAACACTGTTAAAGGAATGCCACAAAATGTAGATATCCACGACCCTGGGAAACACCAGATTTCCTCTTTATGAGTTATGGACAATGATGGTATTGATGACCACTTTTAAATTTACCATATCCACACCAACAAGATGAAGATCACAGCTGCATAAAATGTGCAAAAAACGCCGTGAATGTCTGGAAAATCATTTTCTCTTGGGCAAACTTTCCCTCTTACTAAAGTGGTACCGAATGATGCATACATAGCTCTCATGTCTATTTAGCCTGAGATGGTTGAAAGATGACGTTTTCTGTTTTGTCCATGTCCACTTTTTTGAAAGCGAGCAGAAAAGAAGGATGAATTAGCGGGAAGACTTGTCATTTTGGTCAGTAAGGAGGTGATGTCAGGTACAGATAGGTAGATCTGCGTGATATCGGCGTACTGATGATATTGCAAACCGTGCCATTAGATCAGCTGGCCCAGGCCGAAGGTGTAGATGGAGAAGAGTAGGGGTCCTAGAACTGAGCCTTGGGGAACACTGAAAGACCGGGGTCGAGGTGAGGTGGTGTGGGAGAGGGAGACACTGAATGTCCCCGTAACAGCCTGGTTGTTTTTTAAAGACTGTGCCGATAACCCCAAAAAGGCCATGTGCAGCACCGGACAGGCCCGCATCAGCAGGGGTAGCAAAACTCCAATCCTACCCACCACAAGCATGATCAGGCACATGGCAGCAAAGCACCCGACTTTGTTGGTTGAACACAAGGCTCCATGAACAATGTCTGCGGGTGATACCACTGCTTCTTCGATGTTGTACGTGCAAGCCAATCCCCTGTAGATGCTGTATGCAAAGATGCCTCATGCCCTGCATCTGCAGTTGCACACAAACTCAACTAGCACCATCAACAAGCACATCCACGTCCTTGTCCCAGGACACCGTTCAGTTGTCCGTACCCCAGTCCTTGGAATGCAAGCGGAAATACGCAGCCAATGCCACAGTAGTATATTCACACATTCCTCGTCTGCTTGCACTCGAAATGTTGCATTTTAGGCCTAAGCTTTCAGCAACCTGATGGCGGTGATCATCACAAGGTACTCGTTACCCAGCTGCCACAATTTTTCCGGGTCTGCCATCACGACATTACACAAGCAAGGACATGTCCCACAACATTATCCTGGCCCTCAACAGTGCTGTTACAGGGAAAATGCACCTAACCACGGACGGGTGGACAAGTGCTTGTGGGCAAGGATGGTACATCTCGCTGACGGTGCGCTGGGTTAGCGTAGAGGAAGCCATGACCGAGTCGGACATTGGGAGACCATGATACAGATGTATGGAGACAGGTTGTGGAAGGCTTTGCATGTCATAGATAGGGTTTTGAACTGTAGCCTCTGGGCAATTGGAAGTCAGTGAAGGGCTTAGCAGAGACGAGAGGCGGGGAATAACAGAGGGACAGATGGATTATTCGGGCATCAGACTTTAGGGTAGATTAGAGTGGTGCAAGAGTGCTAGAGGGGAGGCCAGACAGTAGAAGGTTGCAATAGTGGAGGTGAGAGATCATGAGGGCGTGCACAAACATTTTTGCAGTTTCTTGGTATGTATGGATCCTAGAACTGTTTTTGAGTTGTAGTGGGCAGGAGGAGGCAAGGGCTTGGTTATGTATATTGAAAGAGAGGGCAGAGTTGAGGCCCCAAACATGCGAGACTTTGTGTACCGATGTGATGTCCCAGCATTACACAGGCATGTGTCCCAAAACATTACCCGTGCCCTCCAGGATACTGTTATTGGTAAAGTTAACCTAACCACAGACACATGGAAAAGTGCTTATGGTCAGGGATGGTACATCACACTAGCAGCACACTGGGTTAACATAGTGGAAGCCGGGACCCAGTCTGACCTTGGGATGGTGCATGTCCGACCAACCATGAGTATTGCGGGCCCTATGTCAATCTGGGTTGCCCCCACAGTCTTCAGCTCCTGCACCTCCTCCTCTTCAGCCTCCATCTCTGCAAGTAGCTCATCAGTCATAAGCTGGAAGCACTGCAGCACTGTCTCATCCAAGCAGCAACAGGCTGTGCTGAAGCTAATATGCTTAGTAGGGTTGAGCGACCTTGACTTTTTTAGGGTCGAGCCGGGTTTCGCGAAACCCGACTATCTCAAAAGTCGAGTCGAGTGAAATCGGCCGATTATGGCGAAAAGTCGAGGATCGACCGAAACACGAAACCCAATGCAAATCCAATGGGATTTTTTTTTTTTTTCTCTCTCTCTCTCTCTCTCTCTCCTCCATCCGTCCCTGAACTGAAAAGCTGGTGTTACACAGTGCAAATCGCTACAGCGCACAAGCGACAACATGGCGATATGCGTCCACGCCCCTAAGAACTATGTCATCACTCTGCCCACGCCCCTTCATTGGCTGAAAAAAATGGCGCCAAGCGCGTCATACGAAACGCGACTTTGGCGCGAAAGTCGCCTACCGCATGGCCGACCCCACACAGGGATCGGGTCGGGTTTCATGAAACCCGACTTTGCCAAAAGTCGGCGACTTTTGAAAATGAACGATCCGTTTCGCTCAACCCTAATGCTTAGGTGACAAGCCACACAATGATGAAGATTTGGGGACAGCTCTGAAAGAGCAGACAGATCTGTGGCTGACACCGCTGAACCTACAGCCAGCCATGGTCGTGTGTGACAATGGCTTGAACCTGGTGGCTGCTCTGTGTTGAGGCAAGCTCACACATGTGCTATGCCTGGCCCATGTGCTTAATCTCATTGTTGAGCATTTTCTGAAAACTGACACAGCGGTGCCAGATCTGCAAGGAAAAGTACGAGGCTCTGCTTACCCATTTTAGAAAGTCAGCTAGAGCTTCATCTGCCCTTGACGTGCTTATGCAGCACTTGCAGCTTATGTCTCACCGACTGGTGTGTGATGTCCTCCCCATGCTTTGGAACTCTACACTGCATATTTTGGAAAGGATTTATGAGCAGAAGAGGGCAGTTGTTGACTACCAGCATCAACAAGGCCATCGGTATTCAGTTCTGAATTCACACATCAAGATCTCAGTAGTGGACATGGATGTCAAACATATGTACCATCCTCCAAAACTTTGACGAATTCACCAAGATGGTGAGCAGCAATGACACCATAATTAAAATATCCATCCTGCTTCTCTGTGTTCTAATATTAATATTTATAGTAATTTATATAGCGTCAACATATTTACAGTTTCAAACACAACAGTCCTAAGTAACAACTATAGCAATAATACATTAATTAAACAGAAATAAAACTACCCTGCTTGTGACAGCTTACAATCTACACTAAATAATAACGATAACAATAATTAAACTGAAAAAAAAACATCCTGCTCGTGACAACTTTCAATCTGCAATGAGGTGGGGGAGATAAAAACTACAAGGGAATGTATTTACAATGATATTACTGAGGTTTGTCAAAAGTCGTGGATGCCTGAGGACAAGGAGGAGGGAGAGACCATGGTCAGTTGTCCTCTTGGTGAGGACACGGAAGTATCGACTGTTTGCAGTCTTGGAAGCATGGCTGACTGTATGTTACGCTACCTTTCCCGTCACCCTCGCTTTCTCAAAATTTTGGGTAACAGGCAATACTGATTGTTGTTGACTAGGGTTGAGCGAAACAGATCGGCACTTTTCAAAAGTCGCCGACTTTTAGCAAAGTCGGGTTTCGTGAAACCCGACCCGATCCCACTCTGGGATCGGGTCGGCGATCTCTAATTAAAAGTCAGGTTTCATTTTATATATATATATATGTCATTCAGACACATATATATATATATTTATATTAACTTCAGCGCGATATAGCAGAAAAGCCGGTAATTCAATTACTGGCTTTTCATTTCTCCTGCCAAAACCCGACATGATTTGAGACATGGTTTACATACACTAAACCATGTCATATCCCCCTTTTTTTGCATATTCCACAGTACTAATGTTAGTAGTGTGTATGTGCAAAATTTCAGCGCTCTAGCTCTTAAATTTAAGGGTTAAATCGCTGAAAAAATTGGCGTGGGCTCCCGCGCAATTTTCTCCGCCAGAGTAGTAAAGCCAGTGACTGAGGGCAGATATTAATAGCCTAGAGAGGGTCCACGGTTATTGCCCCGCCCCTGGCTAAAAACATCTGCCCCCAGCCACCCCAGAAAAGGCACATCTGTAAGATGCGCCTATTCTGGCACTTGGCCACTCTCTTCCCATTCCCGTGTAGCGGTGGGATATGGGGTAATGAAGGGTTAATGTCACCTTGCTATTGTAAGGTGACATTAAGCTAAATTAATAATGGAGAGGCGTCATTTGCATGAAATGGTTAAAAAAACACACACACATTATTAAAAAGTATTTTAATGAAATAAAAACACAGGTCGTTTTAATATTTTATTGTACGCACAATCCACTCGCTGAAGACCCTCGCTCTGTAACAAATAAAAAATAATAAACCAACAATATCCATACCTTCCGTAGATCTGTAACGTCCCACGTTGTAAATCCATCTGAAGGGGTTAAAATATTTTACAGCCACAAGCTCTGCTAATGCAGCTGTGCTTGTGGATGTACACCCCAGCGAATGAAGGTAATGTAGGTCAATGACCTATAGTTACCTACATTCCCGGTGATGCACCCCCTGCTGGATGTCCTCATATGACCCCGAGCCTGGGAACTTTTCCCACGCTCCAGGGACATCCAGCAGGGGGCGCATCACCGCGAATGAAGGTAACTACAGGTCATTGACCAACATTACCTTCATTCGCTGGGGTTTACAGCCACGAGCAGCACTGCATTTGCAGAGCTCGTGGCTGTAAAATATTTTAACCCATTCATACAGATCTACGGAAGGTATGTATATTGTTGGTTTATTATTTTTTATTTGTTACAGAGCGAGGGTCTTCAGCGAGTGGATTGAGCGTACAATAAAAAATTACAACAAACGGTGTTTATTTCATTAAAATATTTTTTAATATTGTGTGTTTATTTTTAACTCTTTCATACAATTGGATTAATAATGGATAGGTGTCAGAATTGACGGTTCTCCATTATTAATCTGGCTTAATGTCACCTTACAATAGCAAGGTGGCATTAACCCTTCATTACCCCATATCCCACCACTACACGGGAATGGGAAGAGAGTGGCCAAGTGCCAGAATAGGCGCATCTTACAGATGTGCCTTTTCTGGGTTGGCTGGGGGCAGATGTTTTTAGCCAGGGGGGGGGCAAAAACCGTGGACCCTCTCCAGGCTATTAATATCTGCCCTCAGTCACTGGCTTTACTACAATGGCGGAGAAAATTGCGTGGGAGCCCACGCCAATTTTTTCCGCGATTTAACCCTTAAATTTTAGAGCGCCGAAATTTTGCATATACACACTACTAACATTAGTCGTGTGGAATATGCAAAAAAAAGGGGATATGACATGGTTTACTGTATGTAAACCATGTCTCATATCATGTCGGGTTTTGGCAGGAGAAATGAAAAGCCGGTAATTGAATTATCGGCTTTTCTGCTATATCGCCCTGAAGGAAATGTAAAAAAAAAACAAAAACCCCCATGGACTTACATTGGGTTTCGAGTTTCGGCCGATCCCCGACCCCGACTTTTCAATAGGATCGGCCGATTTCACTCGACCCGACTTTTGAGAAAGTCGGGTTTCGTGAAACCCGACTCGACCCTGAAAAACTAAAAGTCGCTCAACCCTATTGTTTACAATTCTAGACCCACGCTACAAGGAGAACTTTATATCTCTTATTCCTGAAGCAGACAGGTGTACTACAATGTTGGAGGACCATAGGGCCCTTCTTGCTGAATAATTTAAAAAATTCCCATCTGAAAACGCTAGCAAAAGAGGTCACAGTTAGTTGGCCAAGTAAGGAGTACAGGTGAGAGAGACACAACTCCAATCCAGCAGAGGCAGTAGAACACTGGCAAAGTTCGGGGAGAGTTTTCTCAGAGCCTCCCATCGCCCTGGCCCTGAGGCATGGTGGACTCTCACAAGGAGTGCAAAGTTTGGGAAAATGCAGAGAGAGTACCTTGCTGACCATACCAACATCCTCTGTGCCTTTTAATTATTGTGTAGCAAAGCTGAATACGGAGCATGAACTGTCTCTCTACTGCGCATGTACGCTGTACTGACATTCATGGAGCACATGGTGCCTCGCTCTCTGGTGGTCAAATCAAATCAATCTCGGATTTGGCAAAATGGTAACCATCTGAAAAATAAAAAAAACTTACACTTACCTTACCATTCACCTGTCTAGCCCCTCCACTCTTCACCATCCTTTTTCTGGTCCTTGGCACAGCTTTTTATCATTGTCGCCGATCACTGAATCTCAGTGCCACTTCACACTAGACCAGTATAGCCTGTATATAGAAGAATTGCTGACTTGCTATGAGAGCCAACCTTCGAGCGTCGCTCATAGAAATCCAGCAGTGACAACCATAAGGTCTGCTGTAGACCTCTGGTTGTCATGCCAACTCATCGGTGACCCGCGATCACATGATGGGGTCACTGACAGGTGGGAATTCTGGTGCGTTTGCCCAAAGTGTGCATTAAATGCCGCTGTCACAGATTGACAGCAGCATTTAACTAGTTAACAGCAGCGGGTGGATCACGATTCCATCCCCGCAGCTGTTGGAGGAACATGTCAGCTGTTCAAAACAGCTGATATGTGCCGGATAGGATGTGGGCTCAGCACCAGAGCCCACATCAAAGGGAGGGTGTCCGACATCAGCGTACTGTTACGACTATTGTTAGAAAGGGGTTAGTGGAATCTACAAGGAACGTTTATTGTAAGCCTTAAAACCTTGATGTATCACCAGAAAGAAACTTTTCTGTAAAAATTGACAGAAGTTGGGAAGAGATAGGTTGGAATGGCATTAACCCCTTTCTGCCATTGGATGTACTATTCCGTCCATGTGGGGTGGGCCCTACTTCCCAAGGACAGAATAGTATGTCCATCGTGATCATCCGTGCTCACGGGGGGAGCGCAGCCGATCGTGGCCGGGTGTCAGCTAACTATCGCAGCTGACATCTGGCACTATGTGCCAGGAGCAGTCACAGACCGCCCCGGCACATTAACCCCCGGCACACTGCGATCAAACATGATCGCAGTGTCCCGGCGGTATAGGGAAACATCGCGCAGGGAGGGGGCTCCCTGCGTGCTTCCCTGAGACCCTCGGAGCAACGCGATGTCATCACGTTGCTCCGAGGGTCCTTACCTCCTCCTCCATGCAGCAGGCCCGGATCCAAAATGGCCACGGGGCTGCATCCGGGTCCTCCAGGGAGGTGACTTCACAGCACCTGCTCAGAGCAGGCACCGGGAAGCCTCCAGGAGAGCATGTCAGATCGCTGATCTGACACAGTGCACAGCAAAGTGTCAGATCAGTGATTTGTCACTTTACTGTGATGTTCCACCTCCCCTTCCCCCCCGGGGCAAAGTCAAAAAAATATTACATGTGTAAAAAAAAAAATTGCTAAATAAATAATAAAAAAAAATATATTGTTCCAATAAATACATTCCTTTATCTAAATAAAAAAAACAATAAAAGTACACATATTTAGTATCGCCACGTCCGTAACGACCCGACCTATAAAACTGTCCCACTAGTTAACCTCTTCAGTGAGCATCTTAAAAAAAAAAAAAAAAATGAGGCAAAAGACAACGCTTTATTATCATACCGCCGAACTAAAAGTGGAATAACACGCGATCAAAAAGACGGATATTAATAACCAAGGTGCCACTGAAAACGACATCTTGTCCCGCAAAAAATGAGCCACCATACAGCATTATCAGTGAAAAAATAAAAAAGTTATAGGCCTCAGAATAAAGCGATGCAAAAATAATAATTTTTTCTATAAAATAGTTTTTATCGTATAAAAGCGCCAAAACATAAAAAAAGATATAAATGAGGTATCGCTGTAATCGTACTGACCCAAAGAATAAAACTGCTTTATTCATTTTACCCAACACGGAATGGTATAAACGCCCCCCCAAAGAAATTAATAAATAGCAGGTTTTTGGTCATTCTGCCTCGCAAAAATCGGAATAAAAAGCTATCAAAAAATGTCACGTGCCCGAAAATGTTACCAATAAAAATGTCAACTCGTTCCGCAAAAAACAAGACCTCGCATGACTCTGTGGACCAAAATATGGAAAAATTATAGCTCTCAAAATGTAGTAACGCAAAAAATATTTTTTTGCAATAAAAAGCATCTTTTAGTGTGTGACGGCTGCCAATCATAAATATCCGCTAGAAAACCCGCTATAAATAGTAAATCAAACCCCCCTTCATCACCCCTTAGTTAGGGAAAAATTAAAAAATTAAAAAAATGTATTTATTTCCATTTTCCCATTAGGGTTAGGGCTAGGGTTAGGGCTACGGTTAGGGTTAGAGCTAGAATTAGGGTTAGGGCTAGGGTTAGGGTAAGGGTTAGGGCTTGGGCTAGGGTTAGGGCTAGGGTTAGGGCTGCGGCTAGGGTTAGGGTTGGGGCTAGGGTTAGGGCTACAGTTAGGGTTGGGGCTAAAGTTAGGGTTAGGGTTGGGGCTAAAGTTAGGGTTAGGGTTTTTATTACATTTTTGGTTGGGAATAGGGTTGGGATTAGGGTTAGGGGTGTGTCAGGGTTAGTGGTGTGGTTAGGGTTACCATTGAGATTAGGGTTAGGGGTGTGTTTGGATTAGGGTTTCAGTTATAATTGGGGGTTTCCACTGTTTAGGCACATCAGGGGCTCTCCAAACGTGACATGGCGCCCAATCTCAATTCAAGCCAATTCTGCGTTTAAAAAGCAAAACAGTGCTCCTTCCCTTCCTAGGTCTCCCGTGTGCCCAAACAGGGGTTTTCCCCAACGTATGGGGTACTAGCATACTTAGGACAAAATGGACAACAACTTTTGGGGTTCAATTTCAACTGTTACCCTTGGAAAAATACAAAACTGGGGGCTAAAAAATAATTTTTGTGGAAAAAAATTATTTTTTATTTTCACGGCTCTGCATTATAAACTGTAGTGAAGCACTTGGGGGTTCAAAGTTCTCACAACACATCTAGATAAGTTCCTTGGGGGGTCTAGTTTCCAATATGGGGTCTCTTGTGGGGGGTTTCTATTGTTTTGTTACATCAGGGGCTCTGCAAATGCAACGTGATGCCTGCAGACCAATCCATCTAAGGCTGCCGTCACACTAGCAGTATTTGGTCAGTATTTTACATCAGTATTTGTAAGCTAAAACCAGGAGTGGGTGATAGATGCAGAAGTGGTGACTATGTTTCTATTACACGTTTCTTCTAATTGTTCCACTCCTGGTTTTGGCTTACAAATACTGATGTAAAATACTGACCAAATACTGCTAGTGTGATGGCAGCCTAAGTCTGCATTCCAAATGGTGCTCCTTACATTCCGAGCTCTGCCATGCGCCCAAACAGTGGTTCCCCCCACATATTGGATATCAGCGTACTCAGGACAAATTGGACAACAACTTTTTGCATTCTATTTCAACTGTTACCCTTGGAAAAAAACAAAACTGGGGCTAAAAAATAATTTTTGTGGAAAAAAATGATTTTTTATTTTCACGGCTCTGCATTATAAACTGTAGTGAAACACTTGGGGGGTTCAAAGTTCTCACAACACATCTAGATAAGTTCCTTGGGGGGCTAGTTTCCAATATGGGGTGACTTGTGGGGGGTTTCTACTGTTTAGTTACAGCAGGTGCTCTGCAAATGCAACGTGATGCCTGCCGAGCAATCCATCGAAGTCTGCATTCCAAATCGCGCTCCTTCCCTTCCGAGCTCTGCCATGTGCCCAATCAGTGGTTCCCCCCACATATTGGGTATCAGCGTACTCAGGAGAAATTGGACAACAACTTTTTGCATTCTATTTCAACTGTTACCCTTGGAAAAATACAAAACTGGGGCTAAAAAATAATTTTTGTGGAAAAAAAATTATTTTTCATTTTCACAGCTCTGCGTTATAAACTGTAGTGAAACACTTGGGGGTTCAAAGTTCTCACAACACATCTAGATAAATTCCTTGGGGGGACTAGTTTCCAATATGTGGTCACTTGTGGGGGGTTTCTACTGTTTAGTTACATCAGGGGCTCTGCAAATGCAACGTGACGCCTGCAGACCAATCCATCTAAGTCTGCATTCCAAATGGCGCTCCTTCCCTTCCAAGCTCTGCCATGCGCCAAAACAGTGGTTCCCCCAACATATTGGGTATCAGCATACTCAGGACAAATTGGACAACAACTATTGAGGTTCAATTTCAACTGTTACCCTTGGAAAAATACAAAACTGGGGGCTAAAAAATAATTTTTGTGGAAAAAAAATGATTTTTTATTTTTACGGCTCTGCATTATAAACTGTAGTGAAACACTTGGGGGTTCAAAGTTCTCACAACACATCTAGATAAGTTCCTTGGGGGATCTAGCTTCCAATATGGGGTCACATGTGGGGGGTTTCTACTGTTTAGGTACATTAGGGGCTCTGCAAATGCAATGTGATGCCTGCAGACCATTCCATCTAAGTCTGCATTCCAAATGGCGCTCCTTCCGTTCTGAGCTCTCCCATGCGCCCAAACGGTGGTACCCCCCAACATATGGGGTATCAGCGTATTCGGGACAAATTGGACAACAAGTTTTGCAGTCCAATTTCTCCTGTTACCCTTGGGAAAATACAAAACTGTAGTGAAACACTTGGGGGTTCAATGCTCTCACAACACATCTAGATGAGTTCCTTAGGGGATCTACTTTCCAAAATGGTGTTACTTGTGGGGGGTTTCAATGCTTAGGCACATCAGTGGCTCTCCAAACGCAACATGGCTCCCCATCTCAATTCCAGTAAATTTTGCACTGAAAAGTCAAATGGCGCTCCTTCCCTTCCGAGCTCTGCCAGGTGCCCAAACAGTGGTTTACTTCCACATATGGGGTACCAGCGTACTCAGGACAAATTGTACAACAACTTTTGAGGTCCAATTTCTTCTCTTACCCTTGGGAAAATAAAAAATTGGGGGCGAAAAGTTCATTTTTGTGAAAAAATATGCTTTTTTATTTTTTCGGCTCTGCATTATAAACTTCTGTGAAGCACTTGGTGGTTCAAAGTGCTCACCACATATCTAGATATGTTCCTTAGGGGGTCTACTTTTTAAAATGGTGTCAATTGTGAGGGGTTTCAATGTTTAGGCACATCAGTGGCTCTCCAAACGCAACATGGCTCCCCATCTCAATTCCAGTCAATTTTGCATTGAAAAGTCAAACGGCGCTCCTGCCCTTCCGAGCTCTCCCCTGTGCCCAAACAGTGGTTTACCCCCACATATGGGGTATCAGCGTACTCAGGACAAATTGTACAACAACTTTTGAGGTCCAATTTCTTCTCTTACCCTTGGGAAAATAAAAAATTGGGGGCGAAAAGTTCATTTTTGTGAAAAAATATGCTTTTTTATTTTTACGGCTCTGCATTATAAACTTCTGTGAATCACTTAATGGGTCAAAGTGCTCACCACACATCTAGATAAGTTCCTTTGGGGGTCTACTTTACAAAATGGTGTCACTTGTGGGGTTTTCAATATTTAGGCACATCAGTGGCTCTCCAAACGCAACTTGGCTCCCCATCTCAATTCCAGTCAATTTTGCATTGAAAAGTCAAACGGCGCTCCTTCCTTTCTGAGCTCTGCCATGCGCCCAAACAGTGGTTTACCCCCACTTATGGGGTATCGGCATACTCAGGACAAATTGTACAACAACTTTTGCAGTCCAATTTCTCCTGTTACCCTTGCTAAAATAAAACAAATTGGAGCTGAATTAAATTTTTTATGAAAAAAAGTTAAATGTTCATTTTTACTTAAACATTCATTCCAAAAATTCCTGTGAAACACCTGAAGGGTTAATAAACTTCTTGAATGTGGTTTTGAGCACCTTGAGGGGTGCAGTTTTTAGAGTGGTGACACACTTGGTTATTTTCTATCATATAGACCCCTCAAAATGACTTCAAAAGAGATGTAGTCCCTAAAAAAAATGGTGTTGTAAAAATGAGAAAGTGCTGGTCAAATTTTAACCCTTATAACTCCCTAACAAAAAAAAATTTGGTTCCAAAATTGTGCTGATGTAAAGTAGACATGTTGGAAATGTTACTTATTAAGTATTTTGTGTGACATATCTCTGTGATTTAATTGCATAAAAATTCAAAGATGGAAAATTGCGAAATTTTCAAAATTATAATAATTAATATAATATCAAAGAAATTTTAAAACTATCATGAAGTACAATATGTCATAAGAAAACAATGTCAGAATCACTGGGATCCGTTGAAGCATTCCAGAGTTATAACCTCATAAAGGGACAGTGGTAAGAATTGTAAAAATTGGCCCGGTCATTAACGTGCAAACCACCCTTGGGGGTAAAGGGGTTAAAATGTGCAAAACACATGCAGCTTCTTACGACAGGAATGTTTGTTCATATCATGACTGGAGTAACAATTCTGGTGGATCTCATTAAAACGCACAACATAGATAGGATGTAATTATTATTATGCAATGACTCATTAAGTGACGTTCCTCTTAATTTGCTGCATCTGATTGCTGCATCCCTTCACCACCTTGCCATTTTTCATTTGTGCACTTTCATTTTATGCTCCCCTACTTTCCAGAGCCATCCACATTTTTCATCAATGTAGCCATATAAGGGCTTGGTTTTTGCAGGACGAGTTGTACTTTTGAATGAAACCATTGATTTTAACATATAGTGTACTGGAGAATAGGAAAAAATTCCAAGTGCGGTGAAGTTGGAAAAAAAAGCAATTCCACAATTGATTTGGGAGTTTTTTATTTACCATGTTCATTAAATGCTAAAACTGACCTGGCAATTTGATTCCCCAGGTCAGTACATGTACGCAGATAGGAAACATGTGTAGGTTCTTTTTCATTTGAGTGGTGAAAAAAAATCTGAAATTTGTAAGAAAAAAAAATTTGCTTATGTTGCCATTTCCAAGACCTGTAGCGTCTCCATTTTTCGTGATCTGGGGATGGGTGAGGGCTTATTTTTTGAGCCCCGAGCTGACATTACAATTTTGGGGCAAATACGATGTTTTGATTGGCTGTTATTGCATTTTATTGCAATGTTGGTGTTTCAATTTTCTTGCTACGCTGTTTACCGATCTGAATAATTTACTTTATATTTTGATAGATTGGACATTTCTGAACACAGATACCAAATATGTCTTCTTTTTATTTTTTAAGTTTACTTTATTTTTAATGGGGAAAAAAGGGTGATTTGAATTTTTGTGTTCTTTAATTTTTTAAACTTTTTTTTCACTGGCTTCAATAGTCTCCTTAGGAGACTTGAACATGAAATCATCCGATCGCTTGTGCTATATCTAGCAGTGCCTCAGCCCTGCTATGTGTAGTAAAAATCTTGATCTTCTATGAACGCCGGCCACAGGCCAGCTTTCATAGAAGATTCCCAATGACAGGCACAGTCGGTCTTCTGCAGTCTCCCAGCTGTCATAACAACCCATCGGTGGTCAGTGATCTTGTGACAGGGGCACTGTCATGTGCAAGGAAAGATGTGGTCTCAGTGCCAGAGCCAACATCAAAGGCAGGGACACGATCGTGGACGTACCTATACATCCAAGGTCATGAAGAGGCTAGGACTGGTATATGAAACACCAGTCTTAATGTATCAGGACCTAAGTGCATATGTGTAATTGACATTCTCTGCACATGCGCTTATTGGAGCCTTATGCAGTTTGCAAAAGTGAAAATTTAAAGTAGATCTGTTATGTAAAATTGCTTT
Source organism: Ranitomeya imitator (assembly GCF_032444005.1). Lineage (NCBI taxonomy): Eukaryota > Metazoa > Chordata > Amphibia > Anura > Dendrobatidae > Ranitomeya > Ranitomeya imitator. The sequence goes on from NC_091287.1 coordinate 101,719,672, forward strand.
GATCCTCCTATCCAAAAACACGCTGTTCATAGATCTGACAGTTCTGTGTAGTATTTCTGCTTTAAGAGCACAAGAAAAAATTAAATCTCAGCTGCTGACCTTAAGGAGACCGCATGCAGGTGATATGGACAATTGTCTTTTTTGTAACTATTTGTGACCAACTTAGAATAGGTCCATTGGGATCTGTGTTTATTCCCTATGTGTTTTGGAGATTTAAATGTTTACACAGCAAGAAGAAATTACCCTTGGGCAGTGTGTGTATACAGTATATATAAATATATATATATATATATATATGTGTGTGATTTGACAGAATGATGTACATTTCACAGTGTCAGATAGAAATAACGTTATCTTTTGCTCTTCTTTTGTCTTCCAGAATGTTTTTGTAGATAAACCAGCAATTCCTGAATATAAAGTTTCAGATGCAAAAAAAACAAAGTTCATCATTTTACATTTTAGCACTTTTAAAGCTGCCTGGGACTGGCTTATATTATTAGCAACGTTTTATGTTGCTGTTACTGTACCTTACAACGTATCCTTTGTGGACAATGATGACCTGTCATCAACAAGAAGCACAACAGTTAGCGATATATCAGTGGAGATTCTTTTTATTATAGGTAAGATCTGCTTCTCATTGACCATAAGTGTTTGTTGCATTTTCTGCTCCAGTATATAATGTGTTACCTTCAATATTTAATTAATTATATTAAATCAATACATTGTTTTTTCTCTTTTTTGGATTGTTTGTTATGTTCATGTTATGTGTCATTAATCTCTTAATGTAAGTTTATAACAATGGTCCCTTCATGCACATACAGTTGCATAATGACTTTGGAGCATGTTGCCCCTATTACCAGGTACCAAAGAAATTACTTCTCCCTGTTTCATTATATAGGTAAATGTATAAACAATATGCAGTAAACTAAGCTCTTTCTAGCAATAGGCAGCCAGAATGTTATTACTGAAAGAGGTTGTCCCCGACTGGATAAAATTACAGTAGACAATGGGTAAATTTTTAACAGCCCAACTTTCAGCACTAAATGACCGCCGATCGGTAAACATTTGCTGATCTCCGGTTGTTACATAGCCTAATTACATAGACAGACTGCAGTAAATGTCCTGCAGTAGGCTATTCAGTGAACATAGACTGCCACTGATTTTGTAAGGATGAGTATAGTGTGGAACTCACAATACTGATGATGCACCGCCACCACAAAAAGCAATGCTCTTTTGCGTTGCGCAAAGATCATTTCACCCAATGTATAAGCATTTTTCCATAGAATGTTCCTTTCACAATAATTTTTCAGGGTAATTACAGCTTGTAGTAGTACAATAAATGGTCTAAAGTAACAATAGAACCCCCAACACTGATTCTTCTCTGTTCCCTTCCAGCCTCTGCTTACTCACCAGCAGCAGTCATGTGTTGTCTACCCACTAGATCAATGGTCTCAGTAATCACAGTCCATACACCTTTAATGCAAGTAATTGCCTGCAGAATCACATGCATAGATGGCATGTAACTGCTGCAGTGAAGTGAAAAGAAACTGGTGGTGATAATTGGATGAAGGGCACTAAAGCACTGGGTGTTTTGTGGGGTAAATAATGGTTCTTTTTAAAATGGTCTATTATTTAGTAGCTTTGGCATAATTTGGGAAAATTGTTTTAAAGAGGTTGTCCACTATTTAACATTATCTTTAGGATAAGTCATCAATGTATGATAAAGGAGTTGAGACATCCTGTGCACCTGCCAAACAGCTGTTTACTGTATCGGTGGCTGCTGGAACTGCATAGTTATGGAGCTGCCCAATTCTGTTGAGCGAATAGTGGCCGCATCTGAGTATGACATATCCACTACCTATTTGAACAGGGGGCAGATGTGCAGTACTCAGCTGTGGCAACTATAGAGTTGATGCTGCTCTGCTGTGCAGATCCATAACTTAGCAGTTCCGGCTTCCGCCGACACTGGGAGCATCGATGTGCATTTTTTAAGACCTCCTACACCTTATGGAGCTCGGGGGCTTACCCTCATTTCCATGTCAAGAAAGTTAAATTTTTTAAGTTTTCACCTTTTGTGAGTCTATCCTCGATATTTAAAGCTTTAGAAACTAAGCTCCAGCCAATGTATAAATATGGTAAGTTATTACACAGCAGCACCTAAACTGTAAATACATTTTTTTTAAAATAGTGTTTAACGTGTTTATAGTGAACCAGTCGTGTGCAAAAATGCTACTTGCCTGCAGATATAGGGTCAATCTATGTGTAAGGAGCGTTAAAATTATGCCTGGCCACCTTACTGAAAACACGACTACTGGGAGGAAATTAACTTTCCGCTCGATTTTCAAAGACTTACGTCATGTCTATATATACTGTGAGAGGAAGCTGTAACCACTCTCTGACACTGATTGACAGCTCACTCTACAGCCAATTTATGCTGAGAAAGCTGTTAAGAAAGGTGCCGGGGAGTTACCGCTGTTCACAGTCCTCATGCCCGGGAGAACTGTCGGTCACTGTATGTGTGAGAGCATTGACTGTAATCGCTCCGTGCACATCACTATGACTGAAAGAATGCAGCACCCAGGAGGAAATAAGTAAATTTTCTCCCAATAGCTGTGCTTTCAGTAAGGTGGCCAGGCAGCATTTAAACACTCTTTACACAGAGATTGACCCTATATTTGCAGGTAAAAAGCATTTTTGCACATAACAAGTTGCTTTTAATGGTAGACATTAACCTTAGTTATTGTCAATACTGTGGCATACTATTTTTAGGGAAGTAACTGATTATTTATACCTGGAGATTAAAAGGTTTTAGGCAATCGTGAGCATGTCTAGTGTAAAGTAATAACTACTAATGGACAACAGTGGTTGAAAATCACCTGAGTTTATGTTTATCACTACAATGTACTTGATTTACATGGATTACCACTTTCTATTTTAATTAAATCAGAAATCAGATTAGCTACTTCACGTTCATGAAGTGTCAGTCATTGACTAATGAGTAAATGTGTGAGTATAGAAGCTCCATTTAAATATGGATTCGTGGATGTGAGAGTAAAGATAAGCTTGTTACAGATAAAGCAGTCACCTCTGCTCAACGATAATCCAAGCAAAACATCCTAGAAATAAATCTTATCTCTTATTTTAGCATTTGGAAATCTTCATTTAAAGACCTTCCACACATTATAACTTTAAAATAAGTTTTGTAGCGGTAATCTACTAACTGTAATTGATCACATAAGTATACTAGATAACTGCAGAATGGCGTTGATGTATCACAAAAACTATTTTTCAAAACTGAGCTTGTCCTGTCATATTATTTCACATGATGGTAGGAAAAATTGCCATAGTAAGTCCAGAAAAAAAACTGGCATATATTCATTCTTCAAATTTCAAGAGATTTGCTCATCTCTATTATTCATATTTCTGTTATGCAAACAAATGTCACAGTCAACAAACCTCTAGCCAGTCCCGGTGTTTGATGTTTTTTATCTCATGACTGGTCAGCCTCTAGATTAGTCATGTCAGGTGTACTTGAGGGAGGGGTTCTATATAGGGTGTTAAATAATTCTCAGGATATGTGCACACGTTAGGGATTTTGCTGTGGATCCACAGTGGCTTTGACGCTGCGGATTCGCAGCTGTTTTCCATGAGTTTACAGTACCATGTAAACCCATGGAAAACAAAATCTGCAGTGTACATGCTGGGGAAAAAACACACGGAAACACTGCTTGTTTAATTCCTCAGCATGTTCATTCATTGTGTGGATTCTGCAGCGGTTTACACCTGCTCCATAATAGGAATCCGCAGGTGTAAAACCGCAGGTGGAATCCGCACAAAAACCGCATAAAATCCGCGGTAAATCTGCAGTAAATCCACACTTAAAACGCAGTGCTTTTTACCTGTGGATTTCTCAAAACAGGTGCAGAAAAATCCGCAGAGATTCCAACTACGTGTACACATACCCTAAAGCTGTAGTAGATAATAAAAATGGCATTCTGAGTTTAATTTTAGGAAGCCACTTATTATATTAACTATGTCAAGCAATTTAAATCGTTCTTGTTTTATTTATTTATTGTGAACAACAGAAAGTTTTCAAATTGTGCTAATAAACCTAATTTGCAATGGAGGTTGAATAATTTTGATTGCAAATGTAAATAGAGTTTATGTCGCTTTTGAAAACCTGTAAAATACAGATTGTGCTTAACCTGTTTCATAGCTCTAAACTAAAGCCAAATAGAAATAAGATTATTATTAAAATATAAGATGTGCATAGCCCTCTCCAAGAAAGTAAGCAAGTTAGATGTAATAGCTCAATTTTAACAACTACAGTACATAGAAGCTATTTTGTTTGGACGCACATATTGCTTTACAGGGTTAGACATAGTATCAAGGTCACAGAACCTTTTTTTGCATTAATCTAAAACACTATCTGACTTTATAAATGCAAGTGAAAGAGAATGTCCTACACTACTTCCAAGATTCATCAAACAAAGTTAAAATCTAATATGTTCCTCTCAATTTGTAATATGGAACTCTTGGCTGAACATGAAAAAGAATTTCCTGTATGTTTTTATTTCTTGCAGTAGCTTCAAAACATAAGGAACCAGTAATTATTTTGTGAGGAACATATTTTATTGAGCAAGTAATTTTTCAATCCATATATAGCCCAAAGTACAAGATCACTTTCATAAATCCTATAATAATTCTGAGAAGTTTACGTATTCATATAAATATTGTAAGACTCATAAATTATGGTGATTCCAAATAAAGAGTCAACATGGCAACTCATTTAAAGCACATTCTTTTAACTGTAAGAGATAACATCAATATGCTGAAGTTTTTTTTTGCTGTAGCAGCAACTCAGCTTCACTGCAGACACTTGGCTCATGAGGAACACGTGGGTCTGATCCATCAAGCAGTTTTCACCAGAATTCTAACTTGAAAGTGCTTGAAACTTCCCAAAATGGAATAACCATAAGTAGTGAAAAGTAAACAGGGCTTGGACAGGATAGGGCTTGGACAGGATAGGGCATGGTCACGTGTCCCAACAAATTCATCATAATTTATACCCCAACGTGGATTAAATTATGATAAACATGTACACCAGGCCTTGCAATAAATTCATTAATGAGGCAGACACTGTTTCACAGTTATGGTAAAATGCTGCAGCATGACATCTATAATATAACGCTGGGAGCGTCACTCTGTCCGAAGCCTTTATAGACTGCGCAAGCGCAAGCACCGACGCAGTCTGGCCTCCTTAGAGTGACGCTCCCAGGAGATCGCAGTATGCATAAACACTGAACGCACACCGCGATCTCCAACGGAGAGGCAGGGACCGCCAGGAGGGTAAGTATCGGCTATATTCACCTGTCCCCCGTTCCAGCGCTGCGTGCAGCTCCGTCTCCGTGTCCCGGTCCTCAGCCTGTGACGTTCAGTTCAGAGGGCTCGATGATGCGCTTAATGCGCGCCGCCCTCTGACTGACCAGTCACAGCCAGCGGACCCGGAAGATGGCGGCGCGCAGCGGTGGAACGGGCCAGGTGAATATAGCAAGTGCTGGGGGGCCTGAGCTAGCGGCAATACTGGCACCTGACCCCCACAACGCACCGGTGTCCTCGCCTGCTCAGGCCCCCCAGCACTCGGCGCCCAGCGACGATAGGTGAGTATGGTATATTTTTTTTTAATATATTGCAGCAGCATACGGGGCATACACTATAGAGCATGTTATGGGGGCCATAAACCATAATGGAGCAGTGTATGGGGGCATATACCATGGAGCATCTTATGGGGGCCATCAACCATAATGGAGCAGTGTACGTGGCATACACTCTAGAGCATCTTATGGGGGCCATAAACCATAATGGAGCAGTGTACGGGGGCATATATAGCGGAGCATCTTATGGGGGCTGTTATGACCTGGTAGTCAGGACAATAATGGACCTGGTGGTTAAGAGCACACGGAATAACCTGATAGTAACTGATAATAACGGACGAGCTCTGGGACGTGGGAACTCTGCTGACCGCAATCCCTAATCCTATCAAACACACTAGAAATAGCCGTGGATTGCGCCTAACGCTCCCTATGCAACTCGGCACAGCCTAAGAAACTAGCTAGCCCTAAAGAAGGAAAATAAAGCCTACCTTGCCTCAGAGAAATTCCCCAAAGGAAAAGGCAGCCCCCCACATATAATGACTGTGAGTAAAGATGAAAATACAAACACAGAGATGAAATAGATTTAGCAAAGTGAGGCCCGACTTACTGAACAGACCCAGGATAGGAAAGGTTACTTTGCGGTCAGCACAAAAACCTACAAAAAGACCACGCAGAGGGCGCAAAGCTGTTCTACTCTGTATGCACACATGGATTTTTCCTCTCTGAACCCTGTTCACACAGGTAATATACAGATGAACAGGTATTTAAATACATCAGATAGGGATTGCATTAGTTAGGACTGCTCTGATATGGGTATACCGTGAAGTTTGGTAGAGCAGCTTAGTATACATTTTTTGCAAAAAACGTATCAACCAAATACCCTGTTTTTTACATCTTTTACTAGCACTTGCGGATTACTACAAAATTTTTTTTTCAAACTGAGTGTGTTAGGGCTAGCGGAACGCACCAAATATTAAGACAGATAGAGTATGGTGCGTTCGCAGCCCGGGGTCCACCGTGCAGAGATGGAACCTGCTGCCAAGTAACGACGGACTATATGGCGGTACTCATAAGTATACACACGTGGGTTAAACTTCACCCAACGTGAAGGAAGCGATCCTGTTGCGTCACAGGACCATGGTACCGCACATAGAGCGCGAGCAAGTAGTCAGTGAACTCAACCCCAACTAGGATTGAAGTCCGATTAGACCCTTGCTGGCATAACACCGCAACTGGGTGTGTAAGGAAACTAAATAACGATTTTAAGGCACCAGAGTGCATGCGGTGCCGCACTGACGAACGCCACTAACCACCCAGGCTTGGGTAAGGAAAGCACAGAGGAAGTGCACGGCGCCGTACTGGCGGTCACAGCAACTGGACGCTGTAATGTGTGATTCGTGCTGTAGGCTAAGTCGGGCGCTAGATAGCAACCATACACCTTCCGGGAACAGACATTCAATAGGGTAGGGGTATCCAAGGACGACTTGCACTCACAACATACACACATTAACAATTGTACACTAGCGCATGGCCGTGCGGTCATGCACAGTTTATATAGTTGCAGCACAGGAAGTGGCCACAGAAACTTTGCCCTTCCAAGACCTGCCAAGAGGACCAATGGAATGTGCTGCAGAGCCTGAGCACATGACCCTCGATCTCCAACGGGAGATCTTGCCCTGGGCATGCTCAGTGTGTGCAGACAAGGACTTAGTCCCAGAGAAGTCCGCTCGCTGCTGACCAGCACTGACTTTAATGGCAGAAGCTGAAGAAGCAGCAGTAACTCTCTGTACAGCGTGAGACTGAGCAAGACGCTGGGACCGACGTCCCTGCTGAGCAGACTCCACTGCGGCTGGATAAAAATGGGAGACCGCAGTGGAGATGGCTCGAGATTCCCCCTGTGCAGAAGCGGGAACTCGAGACCTAACATTACCCCCCTCCTAGGGCCCCCCCTCCTTGGGCCTCGCTACGCTCGAAGGCAGCAATGAGCTGTGGGGCCCGAATGTTTTCAGCAGGCTCCCATTACCTGTCCTCTGGGCCATAACCCTTCCAATCCACCAGATAGAACTTTTTGCCGCGTACCACCTTGCACCCCAAAATAGCGTTCACCTCGTAATCGTCCGTAGACGAACCCGATGTCCCGGCAGATGACTCGGAAAACCGGGACATGTATACGGGTTTCAAGAGGTACACATGAAAGGTGTCGGTGATACCCAAGCCTGGAGGAAGAGCCAAACAGTAGACCACAGGACTAACCTGTTCGAGGACCTTGAAGGGACCCAAGTAGCGAGGAGCAAACTTAGTGGACTCAACTCGCAGCCTGATGTTACGGGCGGAGAGCCACACCAAGTTGCCAGGAGCAAAGGTCGGAGCGGGACGCCGATGAACATTGGCAGAGGACCTCATTCTCTCTTTGGAGGCCCGAATGGCATCCTGTGTGCGGTCCCAAATGTCCCGTGCCTCCACAGCCCCGTCTGCCACCCTGGAGTCAGCAGAAGACACAGGCATGGGCACAGGAACACGCGGATGCTGGCCGTAATTTAGGAGGAATGGAGTCTGACCAGTAGAATCGGCTACGGCATTGTTAAGTGCAAACTCTGCCCACGGTAGCAAGGATGCCCAGTCATCCTGCCTGGCAGAAACAAAATGTCGTAAATATGTGACCAAGGTCTGGTTGGCCCTCTCTACCAACCCATTCGTCTCGGGATGATATGCCAAAGAGAGATTCAACTCAATACTGAGTAGACGACAAAGCTCTCTCCAGAATCGAGACGCAAACTGGGGACCCCGGTCACTAACAATTTTGTCTGGCATACCGTGTAGGCGAAAGATATGCTTGACGAACAAGACAGCCAACGCCCGTGCAGAAGGTAGCCGTGGAAGAGGCACCAAGTGCACCATTTTGGAAAAATGGTCGGTGATCACCCAGATAATGGTGCAGTTACGAGACTTGGGTAAGCCCACCACAAAGTCCATCCCGACCATCTCCCAGGGCCTGTCCGCCACCGGCAGAGGATAAAGCAAACCAGCTGGCCGTTGCCGAGGAGTCTTGTTCTTGGCGCAAGAGACACACGCCCGAACATACTCTGCAACATCACGAGCCATATGCGGCCACCAGTACGTCCTCGCCAGTAACTCAGATGTCCTTTTGGTACCAAAATGTCCACCCACCCTGGACGAGTGTGCCCAAGAGAGAACCTCCGGTCGCAAATTGGATGGAACAAAAGTCTTGCACGGGGGCACAGACTCAAGCGAAACCGGGGCCACAGTTCTCAAGCTCTCGGTGGGGACAATAAGCCGAGGCTCCTCCTCCTCCTCCGCAGATGACACAACGGAGCGAGAGAGAGCGTCGGCCCGAATGTTCTTCTCCCCAGAAAGAAAATGGAGGGTGAAATGAAACCGGGAGAAGAATAAGGACCATCTGGCCTGGCGAGAATTCAACCGCTGGGCTGTCTGCAGGTACACCAAATTTTTATGGTCTGTGAAGACTTGGAAGGGAAAACGTGCACCCTCCAAGAGATGTCTCCACTCCGAGAAAGCCAACTTCATGGCTAGCAACTCCCTGTCCCCGATGATATAATTCCTCTCTGCTGGTGAGAAGGTCTTGGAGAAAAAGAAGCAAGGATGCTTCCGACCTTGAGCATCCTTTTGGAAGAGGACTGCTCCAGCACCAACAGAAGAGGCATCCACCTCCATGATAAATGGCTTATCAACATCGGGGCGATGTAGGATGGGAGCGCTAGCGAAGTGTGACTTTATAGAGTTAAAGGCCTTGGAGACCTCCTCAGACCACAATTTGGGATTCGCCCCCTTCATGGTGAGGGCAACCAAGGGAGCTACCAAGGTTGAGAAGTGTGGAATGAACTGGCGATAATAATTAATGAACCCCATAAAGCGCTGCACCGCTTTAAGAGAATGGGGTTCCTGCCAGTCCATCACAGCCTGTAGTTTGGCAGGATCCATAGCCAATCCCTGGGCAGAGATGATGTAGCCTAGGAAAGGTAAGGACTCCTGCTCAAACATACACTTCTCCAACTTGGCATAGAGGGAGTTTGCCCGTAGGAGGTCGAAGACTTTGCAAACATCTCTCCGGTGGGAGTCAATATCTGGAGAGTAGATGTGAATATCATCCAGATGGACTACGACCGAGGTGGAAAGCATATCCCGGAAGATATTGTTCACAAAGTCTTGGAAAACGGCTGGGGCATTACAGAGCCCGAAGGGCATCACCAGATATTCATAGTGCCCATCCCTGGTGTTAAAAGCCGTCTTCCATTCGTCCCCCTCACGGATGCGAATCAGGTTGTAAGCACCCCGCAGATCTAATTTAGTAAATACCCTTGCTCCCCGAAGCCTATCGAAGAGCTCAGATATCAAGGGCAAAGGATACTTGTTCTTAACGGTGATGGCGTTAAGACCCCTGTAGTCTATGCATGGACGCAATTCTCCATTCTTCTTCTGCACGAAGAAGAACCCTGCCGCAGCAGGTGACACTGACTTCCTAATGAATCCTCTTGCCAGATTTTCCTGGATGTACTGTGACATTGCCTCCGTCTCCGGGAGAGATAGCGGATAGACTCGACCCCGGGGAGGCTCAGCACCAGGCAAGAGATCAATAGGACAGTCATAGGGGCGATGGGGCGGAAGGGTCTCTGCCGCCTTGTTGGAGAACACATCTGCATAAGACCAATACTGCTTGGGGAGAGAGGAAAGATCTGCGGGTAACTCTGTAGTGGCAACCTGAACGCACTCCCTGTGACAACTACCCCCACAAGATTCGCCCCATCCCAGGATTCTGCCAGAGGACCACTCGATATGAGGAGAGTGGTACCGTAGCCAATGTATTCCCAACAGGACCTCATCAATTCCCTCAGGAATGACGAGCAGAGATATAATCTCCTGATGAGATGGCGACATGGACAGAGTAAAAGGAATGGTCTGATGTGTTATCTGTGAGGGCAGTGCCGACCCATTCACCACTCGTACCATTACTGGTTGAGCTAGCATAACCAGGGGTATTGCGTGACATTGGGCGAAGGCAGAAGACATAAAATTGCCCTCCGCCCCAGAATCCACGCAGAGCTCTACCGAGTGGGAGAATGAGCCTATAGTAATTGTCCCCTTAAAGGACAATTTAGAGGCAAACGTCGCCGTGTTTAGTGTACCTCCACCTACTACCACTAAACGCTGACGTTTCCTCGATCGCTGAGAACATCTGGTGGCTAGATGTCCTGACTGCTGGCAAACATGACAGACCTTGAGTGCACAAGCGGTCCGGGACTTAGATCCCGCTTGTGACACTTCCCTGGCCTCATGTGACTCAGGAACCAGGACCGGAAATTCCAGAGGTTTGGCGAAGGTAGGAGCCAGCCGAAACCTCTGCCTACACTGGGATCGCTCTAACCTCCGCTCGTTAAAACGGAGGTCAATTCGAGTGGAGACAGTTATTAACTCCTCCAGTGTGGCAGGAATCTCCCTAGTGGCCAGAGCGTCCTTAACGTGGTCAGCCAGGCCCCTCCAAAATATGGGGATAAGAGCTTTATCCGACCAATCCAGCTCAGAAGCTAAAGTGCGGAATTGGACGTCGAATTGACTGACCAAGGACTCACCCTGAGTTAATGCCAGCAGTTGGAGCGCCGTATCATGGGTGACTTGAGGTCCTAAAAAGACCTGTTTCAGAGTGCTCAGAAACAGCGGAGCACTCTGCACCACATGATCGCCACGCTCCCACAGTGGCATAGCCCATTCCAATGCCCTGTCCGACAAGAGAGACACTATAAATCCCACCTTAGCCCGCTCTGTGGGAAAACGTGCAGCCAGGAGCTCGAGGTGAATAGAGCACTGACTCACAAATCCCCTACAAAATTTGCTATCACCAGAAAATTTTTCTGGCAGCAGGAGGCGAGAAAATGTCGGAGCAGGGGTGGCAATGGACAGGGTTGCTGCAGCCACGCTAGCAGCCTATACAGCAACCGCGGTAACATCCACAGCTGAGGTTGCGCTCTCAAGAGCCGCCAACCTACCTTCCAGCTGCTGAATATACCGCAAGGATTGCTGTTTGTCCGTCATTACTAGCCAGACCCTGGCGCTAGTGTAATGTTAGGGCTAGCGGAACGCACCAAATATTAAGACAGATAGAGTATGGTGTGTTCGCAGCCCGGGGTCCACCGTGCAGAGATGGAACCTGCTGCCAAGTAACGACGGACTATATGGCGGTACTCATAAGTATACACACGTGGGTTAAACTTCACCCACGTGAAGGAAGCGATCCTGTTGCGTCACAGGACCGCGGTACCGCACATAGAGCGCGAGCAAGTAGTCAGCGAACTCAACCCCAACTAGGATTGAAGTCCGATTAGACCCTTGCTGGCATAACACCGCAACTGGGTGTGTAAGGAAACTAAATAACGATTTTAAGGCACCAGAGTGCATGCGGTGCCGCACTGACGAACGCCACTAACCACCCAGGCTTGGGTAAGGAAAGCACAGAGGAAGTGCACGGCGCCGTACTGGTGGTCACAGCAACTGGACGCTGTAATGTGTGATTCGTGCTGTAGGCTAAGTCGGGCGCTAGATAGCAACCATACACCTTCCGCGAACAGACATTCAATAGGGTAGGGGTATCCAAGGACGACTTGCACTCACAACATACACACATTAACAATTGTACACTAGCGCATGGCCGTGCGGTCATGCGCAGTTTATATAGTTGCAGTACAGGAAGTGGCCACAGAAACTTTGCCCTTCCAAGACCTGCCAAGAGGACCAATGGAATGTGCTGCAGAGCCTGAGCACATGACCCTCGATCTCCAACGGGAGATCTTGCCCTGGGCATGCTCAGTGTGTGCAGACAAGGACTTAGTCCCAGAGAAGTCCGCTCGCTGCTGACCAGCACTGACTTTAATGGCAGAAGCTGAAGAAGCAGCAGTAACTCTCTGTACAGCGTGAGACTGAGCAAGACGCTGGGACCGACGTCCCTGCTGAGCAGACTCCACTGCGGCTGGATAAGAATGGGAGACCGCAGCGGAGATGGCTCGAGATTCCCCCTGTGCAGAAGCGGGAACTCGAGACCTAACAGAGTGTTTTTGGTTTTACTATTCTCTTTTGTGTCTTCAGGTTTCTTGGTGGTGTGTGAACATGTTCCTACAGACTTGTTCACTGTGCAAGTAGCCCATGTGTTTCTGTTCCCAAGAAATACAAGCTGAAACTTAGCTTCTGCTGGGAAGACAGGTCACAAGAACGATCCAGGAGTGAACTAGACCAATACTGGAACATTGACAGGTGGCATGGAGCAAAGATCTAAGTGGAGTTAAATAGCGCAGCCTGCTAATGAATTAACCTCGTCACCTGTGGAAGGAAACTCAGAAACACCCACCAGAGGAAGTCCATGGACAGAACCAGCCGAAGTACCATTCATGACCACAGGAGGGAGCCCGACAACAGAATTCACAACAGTGTCCCCCCTTGAGGAGGGGTCACAGAACCCTCACCAGAGCCCCCAGGCCGACCAGGATGAGCCAAATGAAAGGCACGAACCAGATCGGCAGCATGAACATCAGAGGCAAAAACCCAGGAATTATCTTCCTGACCATAACCCTTCCACTTGACAAGGTACTGGAGTTTCCGTCTCGAAACACGAGAATCCAAAATCTTCTCCACCACATACTCCAACTCCCCCTCAACCAACACCGGGGCAGGAGGATCAACGGATGGAACCACAGGCGCCACGTATCTCCGCAATAACGACCTATGGAACACATTATGGATGGCAAAAGAAGCAGGAAGGGCCAAACGAAATAACACAGGATTGATAAGCTCAGAAATCTTATACGGACCAATGAAATGAGGCTTAAACTTAGGAGAGGAAACCTTCATAGGAACAAAACGAGACGACAACCAAACCAAATCCCCAACACGAAGTCGGGGACCCACACAGCGCTGGCGGTTAGCGAAACGTTGAGCCTTCTCCTGGGACAATGTCAAATTGTCCACCACATGAGTCCAAATCTGCTGCAACCTATCCACCACAGTATCTACACCAGGACAGTCCGAAGACTCAACCTGCCCTGAAGAGAAACGAGGATGGAAACCAGAATTGCAGAAAAACGGCGAAACCAAAGTAGCCGAGCTGGCCCGATTATTAAGGGCGAACTCAGCCAATGGCAAAAAGGACACCCAATCATCCTGATCAGCAGAAACAAAGCATCTCAGATATGTTTCCAAAGTTTGATTAGTTCGTTCGGTTTGGCCATTTGTCTGAGGATGGAAAGCCAAGGAAAAAGACAAATCAATGCCCATCCTAGCACAAAAGGATCGCCAAAACCTCGAAACAAACTGGGAACCTCTGTCAGAAACGATGTTCTCCAGGATACCATGTAAACGAACCACATGCTGGAAAAACAATGGCACCAAATCAGAGGAGGAAGGCAATTTAGACAAAGGTACCAAATGGACCATCTTAGAAAAGCGATCACAAACCACACAAATGACCGACATCTTTTGAGAGACGGGGAGATCCGAAATAAAATCCATAGAAATATGCGTCCAGGGCCTCTTCGGGACCGGCAAGGGCAAAAGCAACCCACTGGCACGAGAACAGCAGGGCTTAGCCCGAGCACAAGTCCCACAGGACTGCACAAAAGAACGCACATCCCGTGACAAAGACGGCCACCAAAAGGATCTAGCCACCAAATCTCTAGTACCAAAGATTCCAGGATGCCCAGCCAACACTGAACAATGAATCTCAGAGATAACTCTACTAGTCCATCTATCAGGGACAAACAGTTTCTCCGCTGGGCAACGGTCAGGTCTATCAGCCTGAAATTTTTGCAGCACCCGCCGCAAATCAGGGGAGATGGCAGACAAAATTACCCCCTCTTTGAGAATACCCGCCAGCTCAGGAACACTCGGAGAGTCAGGCACAAAACTCCTTGACAGGGCATCAGCCTTCACATACTTAGAGCCCGGAAGGTACGAAACCACAAAATCAAAACGGGAGAAAAATAACGACCATCGAGCCTGTCTCGGATTCAACCGTTTGGCAGACTCAAGATACGTCAAATTCTTGTGATCTGTCAAGACCACCACGCGATGCTTGGCTCCTTCAAGCCATTGACGCCACTCCTCGAATGCTCACTTCATGGCCAACAACTCTCGATTACCAACATCATAATTGCGCTCAGCAGGCGAAAACTTTCTAGAAAAGAAAGCACATGGCTTCATCACCGAGCCATCAGAACTTCTTTGCGACAAAACAGCCTCAGCTCCAATCTCAGAAGCATCAACCTCAACCTGAAACAGGAGCGAAACATCTGGCTGGCACAACACAGGGGCAGAAGAAATACGACGCTTCAACTCCTGAAAAGCCTCTACAGCTGCAGAAGACCAATTGACCACATCAGCACCCTTCTTGGTCAAATCAGTCAACGGTTTAGCAACACTAGAAAAATTAGCGATGAAGCGCCGATAAAAATTAGCAAAGCCCAGGAACTTTTGCAGGCTCTTCACAGATGTCGTCTGAGTCCAATCATAAATGGCCTGGACTTTAACAGGGCCCATCTCGATAGTAGAAGGGGAAAAAATGAACCCCAAAAATGAAACCTTCTGAACTCCAAAGAGACACTTTGACCCCTTCACAAACAAGGAATTCGCACGAAGGACCTGGAACACCATTCTGACCTGCTTCACATGAGACTCCCAATCATCCGAAAAGACCAAAATATCATCCAAATACACAATCAGGAATTTATCCAGGTACTCTCGGAAGATGTCATGCATAAAGGACTGAAATACTGATGGAGCATTGGAAAGCCCGAATGGCATAACCAGGTACTCAAAATGGCCCTCGGGCGTATTAAATGCTGTTTTCCATTCATCGCCTTGTTTAATACGCACAAGATTATACGCCCCTCGAAGATCTATCTTGGTGAACCAACTAGCCCCCTTAATACGAGCAAACAAATTGGACAGCAACGGCAAAGGATACTGAAATTTGACTGTAATTTTATTGAGAAGGCGGTAATCAATACAAGGTCTCAAAGAACCATCCTTCTTGGCCACAAAAAAGAACCCTGCTCCTAACGGTGATGACGACGGGCGAATATGGCCTTTCTCCAAGGATTCCTTTATATAACTCCGCATAGCGGCGTGTTCTGGCACAGATAAATTGAACAATCGGCCTTTAGGAAACTTACTACCAGGAATCAAATTAATTGCACAATCGCAATCCCTATGAGGACGTAGGGCACTGGCTTTGGGCTCATCAAATACATCCCGATAATCCGACAAAAACTCTGGAACTTCAGAAGGAGTGGAAGACGAGATAGACAAAAATGGAACATCACCATGTACCCCCTGGTAACCCCAGCTGGACACAGACATAGATTTCCAGTCCAATACTGGATTATGAACCTGTAGCCATGGCAACCCCAAAACAACCACATCATGCAGATTATGCAACACCAGAAAGCGGATATCCTCCTGATGTGCAGGAGCCATGCACATGGTCAATTGGGTCCAGTACTGCGGCTTATTCTTGGCCAAAGGCGTAGCATCAATTCCCCTCAATGGAATAGGATACTGCAAGGGCTCCAAGAAAAACACAGCGCCTAGCATACTCCAAGTCCATCAAATTCAGGGCAGCGCCTGAATCCACAAATGCCATAACAGAATAGGATGACAAAGAGCAAATCAGAGTAACGGACAATAGAAATTTAGACTGTACCGTACCAATGGTGGCAGACCTAGCGAACCGCCCAGCGCGCTTAGGACAATCGGAGATAGCATGAGTGGAATCACCACAGTAAATACATAGCCCATTCTGACGTCTGTGTTCTTGCCGTTCAGCTCTGGTCAAAGTCCTATCACATTGCATAGGCTCAGGCCCATGCTCAGATAGTACCGCCAAATGGTGCACAGATTTACGCTCACGCAAGCGTCGATCGATCTGAATGGCCAAAGACATAGACTCATTCAGACCAGCAGGCATGGGAAATCCTACCATGACATCCTTAAGGGCTTCAGAGAGACCCTTTCTGAAGATTGCTGCCAGGACACATTCATTCCACTGAGTGAGCACAGACCACTTTCTAAACTTCTGACAATATATCTCCGCTTCATCCTGACCCTGACACAGAGCCAGCAAGATTTTCTCTGCCTGATCCACTGAATTAGGTTCGTCATAAAGCAATCCAAGCGCCAGAAAAAACGCATCAACATCACGCAATGCCGGATCTCCTGGCGCAAGGGAAAATGCCCAGTCTTGAGGGTCACCACGTAACAAAGAAATAATGATCTTTACTTATTGAACAGGGTCACCTGAGGAGCGAGGTTTCAAGGCAAGAAACAATTTACAATTATTTTTGAAATTCAAGAACTTAGATCTATCACCAAAGAACAAATCAGGAATTGGAATCCTAGGCTCCAACATCGGATTCTGAACCACAAAATCTTGAATGTTTTGTACACTTATAGTGAGATTATCCATCAAAGAGGACAGACCTTGAATGTCCATGTCTACACCTGTGTTCTGAACCACCCAGATGTAAAGGGGAAAAGAGAGACAAATCACACTGCAAAGAAAAAAACATGGTCTCAGAACTTCTCCTATCCCTCTATTGAGATGCATTAATACTTTGTGCCACCTGTACTGTTATGACCTGGTGGTCAGGACAATAATGGACCTGGTGGTTAAGAGCACACGGAATGACCTGATAGTAACTGATAATAATGGACGAGCTCTGGGACGTGGGAACTCTGCTGACCGCAATCCCTAATCCTATCAAACACACTAGAAATAGCCATGGATTGCGCCTAACGCTCCCTATGCAACTCGGCACAGCCTAAGAAACTAGCTAGCCCTAAAGAAGGAAAATAAAGCCTACCTTGCCTCAGAGAAATTCCCCAAAGGAAAAGGCAGCCCCCCACATATAATGACTGTGAGTAAAGATGAAAATACAAACACAGAGATGAAATAGATTTAGCAAAGTGAGGCCCGACTTACTGAAAAGACCCAGGATAGGAAAGGTTACTTTGCGGTCAGCACAAAAACCTACAAAATGACCACGCAGAGGGCGCAAAAGACCCTCTGCACCGACTCACGGTGCGGAGGCGCTCCCTCTGCGTCCCAGAGCTTCCAGCAAGCAAGACAACAATAATAATAGCAAGCTGGACAGAAAAATAGCAAACCCAAGAAATACAAGCTTCTGCTGGGAAGACAGGTCACAAGAACGATCCAGGAGTGAACTAGACCAATAATGGAACATTGACAGGTGGCATGGAGCAAAGATCTAAGTGGAGTTAAATAGCGCAGCCTGCTAACGAATTAACCTCGTCACCTGTGGAAGGAAACTCAGAAACACCCACCAGAGGAAGTCCATGGACAGAACCAGCCGAAGTACCATTCATGACCACAGGAGGGAGCCCGACAACAGAATTCACAACAGGGGGCCATCAACCATAATGGAGCAGTGTACGGGTGTTATGATCCGGTGACCTTGGAGCCGCATGGAACTTTCTCTGAGTTGGTGGAAACTGTACTGACCGCAAATCCTGAACTTAACACCGCAACTAGAAGTAGCCGTGGGGCGTGCCTAACAAATCCTAGACACCTCGACACAGCCGGAGGACTAAATACCCCTATAGATGGAAATAGGAATTCTACCTTGCCTCAGAGCAGAACCCCAAAGGATAGGCAGCCCCCCACAAATATTGACTGTGAGTAGTAGAGGAAAAGACACACGCAGGCAGGAAACAGGATTTAGCAAGAGAGGCCGCTCTAGCTAAAATAGGAAAGGAGAGGACAGGATACTAAGCGGTCAGTATTAAAACCCTTCCAAAAATATCCACAACAGAAAATACAAAAAATTCCACCATCTAACTAAAGATGTGGAGCATATATCTGCAACTCCAGAGAATCCAACAAGACTGAGAAAACACTGACACAATCTAAGCTGGACATTAGAAAACAAATGAATAGCACAGAATTATTAAGCACACAGCATTTGTGCCACAGAAACAAAATGAATTGGCAGCAAGGCAGGAGGAACCAGACAAAGATCCAAAACCTCCCAGAACCATGGACAACTGGAAAGGACTAATGAATCCTGCACACCTAAATACCCCAGTCAGAACTGCAATCAGCAGATACACCTGGCCAGGACTGCAACTCAGGGACAACTGCAATACCACCTACAACCACTGGAGGGAACCCAAAAGCAGAATTCACAACAACGGGGGCATATACCATGGAGCATCTTATGGGGCCAAAAACCTTTATGGAGCAGTGTATGGGGGCATATACCATGAAGCATCTTATGGGGGCCAAAAACCTTTATGGAGCAGTGTACGGGGCATATACCATGGAGCATCTTATGGGGGCCATAAACCTTTATGGAACAGCGTACGGGGCATACACTATGGAGCATCTTATGGGGGCCATAAACCTTTATGGAGCAGTGTATGGGGGCATATACTGTGGAGCATCCTATGGGGACCATAAACCTTTATGGAGCAGCGTATGGGGCATATGGATGGGAGCAGCAAATTAAAGAACTGTGGCGCTGGATGGGAGCAGCACATGACAGAACGGGGGTGCAGGATGGCAGCAGCACATGACAGAATGGGGGTGCAGGATGGAAGCAGCACATGACAGGATGGGGACGCAGGATGGGAGCAGCAAATGACAGAATGGAGGCGTAGGATGGGTGCAACACATGACAGGATGGAGGCGCAGGATGGGTGCAGCACATGTCAGAATGGAGGTGCAGGATGGGTGCAGCACATGTCAGAATGGGGGCGCATGATGGGAGCAGCACATGACAGGATGGGGACGCAGGATGGGTGCAGCACATGACAGGATGGGGATGCAGGATGGGTGCAGCACATGACAGGATGGGGACCATATACCAATATAAATGCTCGCCACCCGGGCATAGAACGGGTTCAATAGCTAGTAGAGTATATATCTGTACACATGTACATCCATACATTAGGTGTAATCATGAGAAATGACACAGGGAAAAAGTATTAAATACATGACTAAAGATGCAAAAAGCCATGGAAAGTCAAGATGCCAGCTGAAATCTATCAGTAATTAGAAACTTATGGCCTATAGAAAGATGTCTAATTACCAAGGTGCAAAACATGA
The DNA here is from genome assembly GCF_032444005.1 of Ranitomeya imitator. Lineage (NCBI taxonomy): Eukaryota > Metazoa > Chordata > Amphibia > Anura > Dendrobatidae > Ranitomeya > Ranitomeya imitator. The sequence goes on from NC_091287.1 coordinate 101,739,469, forward strand.
AACATCTCATGATGGGTAAAACCAGCAATTTGTTATCTCAAGACTCTCACAACCATAGTGTTGCAAAACATACTGATGTAATTGGCTACAGAATTATTTCTAAACTACTGAAAGTCCATGTGAGCACTGTCTGGGCCGTGATCCAGAAGTGGACAGAACAACCTTTCGTCATAAACTGGCCATGACCAGGTGCTCCTCACAAGATTTCAGACACCGAAGTGAAAAGAATTATCAGAAGAGTTGTCTAAGAGCCAAGGACCACCCATGGAAAGTTAAAGAAAGACCTGGAGTCAGCAGGTACAATGTAGTGAAATCTTAATTTAATAGGGAATCAGAATTAATCAAACACTGTTTAAACAAAAGAAAATATTCCAAATGGATTTTAAATTGCGCTTCTAAAATAGTAAATAATAAATCTAGGGAAGATCTTATGACTTCTAATAAAAAGCGAAAAAAACATGAAGTCATCACATCAACCAACTTTGGTTCTTACTTATAGTTCCCATTTTAAATTAATTTAGGATATAGCAAAGCACAACTTGAATATTTTCAGAAATGACAACACAATGGATACTATTTTAAAAATGGTTTCAAAATAGTTCCAAGATGAGCACCCACCTTTGGCAGCTCCTTTGTCCCCTAGCTTTTATCATCCCAATAAAATACCATTGGTTATCTGTAATGGGTTATTACAAATGTGGACAATTCCCCTGCAAAACGTGCACATATTCTCAAGAAACCCTCACCTTCTCATTTTCTAATGATATAAAACTTTCAACATCAAAGAATTTTTAAACTGCAATTCAGGGTATGTAGCATATATAATCGAGTGCCGGGCTTGTAACTTCTAAAATATGTGGGTTCTAGAACCAGAATATTAAAAAACAGAATACATGAACATCTATATAATATCATACAACCCACTTGTTAGGACAGGCAGGATGCACCAAATAATAATGTAAGAGAATATAAGGTGCGTTCGCAGTCCGGGGTCCACCGTGCAGAGATGACACCTGCAGCTGAGTAATGGCAGATGGACGCTTGCTCACACGTGGGTTAGACCTCACCCAGTGTGACATGGAAGCAAACTCTGTTGCTTCACAGAGTCACCGTAAATATGCTGCGTCGTGTTAGCAGTCACAGGGTGCAGCTGAAAGGTACTAGTGGGATCCCTATGAATCACCCCCACTTAACTGGTGATTGGACTCGCTCTGACTCTCGAGGGCATTTGAGCCCGCGCCTGAGGATGCCCTGAGTCAGATGCAGAGTCCAAGCAGGAGTTCCCACCCTACACTGACCGGCTGTCAGGAAAGCGCACTGATTGCGTACGGTGCTGTACAGGCAAGCACTGCGATTAGATGCTGAAACGTGTGCTAAGTGTGCAGGTAGCACTGTTGGGCGCTAGGTAGCTTCCACCATTCGCAAGCAGTCATCATCCCTAGGAATGGGAATGATTAAGGAGCTTTCATCCATTGACAGACATTCATCTACACACACACACGTTATCAAGTTTATACTAGTGCATGGCCGTGCAGCCATGCGAACATTTTATAGCTGCAGCTCCCAAGGACCTTCCTAATGGTCCAATAGGAGCTGTTACAGGACCTGAGCATGTTACCCCCGACCTCCAATGGGAGGTCATCCCATGGGCATGCTCAGTATGGGAAAAGCAGGAATAAGTCCCTGAAACACTTGCTCGCTGCTGATCAGCACTGGCTACAAAGGCAGAGCCAAGAACGGCAGCAGTAACCAAGTGTATAGTATCAGCTTGAGCCAGACGCTGGGACCGATGTCTCTGCTGAGCAGGCTCCACTGCGGCTGGAGGTGAATGGGAGATGGCAGCGGACATGGTTTGAGGTTACCCCTGTGCAGCGGCGGGAACTTGACACCTAACACCACTAACTGCAACATATCAAACATTTCAAATCATTTAATTATTGCACATAATAGAGGGACTACACATTGCAGTGTTTATGCCATAGAACACACAATGAAACATGCATGAGGCGGTGATAGAGAAAAAACATTATATGACAGAGAAGCTTTTCGGATATACCTATTGAACACACGAGTCCCAACAGGGTTAAATATAAAGAAGGAAATCATGTTTTAATATTAGTTTAACATATGATTTATTTTAAAATAAAAATTAGCCTTTTTTTAGCCTGTTTTAATGGACTTAATAAAAACTTTTCATTTTATCAGCTGAAGCTGGAACTTTTCCCACACACATGATAGCAGTAATGTGATCTTGAGCTTCTTCACATCAAGTGTACTGGGAATCAACTAAGGGTCAGCTGAAAACAACTTTACTTTTTCATGCATGCTATAATACATACCATGTTGGGAGGCCAAAAGGCACTGCACAGCACCCTAAAAATACCATGCCAACAGTAAACATTGGAGGTGAAAACATTGTAGTGTGGGGCTGTTTTTCAGCATACAAAATTACCAGACTTCATATGATTGATGGAAGGATGAATGGACAAGTGTACCAAGACATTCTTGATAAAAATCTGCTGCCATATATCAGGATGATGAAAATGAAATGAGAGTGGACATTTCAGCAAGAAAATGATCCCAAACACACAACCAGGTAAACTCTCAACTGGTTTCGAAGAAAGAAAATAAAGCTGCTAGAATGGCCCAGCTAATCACCTGACGTGAAACAAATAGAAAATTTATGGAAGGAACTAGAGCTCCGAGTTCATAGAAAGAGCCCACAGAGCCTGCAGAATTTTAAGAGTGTTTGTGAGGAAGAATAGACCAAAATCACATCTGAGCAATGCAAGCGACTAGTTTCTCCATACAGGAGGCATCTTCAAGCCATCATCCCTAACAAAGGCTTTTGAATTAAGTATTAATTAAATTCCAATAGACATGTTCAATAGTTTTTCCCTGTCACTTCTCATCATTACACCGAATGAAATTTATGGTATGATTTAGTTGCCTATGTGGATTGGATGGGTTGTTACTGACATCTGATAAGAATTTCATAACAATAGCACCCTTAGACATATATTTAATTAGATAATTGGTGATGTTCTCACCTACTATATATATATATTTATATATATATATATATATATATATATATATATATATAACCCCTGGCAAAAATTATGGAATCACCAGCCTTGGAGGATGTTCATTCAGTTGTTTAATTTTGTAGATAAAAAGCAGATCACAGACATGGCACAAAACTAAAGTCAATTCTACTGGCAACTTTCTGGCTTTAAGAAACACTAAAAGAAATCAAGAACAAAAAATGTGGCAGTCAGTAATGGTTCCTTTTTTTAACCAAGCATAAGGAAAAAATTATGGAATCACTCAATTCTGAGGAAAAAATTATGGAATCACCCTGTAAATTTTTATATTTGAAAAAAACACCAAGTTATTTGGTTGCAGTATGAATTTATTTGTAATTGAATCTGATTGTCTAATGTAATAATTATTACTGTATGGTACTGAACAAGTGGTTTATTATATTTATATATTTTTTTTTATTATATAATTGTCAAATATAATTAACAGTGGAAGCTGAGTATTCAATCAATGTAGTAAACTACTCACCTTAGACTCTCTAAATCCAAAAGAATATTAGTCATGTAATTCTGAATATTGTATATTTCCTCTACATCATATTATGAATTAACAAAGAAAAAAATAAATTAGCCAAGTTTGTCTTTCAGCAACAAGCTATTTTATTGTTATTTCTTGTGATTACTGAATAATCTGATGACAGTTTGTAGTGCAATTGTGGAATACTTATTGACTCAGCTGTTAGCCATTTATGTTGCTAGATAGCAGTGAAATATGTGCACAATATAATGATTCAGGTGGTTGGATTTGTCTTAACGCTTTATAACAAAACTAACCATAAAACAATGAAGAGATAGCCTGCAGTAAGTAAATAAGTGTAACTAAGTGTAAATAAGCATTAGTAACACATGTTAAAAACATAGGATAGTTAGTTGCTACCATTTTGATCAAAAGAACGTGAAAGCCATCGAAAGCTACAAGACGTATCCAATCAAGATGGTGTTTAACTCTAATGAATTTTAAATAGTTCAATCAATATGAATATCATTGAATAGAAAACAAAACTAATATGTTTAAAATATTTAGCTATTGCCTCCTACAATAAAAATAGGTTAGACATAGTGATTAGTATATCTGCCGAAATTCTAATTAGGCAGTTGCCTTATATTTGGCCAGTAGAGTTAAACTTTGCTTGTCCCCATAAATCTAAAAATGTTATTTGCATCAAAGTTATTTGCTACAAATTGCATGCCTCTTGCTGTGCTCTGGGGTTTCTCCAGAACACAGAAAATATAAAATGTAGGGTGAAAAAAAATCCTTTTGAGCATGCTCTTCTGCTTCCGATCTTGAATAAGACATGGCGGGAGAAAAGAAAGTGAAGAACACTTCTTTGAAGTGCCTGCTGGTGAAAATGCCACAAACTAGGAACTCTACAATAAAAAGCCTGAAAAAAATTGTTTCAGAAAAAACATTTTTCAAAAACTTTTCAATACCACTTCAGGAAACGTTTCATGAAATGAAAAACTCCAAAAACTTTCCAAAGGGGAAGCGTTTCCTGGAGCAGCGTTTCCACTAGAAAAGCTCAACATATTTAGATCAGCACAAAAAAACCCTTTGTGTATACATACCCTAAAGTGTCCAATACTTTTTCTGCATTTGCATATATAAAATAGTTAATGCAATGTGTGTCAGATAAAGAATGCTACATGTACGTGCCTCCATACAGAGTGTGTGGCTAACATTGGTCAATATGTTTGAATTTAAATTTTTCTTTTCATATTAAAAAAAATACTTGTTTATTTAAATGTTTGTTGATAAAATTCACTACTCTTGCTTATATCCTCTTTATCAAAATATATGTGATACCTGTCTTTTTTCCCTTTTCTTTTCTTTGCCAAGCAGATATTATTTTAAATTTCCGAACAACCTATGTCAGCAAGTCGGGCCAAGTTATATTTAAAGCAAGATCTATTTGTATCCACTATGTTACAACTTGGTTCGTCATTGATTTAATTGCTGCTCTTCCCTTTGATCTCCTTTATGCTTTTAATGTCACTGTGGTAAGTAGTTTACATAATCTGTTTGCTTGAACTAAACATCAGATTAGAATAATGATCCTTAATTATATTTTGCGAGGTACATGAATTTAAATAAATATATATATATATATAATTTATACTTAGGTTAATGCTTCCATTTTTAAAATTGGTTCAGAAATTAAAATATTGAGCAGATTCATTTTACATAAAGCTCTTTTCCTATCTTCAAGTACAATTTGACACTTACAAATTCTTCACTTTATCTTCTCCCTTTCACCATGCCTTTAGATGCATATCTCATACCTTTATGTTTGTATCTTGTTACCCTAGGTGGCCTTTGATTCACCCAAGTTTTATACATTCAGGATTTAAAATTTGCTGCTTGTGGTATCTTATGTATTCTGAAATTAGTTCTGTAAACAATTGAATCCCAAATCCCAGACACAATACACATTGCTGTTATATATTGGTACCACAATTACATTTTTTTTTTAATTCCGCAATTATTTTCTTGCTTAAGCTTCAAGCAGCATATATTTTAATACATTTTTTAAGGGCAATTTGACTTACTGATGTGGTTAGTCAAGACGTGGAGGTCTGTTTAGCTATAATTATTGTCACACCAGAGAGTAAAAAATTGCACATTATAAATTGCAAAATTAATATGAAAGTAGAATTATTTTTTGTATGCAGTTTAGCATGTTTAAACTATTTTCTTACACATTAATATTTAGAACAGAGCAAAATATATTTTTAATGTGTATCTATTTTGTAAGAGTTTACAATTTTTTTTTACTCTGTCACTTCAGCACTTATTGAAACATTAATTTTCTGCACAGTGTTTATTGCATGCTTTTTAGTGCACAAAAGTGTTATTCATTTATTGAAATACTATTTTGTTCTTTAGAGGATGTTCTGGCAACATATACCAATTCTGATTTTATATTTGACTTTTTACACAACTTGATATTTTTTCCTGTGTACTAACCTTTAAACAGGATATAGCATTAATGTTCCATTTTATATAATCTGTAAATGGGTTATAATATGCTGTCAATCATGCTGATCACCTTCTGCAACCCCATCTAAAAAAAGTTTCGACTGTGTAAAATGTAGAGAAAACAAGAATGCAATGATTTAGATATTTCATATAGCCATATTTTATTCATAGCAGAGTATGGAACACAGGTCAGAAGGTAAAAGTTAGATAATTTTCCATTTCATTTGAAAAATTCATTTAAAAATTGATTCGAGCAACACATTTCTAAATGTTTCTACAGGGCCACGCCTATCATTGCGCATCATCCTCTCTTTTTGCAGCAGTCTGTATCTGTCTGGAAGTCAGGAGACTATTAATTAGCAGAGCATTCCACGGAGAATGGGATTTATATCTAAGTTTCTGAAATTCACGCAAATTCTAACACGTCCAGATTTGATTGAACGGCATGCAAAAAAAAACCTTGAGCAGTATCACTTCCTACACTGCTGAAACAGTCAAAAACCATAATCCCACTATGACAACTAGTGGATTATCATAACTTGTACAGTGGAGGTCAGTACCTAGGCCATCACATATCAGTGGATCCCTATGGAGCACAACTTGTACAGTAGTCGTTTTCTATCACCGCAGTCACTGAGCAAGTCTCTTTCTTCTCAATAGTGAAAGCTCTTATGGTCATGAGAGCCCTCTCTCTTTCCTGTCTAGTGTAAGATCTTATCATCAGGTCCTTTCTTTCTCTCTCCTATAAAGTGTAAGCATTTATCAGTGGAGTCCTCTCTTCTGTAGTGTGCAAGATCTTATGGTCATTGGGGTCCTTTCTCTCCTGTGGGGTGTAAGATCTTATTGCAAGCTGAGTTCTCCATATATCTCTCTTTCTTGTCCCTGAAGTGTATTTTCTGAGCAATTACAAGCTTTTCAGTATTGAAATTTATCCACATGAACCAAATACAGCAAAGCCAGCAAATTTGAATTTAAAAGATGTGCTCCATTTGCTGGAGTTTTGGGAGAGGAATGTTGTTTAATTCTTGTCTAATGTAGGATTCCAGCTGCTTAACATTTATGGTTCTTCTTTTCCTGATTTTATAGTTTCATAGTCCACCAAATATTTTTATTAGTGAAAGATCTTGCCTACAGGCAGTCATTTCCTCATCTGAACTCTTCTTCTGCAAAGCCGTACTGTTGTGATGGATGCAGTATGTGGTTTAGCATTGCCTTGCTGAAATAGGCAAGGTCTTCCTTGAAATAAAATGTTAGGTATTGTCATTTTCCCATTGCGCAGGATGGATTCCGAGCCATGTCGGCTACATTCGGTCCTGGCCATTGGGACTGCTGCTCAGCGTGGAAATCTGTCCCAGTGCCTTACTTAGGTTCGTGCCACATGTTCGGTTACTGCTGGCTCTCCAGTCAAGTCTATGATAACAAATGGATTGCACGTGCCTCATTGCGTACTCGAGTCTATGTCCAGAAATCACTTTACTGAGAATGTCCGTGATGTGGCGCCTTCTCATTGGTGCTCAGACGTCACCTGCTCTGGTGATTTGGCAGCACCAGATTGGCCCTTGGGTGATGTCAGCATGAGTGTTTGGGGTGGAGCTTTGGATTTAAAATGCTTCCAGTGACGCCCACTGGCATGCTAGTATAATTTATGTTCAGCTATGTGAGAGGAGACTCTACCACTCTGCCTGCAAGTGTTGTATGTCTGTATAGCTTTGGGACTGTACACTTAGGCAGGCAGCTAGCACCATTGGAGGTAATTAGCCGCTTGTCTTATAATCTGGTTCCTACATGTATGCGGTTACCACAGTAGAATTTCAGAGTAAGCACAACCCTAATCAGGGTATTAAGCTCAGAGCTTCTGTTCCATTTCTGTGTGCAAGTGACACAGCTCTGTTGCAGAGCATCTTTTTCGTTTCTGTGTGCGAGTGGGATAGCTCTGTTGCAAATCACCTATTTTGTTTTTGTCTGATAGTGACACAGCTCAGTTGCAGAGCAGCTCTTTTATTTCTGTGTACGAGTGACACAACTCAGTTGCAGAGTAGCTCTTTTGTTTCTGTGTGTTCAACTAATCGTTTGACTTGTGTTCTGTCATTGTACTCTAGCAGCAGTTTTCCATCTCTGCTCGGTTGACCCCGGGTTGTGATTGCGCTTTATTATTATTTCATTTAGCGCAATCCGCCAACCCTAACATAAACATTATGTAGATTGAAACATATGTTGTTTGAATCATCTATATAATGCTACAAATTGACAGTGCCCTTCAAGATGTAGGACAAATGCAACCCCAAGCGATCAGAGTTACAGGCATTTGAACTGTGCACTGATAATAAATTAGATGGTCCCTTTCCTTATTAGTCCACAGAACATAGCATCCATGGTTTCCACAAAGAACTTCAAATTTTGATTTATCCAATCAAAAAATAATTTTCCATTTTATCTCAGTCCATTTTAAATGAGCTTTGGCACAGAGCAGATGGCAGTATGTCTGCACTGTGTAGATAATTTATTTTTTCTTTGCATTATAGAACTTTCACTTGCATTTGCAAATTGCATAGCAATCGGAGATCGCAGACAATGAATTTGGATCTACTACTGAGCCCATGCAGTAATTTTGCACAACTGAATTATGTCTGTTTTAATGCAGTGTTGCCTGAGGGCCCTTAAATCACTAGCATACAACATCAACCATTGGCCTTGTCACTTGAGCTCATGGATTTCTTTAGAATGTCTGATTCTTTTGATGATATTATGTACTGTAGTGAGATATTCAAAATCTTTGCAATTTTACCTTGAAGAACATTTTTCTGTAGTTGTTCCACAACATTTTGATTCACAGATTGGTAAACCACTGCCAATCATTGCTTCTGAGAGACTCTGCTTCTCTAACACGTTCTTTTTATACACAGTCACAGACTTAGTTGTAAATTCACACTGCAGCCATTTTTCTTTAGTATCACTTACTTTTTCAGATTTTTGTTACCCCTGTCCCAATTTTTTAAGATGTAATGCTCAATTTCCAAATGAGTTAATTTTTTTTAAACAATATGGAAAAATGTCTATCTTTCAATCTCTGGTGTCAGTACTATGTTCTGTTTTGAATAAAATATGGCTATAAGAGATTTCTAAATCATTGTATTTTTGGCTTCTTTGCATTTTTCACAATGTCATAGTTACTAAACTTCGTTGTCTAAAACCTAACTAATTAAAAGCCAGGGAGCACTTTCATGAAATTAAAAATATCATCATTATTACTTTATAGAAAACAGAAATCAACAATTCCGAATACTATGCAGTTATTGAGAGTCAAAATGAGAAATAAAGAGGTTTTCCTATTTATATTTTTAATAGTTGTAGGTCTTAGCTCAGAGATGACTACCTATCAGCAAAGATCAAGAGACTCCTAGCTCTTGAATCACTACTTATCAGCAGAGAGCAAGAGTCCAACCACTTGCTAGGACAAGACGACCAATTAAATTTAATAGGGAGGTGGCTTTAATGAAGCCAACTCTCCATCAAGTATGTGACTGATTGTGACCTGTAAGAAATGTCCTCTATTTTAATGATAGGTGGGGTTACGCAACGTGGACTCCCATCGGTGAGAGAATTATTGCATAAACTGAGGGAAAACACTTTTTCACAGACATAGGAATGTAATAACCTAGCGTCTTCTTAGAATAAAAAGCTAAGCAATATGTAAATTTTCACTACAAGTGCTCTTCAAATAACATTTCATTATAGTAATCTTTGCATTCAGTTTTAAGAATTAAGGAATTTTTTTAATCATGCATGTTTTATGCTGAGACCAGCTTTATGATAATCTGGGGGGTAAAGGTTTTAATCTTTAGTAAAAATATACACTATATTATAGTTAGTGATAGAGTGTATCATTTGAATAATTTCATCCATTGCCAAAGTTTGAATCCTAAATGTACTTTTTTAGGGGCACCCCACAACAAATTCAACTCCAATGACTTAAAGTTAAATCGGGTGCACAAGAACCAAAATTTTTTATGTTCTACAAAATCTTTCTACATTGATTTAATAAATATTTTGTCTATTTTCATATCATAGCCTCATTAGTGGTTTTCAAAATCTCTTAATTTACCTTCATTTACCAAAATTGGTTTGTCAATATAAAGAAAAAAAATCACCAGAAATTCAATTAGATTCCAATCCAATTATAATAATTTCTGTATTATTTGGTAAAAAAAATGGTGAAAATTTTATTATAAAGCTTTGCTTACACAGCAAATGTGAATTTTTAAGCCAAAGCAGACTGTGGATAAAAATATTTAAAGGGGCTTTCCACTTTTAGTAAAGTGGACCTTAAACATTTTTTGTAACGCAAAAAACAAAATCATATAATATTCCCTTTCCCCATAGCCAGTGTTGGATTTTCACCACTGCTCTTGTCTCAATGTTTGGTGACAACTGTGACATCATGTCAACAGCTCACATTACCAATGTAGTTAAGGTACCTTCACACTCAGCGACGCTGCAGCGATACCGACAACGATGTCGATCGCTGCAGCGTTGCTGTTTGGTCGCTGGAGAGCTGTCACACAGACAGCTCTCCAGCGACCAACGATCCCGAAGTCCCCGGGTAACCAGGGTAAACATCGGGTTACTAAGCGCAGGGCCGCGCTTAGTAACCCGATGTTTACCCTGGTTACCAGCGTAAAAGTAAAAAAACAAACACTACATACTTACCTACCGCTGTCTGTCCCCGGCGCTCTGCTTCTCTGCACTCCTCCTGCACTGACTGTGAGCACAGCGGCCGGATTCAGCGATGTCTGCAGGGAGTCCAGCGACGAAATAAAGTTCTGGACTTTCCTCAGCGACCTACGATCTCCCAGCAGGGGCCTGATCGTTGGTCGCTGTCACACATAACGATTTCCTTAATGATATCGTTGCTACATCACAAAAAGCAACGATATCGTTAACAATATCGTTATGTGTGAAGGTACCTTTAATGACTCACCTCAGCGGCTGCTAATATGGATGCTGTGAACCTTTGAGCACAATTATACTCTAGCAGATAAGGGAGCTGTCAACATGACATAAACTTCTGCAAACAAAAGACTGAGACCAAAGCAATTGCAGCAGAAGCATAGCTAGGGTTTTGATTCAGGGGGGCAAAGCTTCTGAGTGAGCCCCTAAACAAGGTAACCTTCATTACAATTCGGTGACGTGCCCTAATAGTGGAGGAGAACCTCAGCAGATGGCCGCGCTATTACTGAAGATAATCTCTATATAACGACCAACATGGATATTACCGCCATATGGTGAGTGGTAGATACCAGTCCTACAGAACATACAAGAGATCACAGCACAGTTACAGATAGTGTCTTACGCTGATGTTCTCTGATGGAATCGTTTACTTTTCCCGTCTTTTCCATCTGGCACAGACTGACATGACAACTTCCAGCCCACACTCGTCTGCAGAAAATACAGCAAAGACACATTTCACTTCTCATATTCCAGCCCCATCACCATCTATTCCCAACCTGCACAAACTCCTCATCCTGCTAATACCCCAATACTGAGCCGCTGCTGCCGTATGTGTCCCTATTATTGCAACTGCTGTGCGGTTCTCTGTGCCTTCTAAATTCTAAAGCAACCCTCTATAATATAGAAATGCCGGGTGCAAGTGCCCTAGAAACAGTGCCCACATTTTGCTCCCTAGAAAGTAATATTCCCATGTGTGCCTCCTTTACAGTCACAGTAACCTGAGATCCCCTATAACAAGAAGTGCCCACTTTACATTTAATAATGTCCCGAGTTTCCCCCTGTACAGCTCCCCTATACAGTATAATGCCCCCTCACTATATAGTACCATCCACACAGTATACTGACCCCTTAGTAGCCCCCAAACTTTTTGATGGCTCCAACACTGTATGATGGCAACTTCACTGTAATCTCCACACTGTATGATGGCCTCATAGATAACCTCCATATAGTATAATGTGCCAGATAATCCTCAATATAGTATAATCAATTCCCCATAGGTCTCTATATAGTAAAATGCACTCCCCATAAGCCTCCATATAGTATAATGAACTCCCCATAGGACTCCATATAGTATAATGCACTCCCCATAGGGCTCCATATAGTATAATTCACTCCCCATAGGCCTACTCTATAGCACAAGACAGCACCCCCATAGGCAGACCCTGTAGTATAGGACAGCACCCCATAGGTAGACCCTGTAGTATAAGACAGCACCCCATAGGCAGTCCTGTAGTATAAGGCAGCACCCCATAGACAGATTATAGCAAAAGGCAGCACCCCATAGGCAGACCCTGCAGTATAAGACAGTACCCCATAGGCAGATCCTGTAGTAAAAGGCAGTACCCCATAGGCAGATTCTGAAGTATAAGGCAGCACCCACATAGGCAGATCCTGTAGTATAAGACAGCACCCATAGGCAGACCAGTAGTATAAGGCAGCACCCCATAGGCAGACCCTGTAGTATAAGGAAGCACCCCATAGACAGATTCTAGTAAAAGGCAGCACCCCATAGGCAGACTCTGTGGTATAAGACAGTACCTTATAGGCAGACCCTGTAGTAAAAGGCAGTACCCCATAGGCAGATTCTGAAGTATAAGGCAGCACCCACATAGGCAGATCCTGAAGTATAAGGCAGCCCCCCTATGGGCAGATCCTGAAGTATAAGGAAGCACCCCTATAGGCAGATCCTGAAGTATAAGGCAGCCCCTATAGGCAGATCCTGAAGTATAAGGAAGCACCCCTATAGGCAGATACTGAAGTATAAGGCAGCCCCCTATAGGCAGATCCTGAAGTATAAGGTAGCACCCCTATAGACAGATCCTGAAGTATAAGGCAGTCCCCTATAGGCAGATCCTGAAGTATAACGCAGCCCCCTATAGGCAGATCCTGAAGTATAAGGCAGCCCCATGAAAAACAATAAATAAATACTCACCTCTCTTCCTCCTTGTTCCAGCGGTGCTCCGACCTCCCGCTCATCTTCTGACAGCGGGCGCCGGGTGATGACATCATCGCGCCCACTGTCAGCATTGGCATCGGTTACACCAGACGCTGACAGGGGGATGATGGGAGAAGGAGTGCAGTGCAGCGCTCCTTCCCTCATTAGTGCAGTGATGGGTGGGGGGCCCACTACTGGCATCGACCCCCTGGCCTGCTCAGTGGCCATATAGCGGGCGGAAGAGCAGGGAAATCGATTCTCCCTGCTCTGCTGCAAAAGGTAACTGTATCGGCGAGCTGCATGCGCCGATACAGTTAAAGTAGCGTAGCTCCGGGTCTGGGGCGATGGCCCCCTCTGTCCCCTCTGACCCCCCGGTAGCTACGCTACTGAATTGCAGAGATCAGGTGCCTGACAAGGAGAGGATGAGTACTATCTCGTTTTGTTATGTCACAATACAGGAAACATTTTGGGTCTACTTTTTTACAAATGAAAAATGTCTAAGTTTCAGCACTAATTTCATACATTTTGTCTGTTTAGAATTATTTCTGCTAAAAACTCTAAAACATATAATTAACAGACACTGATGATCATTACTTCCCTGCTTCAGTCTTTACTTCTTATTGTAAAAATATAAAGCTGACAATATTAGAACTACTAAAAGAAATTAGATCATGAATAAAATCAAATTTAAAGCAATTATAATAATAAAAGAGAAAGAAATCAAAGTAATAGTTTTGAAATTATTAATATAAATGATGCCAGAACACCTTAAAAGTACAAAGCTATGTTAATAAGTGAATAAAAATACAGCCATGATTTGTAATATAAATAAACTTTTTAGAAATTAAAATCAACAGATTTGAAAAGAAAAAACATTTTATTTTTCTTTATTTTTTTTTTTTTTACTATGCTTCCATTGCTGCCTATGACGTTGGCATATGCCCACAAAAGGACAACCTGGTACGCACCAAGGAATGAATTCCAAATGTTAGTCTTTATCTCTCCACTTTATACTAAAAGGACCTATCATTTTCTTTAAGCATCTGCATCCTGTTCTTACGATCATCAGGGTTGACATTAAGCAATTCAATTTCAAATTTCATTACTTTGTTTTTGGATTCTTTTTCAAAAAATGTCTCTCAACTCTAATAACCATTAATTATTATTTTTCAGTTAAATTAAAATAAGAATCTTACATTTTGCAGTGTATACTTTTTACATTTTGAGTTTTTTCAATTTTTGTTTTCAAATTTTTAAAAAGATTTTATTCATGCGTAGAACAACATTAATACCTGAAGTAATGCATAGTTATCAAAAATCATATTTCGAATTTCTTAAACCAATGTTTTCCAATTATCATAGTTTATAAAATATCTACTATTCCATAAATACTAATAAAAATGTGCTAATATCAAACTAAATAACCATTAATTATAAATATAATATAAATTAGGGATTGTAAAATGAACTATCATATTTTGTTTAAAATAATAAGATAAATTACTTTTATTTGTCAGGGTAACTTCAGCTACACAAAATTGTTGGTACCCCTCGCTTAATGACAGAAAAACCCACAACGTCACAGAAATAACTTGAATCTGACAAAAGTAATAATACATTAAAGATCTATGAGCATGAACAAATTACTTTTCTACCATGGTTCCCCAGAATTAAAAAAAATACTCATGAAATAGACCTGGACAGAAATGATGGTTCCCCTGAAAATAATGTGACAAAAGGAACATGTTAAATCAAGATATGCCCACTAACTAGCATCACAGGTGTCTACAATCTTGGAATAATTAAGTGGGCCTGTATATAGGGCTACAGATACTCACTGTGCTGTTTGGTGACATGGTGTGTATAACACTCAACATGGACCAGAGGAAGCGAAGGAAAGAGTTGTCTCAGGAGACTAGAAAGAAAATTATAGACAAACATGTTAAAGGTAAAAGTTATAAGACCATATACAAGCAGCTTGATGTTCCTGTGACTACAGTTGCCCATATTATTCAGAAATTTAGGATCCATGGGACTATAGCCAACCTCCCTGGACATGGCTGCAAGAGGAAAATTAATGAAAAATTAAAGAGACGTATAATACGAATGGTAACAAAAGAGCCCAGAAAAACTTCAAAACAGGTTAAAGGTTATCTTCAAGCACAAGGAACATCAGTGTCAGATCGCACCATCCGTCGTTGTATGAGCCAAAGTGGACTTCATGGGAGACGACAAAGGAGGACACCATTGTTGAAAAAAAATCATAAAAAAGCCAGACTGGAATTTGCCAATCTACATGTTGACAAGCCACAAAGCTTCTGGGAGAATGTCCTCTGGACAGATGAGATAAAATGGAACTTTTTGACAAGGCACATCAGCTCTATGTTCACAGATGGAAAAATGAAGCATATGTCCCTACTATGAAACATGAAGGAGGCTCTATTATGTTCTGGGGCTGCTTTGCTGCATCTGACACAGGGTGTCTATATTCTGTGCAGGGTACAATGAAATCTCAAGACTATCAAGGGATTCTAGAGAGAAATGTGCTGCCCAGTGTCAGAAAGATTGATCTCAGTTGCAGGTCATGGGTCTTGCAAAACACCCAGCTAAAAACTACACCCAAGAATGGCTAAGAGGAAAACATTGGACTATTCTGAAGTGCCCTTCTATGAGTCCTGACCTAAATCCTATTGAGCATCTTTCAAACGAGCTGAAACATGCCGTCTGGAAAAGGCAACCTTCAAACACGAGACAACTGGAGCAGTTTGCTCTTGAGGAGTGGGACAAAATACCTGTTGAGAGGTGCAGAAGTCTCATTGACAGTTACAGGAATAGTTTGATTGCAGTGATTGCCTCAAAAGGTTTTGCAACAAAATAGTAAGTTAAGAGTACCATAATTTCTGTCGAGGCCTATTTCATGAGTTTTAATTTTTTTTTATTCTGTCGAAGCATGGTTGAAAAGCAATGTCTGGTTTTAATTTGCTCATTTTCATAGATTTTTTATTTTTTGTCAGATTAAAGTTATTTCTGTGACCATTATGGGTTTTTCTGTCATTAAGCGAGGGGTACCAACAACTTTGACCACGTGTATATAGTGCTATTTCAATTTGTAAGGGAACCCAAGAGAATACAAATATCTCACAAAGTTAGGAATATGTCTCAGTCCATATTATTTTACAGTTACCAAGGAATACATCAAATATGGAGTTACCCTATATCTCAGAGTCTGGAAAATTGTATAAAAGATCTTAAAACTATTTTAGTATACATAAAACATTTTATATTTAAGTCAAAGTCAGATTGTACTTAAAAAATGTTCTAAACTCAGCTAAATGAAGATAAATAGGCATTTTGTTGTATGTATGCTATTATTTAGTAGCATGTATACAGGCTTTATAGAAGGTTCCAATCATACCTTGTTTTGTCTCTTGATTTGTTACTCCATTGTTAGTTGCTTCACGTCTCATGTCATTTCATTATGCTGTCTCTACAACTCCTTGTTTGTTCCACATTACCCCTTAATTGCTAATGTAAGGCTCTGTTCACATTACCTTCCTGGTTCCCATGGTTGAATTTATAATGGTGTCTGTCACGTTTCTGTCTTGGTTATTGTATTTTAGATGGCAGGAATAAGGCTATATTTGCCTTCAAAGATATCAGAAATAATTATATACTCAGAAAGAACATAGTCTAAGCAGTATACAGTATACTTTTTAAATTAATGATTGAATATTCTTTTCAATCAAAGTACAGTTAAATAAAGTCTCATACCATATATAACAAGAAATCAGTAATATCAGTAATAACCAAGCTTTATTAATAGCATAGGGTATTATTTGTCCATTGTTGAACTTTTGTTGTTCATTGTTTCTATTAAGAGAAAACGTTTCAATTTTCTTTTGTGTCAATTGACCATTACAGTTGTTGTTTTTGTTGATTTTTCATCACACAGCTAGCTGCAGGATTATACATACACTTGACTGGAGATCATGCAGTCACATTTTAACGTGATTATTGTAATTACTCTGTAGGTTTCTCTTGTTCACCTTTTGAAAACCATCAGATTATTACGGCTACTACGTTTACTCCAGAAGTTGGATCGCTATTCCCAACACAGCACTATTGTCCTTACTTTATTAATGTCCATGTTTGCCCTTCTGGCTCATTGGATGGCTTGCATTTGGTATGTCATCGGCAGAATGGAAATGGAGGAAAATAACCCCCTTACTTGGGATATAGGTAAGACTCATTCCACTATAAATGTATCATACATTTGAATTGATAATTTATTAACTACACTATTTCAATTCAAACATAATAAAGGGAATTTGTCATCATCCTCTATGAGAAAAATAATTGTTATTTTTACAGTACATATATACTGGCACATCTAAGCAAGATGACAAAATGTTTATATTTTCTTGAACTTTAAAATTGTAGTAAACTTATTTTTCACCTTCTCAACTAATTTTGAAGTAGACATTCGATGTAGCATAATTAGAATTTGCCAGATCGCATGGAAAATTGATTTGCAGAGAATTTATTCTCCAGACCCCAGAACATTATAGTTCTAGTATGTAAAACAAAAAATACTTATACTCACCTTATCATTCACCTCACCAACCTTTCTGCTCCTTTCCATCCCCCATCAAATCCTTGTCACATCTTCTTATCACTGCCACGAGTGCTGAAATACTGGGCCTCTTCTCGCATGTTCAGTACTGTACCATGCCATATTACAGCTGGAAGCCCCAGCCTAGCATGTAGAGGCCAGAGATTTCAGCTCTTGTGGCAACAGTAAGAAGATGTGTTGAGGACTGGACAAGGGACAGTGAGGAGAATTCAGGCCAGAGCAGATAGTGGTAAGGTTAATGTTGGTCATCCAGTTGCCATTTTGTTAAATCCATGTAAAAGTTGATGATAAATCAATCTGCATTTTGATTAATGCAGATTTTTGTAAAATTTGAGTAGAATTTATAGCCACTTTAATTTATTTGCTCATCTCTAATTGTAAGCACACAATCACATTAAGTCAACTTGAACACCTTACTAAAGCATGTAAACGCACTAGAGATGAGAGGATCGTTTGAATTTCAAATTTGCCAGCTTTATCAAACTTTGCTCCAAAATTTATTTCTTGCAATTTAATTTGTGTGGACCTCAATATTTGAAAGGGAAGGAGAGGCAGAGGCAAAGAAAGAGAGACATTGATAGAGACACCACAAAAATAATGCATGTCATTTCAATAAGATCTGACTTATAATAATAATAATAATAATAATCTTTATATAGCGCCAACATATTCCGCAGCGCTTAACAGTTTAACAGTTTCAAACACAAAAGTCATAAGTAACAACGTTAACAATACAATAATTAAAGCGAAATAAGACGACCCTGCTCGTGAGAGCTTACAATCTACAATGAGGTGGGGGAGATACAAAGTACCGGTGTGTATTTACAATGATGTATTTACAATGATGGTCCAGCCATCCTCAGGGGTTGGGTAATAGATAGGTATAGTGAATGGGCTACACACACACACAAACATAAAATGACTTTGATTAGTGAACGTGATAGGCCGCTCTGAACAAATGTGTTTTGAGCGAGCGCCTAAAACTATGCAAATTGAGGATGGTCCTAATATCTTGGGGTAGAGCATTCCAGAGGATTGGCGCAGCACGGGAAAAGTCTTGGAGTCGGGAGTGGGAGGTACGGATTAGTGCAGAGGTTAGTCGAAAGTCATTTGCAGAGCGCAGTGGTCTGTTAGGCCGATAGACAGAAATGAGGGAGGAGATGTAAGGGGGTGCCTCACTGTGGAGAGCTTTGTGGGTGAGAACAAGTACTTTGAATTGTATCCTGTAATGAATGGGCAGCCAGTGTAACGACTGGCGAAGAGCGGACGCGTCCAAGTAATGATTTGCCAGATGGACGACCCTGGCTGCTGCATTAAGGATGGACTGGAGAGGGGAAAGTCGAGTGAGTGGGAGGCCAATTAATAGAGCATTGCAGTAGTCCAAGGCGGGAGTGGATCAGGGCGACAGTGAGGGTTTTAGTTGTCTCCATGGTGAGAAAAGGGTGGATTCTAGAAATGTTCTTTAGGTGTAAGCGGCACGAGCAGGCAAGAGATTGTATATGGGAGGTGAAGGAGAGATCGGAGTCAAACATAACACCCAGACAGCGAGCCTGCTGCCAGGGTGTTATTATGGTGCCACCCATGGAGAGGGAAATGTCAGATTTAGGGAGGTTTGTAGATGGCGGGAGCAGAAGAATTTCAGTTTTGGAGAGGTTGAGTTTCAGATAGAGAGCAGACATGATGTTGGAGACTGCAGACAGACAGTCAGTGGTGTTCTGTAGTAAAGCGGGGGTAAGGTCAGGGGATGACGTGTATAGTTGTGTGTCATCAGCATAAAGATGGTACTGAAAGCCAAATCTGCTGATGGTCTGTCCAATTGGGGCCGTGTAGAGGGAGAAGAGAAGAGGGCCAAGGACTGAGCCCTGAGGTACCCCGACAGCGAGAGGAAGAGGAGATGAAGTGGAGCCAGAGAACAGAACACTGAAGGAGTGGTCAGAAAGGTAGGAGGAGAACCAGGAGAGAGCAGTGTCCTTAATGCCTAGTGACTGGAGCCTAGAGAGTAAGAGAGGGTGGTCAACAGTGTCAAAAGCTGCAGAAAGGTCGAGAAGAATGAGCAGAGAGTGGTCACCATTATGTTTTGCTGTCAGAAGGTCATTGGTCACTTTGAGTGCAGTTTCTGTCGAATGTAGGGGGCGGAAACCAGACTGTGAAGGGTCTAGGAGGGAGTGAGTGGAGAGGTAACGGGTAAGGCGGGAGTATATCAGGCGCTCCAAGAGTTTAGAGATGAAGGGGAGATTGGAGACCGGTCTGTAGTTGTTTGTGCAGGATGGGTCGGGGGTGGGTTTCTTTAGTAATGGAGTAATGATAGAGTGTTTGAAGGAGGAGGGGAAAATGCCAGAGGAGAGGGAGAGATTAACCCCTTTACCCCCAAGGGTGGTTTGCACGTTAATGACCGGGCCAATTTTTACAATTCTGACCACTGTCCCTTTATGAGGTTATAACTCTGGAATGGATTCCAGTGATTCTGACATTGTTTTCTCGTGACATATTGTACTTCATGACAATGGTAAAAATTCTTTGATAGTACTTGCGTTTATTTGTGAAAAAAACGGAAATTTGGCGAAAATTATGAAAATTTCGCAATTTTCCAACTTTGAATTTTTATGCAATTAAATCACAGATATATGTCCCACAAAATACTTAATAAGTAACATTTCCCACATGTTTACTTTACATCAGCACAATTTTGGAACCAAAATTTTTTTTTGTTAGGGAGTTATAAGGGTTAAAAGTTGACCAGCAATTTCTCATTTTTACAACACCATTTTTTTTTAGGGACCACATCTCATTTGAAGTCATTTTGAGGGGTCTATATGATAGAAAATACCCAAGTGTGACACCATTTTAAAAACTGCACCCCTCTTGGTGCTCAAAACCATATTCAAGAAGTTTATTAACCCTTCTGGTGCTTCACAGGAATTTTTGGAATGTTTAAATAAAAATGAACATTTAACTTTTTTTCACAAAAAATTTAATTCAGCTCCAATTTGTTTTATTTTACCAAGGGTAACAGGAGAAAATGGACCGCAAAAGTTGTTGTACAATTTGTCCTGAGTACACCGATACCCCATATGTGGGGGTAAACCACTGTTTGAGCGCAAGACAGAGCTCGGAAGCGAAGGAGCGCCATTTGACTTTTCAATGCAAAATTGACTGGAATCGAGATGGGACACCATGTTGCGTTTGGAGAGCCCCTGATGTGCCTAAACATTGAAACCCCCCACAAGTGACAACATTTTGGAAAGTAGACCCCCTAAGGAACTTATCTAGAGGTGTGGTGAGCACTTTGACCCACCAAGTGCTTCACAGAACTTTATAATGCAGAACCGTAAAAATAAAAAATCATATTTTTTCACAAAAATTATCTTTTCGCCCCCAATTTTTTATTTTCCCAAGGGTAAGAGAAGAAATTGGACCTCAAAAGTTGTTGTACAATTTGTCCTGAGTACGCTGATACCCCATATGTGGGGGTAAACCACTGTTTGGGCGCATGGGAGAGCTCGGAAGGGAAGGAGCGCCGTTTGACTTTTCAATGCAAAATTGACAGGAATTGAGATGGGATGCCATGTTGCGTTTGGAGAGCCACTGATGTGCCTAAACATTGAAACCCCCCACAAGTGACACCATTTTGGAAAGTAGACCCCCTAAGGAACTTATCTAGATGTGTGGTGAGCGTTTTGACCCACCAAGGGCTTTACAGAAGTTTATAATGCAGAGCCGTAAAAATAAAACAAACATTTTTTCCCACAAAAATTATATTTTAGCCCCCAGTTTTGTATTTTTCCGAGGGTAACAGGAGAAATTGGACCCCAAAATTTGTTGTCCAATTTGTCATGAGTGCGCTGATACCCCATAAGTGGGGGGGAACCACTGTTTGGGCGCATGGGAGGGCTCGGAAGGGAAGGAGCTCCATTTGGAATGCAGACTTAGATGGAATGGTCTGCAGGTGTCACATTGCGTTTGCAGAGCCCCTAATGTACCTAAACAGTAGAAACCCCCCACAAGTGACACCATTTTGGAAAGTAGACCCCCTACGGAACTTATCTAGAGGTGTGGTGAGCACTTTGACCCACCAAGTGCTTCACAGAACTTTATAATGCAGAACCGTAAAATAAAAAATCATATTTTTTCACAAAAATTATTTTTTCGCCCCCAATTTTTTATTTTCCCAAGGGTAAGAGAAGAAATTGGACCTCAAAAGTTGTTGTACAATTTGTCCTGAGTACGCTGATACCCCATATGTGGGGGTAAACCACTGTTTGGGCGCATGGGAGAGCTCGGAAGGGAAGGAGCGCCGTTTGACTTTTCAATGCAAAATTGACAGGAATTGAGATGGGACGCCATGTTGCGTTTGGAGAGCCACTGATGTGCCTAAACATTGAAACCCCCCACAAGTGACACCATTTTGGAAAGTAGACCCCCTAAGGAACTTATCTAGAGGTGTGGTGAGCACTTTGACCCACCAAGTGCTTCACAGAAGTTTATAATGGAGAACCGTAAAAATAAAAAATCATATTTTTTCACAAAAATTATCTTTTCGCCCCCAATTTTTTATTTTCCCAAGGGTAAAAGAAGAAATTGGACCCCAAAAGTTGTTGTACAATTTGTCCTGAGTACGCTGATACCCCATATGTGGGGGTAAAACCACTGTTTGGGCGCATGGGAGAGCTCGGAAGGGAAGGAGCGCCGTTTGACTTTTCAATGCAAAATTGACAGGAATTGAGATGGGACGCCATGTTGCGTTTGGAGAGCCTCTGATGTGCCTAAACATTGAAACCCCCCACAAGTGACACCATTTTGGAAAGTAGACCCCCTAAGGAACTTATCTAGAGGTGTGGTGAGCGTTTTGACCCACCAAGGGCTTTACAGAAGTTTATAATGCAGAGCCGTAAAAATAAAACAAACATTTTTTCCCACAAAAATTATATTTTAGCCCCCAGTTTTGTATTTTCCCGAGGGTAACAGGAGAAATTGGACCCCAAAATTTGTTGTCCAATTTGTCGTGAGTGCGCTGATACCCCATAAGTGGGGGGGAACCACTGTTTGAGCGCATGGGAGGGCTCGGAAGGGAAGGAGCTCCATTTGGAATGCAGACTTAGATGGAATGGTCTGCAGGTGTCACATTGCGTTTGCAGAGCCCCTAATGTACCTAAACAGTAGAAACCCCCCACAAGTGACACCATTTTGGAAAGTAGACCCCCTACGGAACTTATCTAGAGGTGTGGTGAGCACTTTGACCCACCAAGTGCTTCACAGAACTTTATAATGCAGAACCGTAAAAATAAAAAATCATATTTTTTCACAAAAATTATCTTTTCGCCCCCAATTTTTTATTTTCCCAAGGGTAAGAGAAGAAATTGGACCTCAAAAGTTGTTGTACAATTTGTCCTGAGTACGCTTATACCCCATATGTGGGGGTAAACCACTGTTTGGGCGCATGGGAGAGCTCGGAAGGGAAGGAGCGCCGTTTGACTTTTCAATGCAAAATTGACAGGAATTGAGATGGGACGCCATGTTGCGTTTGGAGAGCCACTGATGTATCTAAACATTGAAACCCCCCACAAGTGACACCATTTTGGAAAGTAGACCCCCTAAGGAACTTATCTAGAGGTGTGGTGAGCACTTTGACCCACCAAGTGCTTCACAGAAGTTTATAATGGAGAACCGTAAAAATAAAAAATCATATTTTTTCACAAAAATTATCTTTTCGCCCCCAATTTTTTATTTTCCCAAGGGTAAGAGAAGAAATTGGACCTCAAAAGTTGTTGTACAATTTGTCCTGAGTACGCTGATACCCCATATGTGGGGGTAAACCACTGTTTGGGCGCATGGGAGAGCTCGGAAGGGAAGGAGCGCCGTTTGACTTTTCAATGCAAAATTGACAGGAATTGAGATGGGATGCCATGTTGCGTTTGGAGAGCCACTGATGTGCCTAAACATTGAAACCCCCCACAAGTGACACCATTTTGGAAAGTAGACCCCCTAAGGAACTTATCTAGATGTGTGGTGAGCGTTTTGACCCACCAAGGGCTTTACAGAAGTTTATAATGCAGAGCCGTAAAAATAAAACAAACATTTTTTCCCACAAAAATTATATTTTAGCCCCCAGTTTTGTATTTTCCCGAGGGTAACAGGAGAAATTGGACCCCAAAATTTGTTGTCCAATTTGTCGTGAGTGCGCTGATACCCCATAAGTGGCGGGGAACCACTGTTTGGGCGCATGGGAGGGCTCGGAAGGGAAGGAGCTCCATTTGGAATGCAGACTTAGATGGAATGGTCTGCAGGTGTCACATTGCGTTTGCAGAGCCCCTAATGTACCTAAACAGTAGAAACCCCCCACAAGTGACACCATTTTGGAAAGTAGACCCCCTACGGAACTTATCTAGAGGTGTGGTGAGCACTTTGACCCACCAAGTGCTTCACAGAACTTTATAATGCAGAACCGTAAAAATAAAAAATCATATTTTTTCACAAAAATTATCTTTTAGCCCCCAATTTTTTATTTTCCCAAGGGTAAGAGAAGAAATTGGACCTCAAAAGTTGTTGTACAATTTGTCCTGAGTACGCTGATACCCCATATGTGGGGGTAAACCACTGTTTGGGCGCATGGGAGAGCTCGGAAGGGAAGGAGCGCCGTTTGACTTTTCAATGCAAAATTGACAGGAATTGAGATGGGACGCCATGTTGCGTTTGGAGAGCCACTGATGTGCCTAAACATTGAAACCCCCCACAAGTGACACCATTTTGGAAAGTAGACCCCCTAAGGAACTTATCTAGAGGTGTGGTGAGCACTTTGACCCACCAAGTGCTTCACAGAAGTTTATAATGGAGAACCGTAAAAATAAAAAATCATATTTTTTCACAAAAATTATCTTTTCGCCCCCAATTTTTTATTTTCCCAAGGGTAAGAGAAGAAATTGGACCCCAAAAGTTGTTGTACAATTTGTCCTGAGTACGCTGATACCCCATATGTGGGGGTAAACCACTGTTTGGGCGCATGGGAGAGCTCGGAAGGGAAGGAGCGCCGTTTGACTTTTCAATGCAAAATTGACAGGAATTGAGATGGGACGCCATGTTGCGTTTGGAGAGCCACTGATGTGCCTAAACATTGAAACCCCCCACAAGTGACACCATTTTGGAAAGTAGACCCCCTACGGAACTTATCTAGATGTGTGGTGAGCGTTTTGACCCACCAAGGGCTTTACAGAAGTTTATAATGCAGAGCCGTAAAAATAAAACAAACATTTTTTCCCACAAAAATTATATTTTAGCCCCCAGTTTTGTATTTTCCCGAGGGTAACAGGAGAAATTGGACCCCAAAATTTGTTGTCCAATTTGTCGTGAGTGCGCTGATACCCCATAAGTGGGGGGGAACCACTGTTTGGGCGCATGGGAGGGCTCGGAAGGGAAGGAGCTCCATTTGGAATGCAGACTTAGATGGAATGGTCTGCAGGTGTCACATTGCGTTTGCAGAGCCCCTAATGTACCTAAACAGTAGAAACCCCCCACAAGTGACACCATTTTGGAAAGTAGACCCCCTAAGGAACTTACCTAGATGTGTGGTGAGTGCTTTGACCCACCAAGGGCTTCACAGAAGTTTATAATGCAGAGCCGTAAAAATAAAACAAAAATTTTTTCCCACAAAAATTATTTTTTAGCCCCCAGTTTTGTATTTTCCCGAGGGTAAGAGGAGAAATTCGACCCCAAAAGTTGTTGTCCAATTTGTCCTGAGTAGGCTGATACCCCATATGTGGAGGGAACCACCGTTTGGGCGCATGGGAGGGCTCGGAAGGGAAGGAGTGCCATTTGGAATGCAGACTTAGATGGAATAGTCTGCAGGCGTCACATTGCGTTTGCAGAGCCCCTAATGTACCTAAACAGTAGAAACCCCCCACAAGTGACCCCATATTGGAAACTAGACCCCCCAGGGAACTCATCTAGATGTGTTGGGAGAACTTTGAACCCCCAAGTGTTTCACTACAGTTTATAACGCAGAGCCGAGAAAATAAAAAATCTTTTTTTTTTCCCACAAAAATTATTTTTTAGCCCCTAGTTTGTTTTTTCCCAAGGGTAACAGGAGAAATTGGACCCCAAAAGTTGTTGTCCTATTTGTCCTGAGTACGCTGATACCCCATATGTTGGGGCAAACCCCTGTTTGGGCACACGGGAGAGCTCGGAAGGGAAGGAGCACTGTTTTACTTTTTCAACGCAGAATTGGCTGGAATTGAGATCGAACGCCATGTCGTGTTTGGAGAGCCCCTGATGTGCCTAAACAGTGGAAACCCTCCAATTATAACTGAAGCCCTAATCCAAACACACCCCTAACCCTAATTCCAACGGTAACCCTAACCACACCCCTAACCCTGACACACCCCTAATCCCAACCCTATTCCCAACTGTAAATGTAATCTAAACCCTAACCCTAACTTTAGCCCCAACCCTAACTGTAGCCCCAACCCTAACCCTAACCCTAACCCTAGCCCTAACCCTAGCCCTAACCCTAACCCTAGCCCTAACCCTAGCCCTAGCCCCAACCTTAACCCTAGCCCTAACCCTAAACCTAGCCCTAACCCTAGCCCTAACCCTAGCCCTAACCTTAGCCCTAACGGGAAAATGGATATAAATACATTTTTTTAATTTTTCCCTAACTAAGGGGGTGATGAAGGGGGGTTTGATTTACTTTTATAGCGGTTTTTTAGCGGATTTTTATGATTGGCAGCCGTCACACAATGAAAGACGCTTTTTATTGCAAAAAATATTTTTTGCTTTACCACATTTTGAGAGCTATAATTTTTCCATATTTTGGTCCACAGAGTCATGTGAGGTCTTGTTTTTTGCGGGACGAGTTGACGATTTTATTGGTAACATTTTCAGGCACGTGACATTTTTTGATCGCTTTTTATTCCGATTTTTGTGAGGAAGAATGACCAAAAAACAGCTATTCATGAATTTCTTTTGGGGGAGGCGTTTATACCGTTCCGCGTTTGGTAAAATTGATAAAGCAGTTTTATTCTTCGGGTCAGTACGATTACAGCGACACCTCATTTATATCATTTTTTTATGTTTTGGCGCTTTTATACGATAAAAACTTTTTTACGGAAAAAATAATTATTTTTGCATCGCTTTATTCTCAGGACTATAACTTTTTTATGTTTTTGCTGATGATGCTGTATGGTGGCTCGTTTTTTGCGGGACAAGATGACGCTTTCAGCGGTACCATGGTTATTTATATCCATCTTTTTGATCGCGTGTTATTCTACTTTTTGTTCGGCGGTATGATAATAAAGCGTTGTTTTTTGCCTCGTTTTTTTTTTTTTCTTACGGTGTTTACTGAAGGGGTTAACTAGTGAGCCAGTTTTATAGGTCGGGCCGTTACGGACGTGGCGATACTAAATATGTGTGCTTTTATTGTTTTGTTTTTTTTATTTAGATAAAGAAATGTATTTATGGAAATAATATTATTTTTTTTTTTCATTATTTTGGAATATTTTTTTTAATTTTTTTTTACACATTTGAAAATTTTTTTTTTTACTTTTTTACTTTGTCCCGTGGGGGGACATCACAGATCGGTGATCTGACAGTTTGCACAGCACTCTGTCAGATCACCGATCTGATAGGAGTGCAGGCTGCTTCACAGTGCCTGCTCTGAGCAGGCTCTGTGAAGCCACCTCCCTCCCTGCAGGACCCGGATCCGCGGCCATCTTGGATCCGGGCCTGGAGCAGGGAGGGAGGGAGGTAAGACCCTCGCAGCAACGCGATCACATCGCGTTGCTGCGGGGGGCTCAGGGAAGCCCGCAGGGAGCCCCCTCCCTGCGCGGTGCTTCCCTGCACCGCCGGCACATCGCGATCATCTTTGATCGCGGTGTGTCGGGGGTTAATGTGCCGGGGGCGGTCTTTGACCGCTCCTGGCACATAGTGCCAGATGTCAGCTGCGATAGGCAGCTGACACCCGGCTGCGATCGGCGGCGCTCCCCCCGTGAGCACTGCCGATCGCATATGACGTACTATTGCGTCCTTGGGAAGTAATGCCCACCCCACATGTACGCAATAGTACGTCTAATGGCAGACAGGGGTTAAAGATTGTAGTTAGGTGAGTAGTGACGACTGGAGAGAGAGACTGGAGGAGATGTAAGGGAATGGTATCGGTAGTTCATGCAGTCGGACGAGAAGAGGAGAGGAGCTTGGAGACTACTTCTGTGATGGGATCGAACGTGGAGCGTGAGCCAGGGGAAATGAGGGGAGGGATACCTGGTGCATCTAGAAACAGAATCTTGGTCTGTCATACATATCCCCAGTCGTGTGCCCAACTGTACTAAAGATCTCCAAAGACCCAGTGGTGTACTAACCAACACTGCAAAATGTATGAAAATCCACTTGAAAATCTAGTATGTTATGTCATAGCTTTTGGGCATTAACAGGAAGCCCACTAAGCCAAGCAAAATTTAGTGTGGGAAATAAAGCCAGTCAAGTTTTATTTTTTTCTTTGCAAATCAAATCTTAAATTATCTGAATTTTGTGTGGAAACATGAATTTCAGGAAATTTGTCTGGAACTTCGATTCTCCACAGATTGATCAGCTCATCTCTAAAAGCCACCTAAAGTTATTTTAAAAACTTCTGTTGTAGCGCTGATAAAGGTCTAACCCTTTCAAGAAATTAATTGCATTTTCTCCGTAGTATGTTGAAATACATAGTGCCTCATTTATGAAATCGGTGTGATATAAAATCTGTCCACATTGTCTTTAGTAAACAACACTGCAGCCTTATTTTACCAGAATGGTCCAAGAGCTGGAAGCTGAGCTTTGTTTTCTTGAGCATAGTCAATGAAGCCAGGTTTACTGTATACAATCATCTGTCCTCAATATACACAACTGCTAATAAGTATCAGTCACTATAAGAAACATAGGCTGAGTGAAAATGAAGGGTGCACCACTATCACTGATATATCAATTAATAATACAATATGGGGTGCATAACCTAGTCAGTAAAAAGTTTAACAGAATAAGCAAAGAGAAAAGACTAGACTAATAAGGTATGCACATCCACAGTACAATGACAAAAATAGAACAATCTTTATTCACACCTCAAACAAGACAATATTAAAAACCATTAAAAGAACACATATACATGACCAGTACACCAACACCCCTCCAGGCTGTATAGGCGATAAAAATGTTACCATGCACAGATGGCATAAAGAGCTAGCTATCGATATAAACATGTGTATAATGGGTTATAACCCCTGAAAACTATGTAGAATGTTCCCACAATACTATGCTGGAAAACAATTAGATAGCAGCCCATAGACAGAAAACAGTAGTAAGGCACAATGGAATACCAATATGCTGACCAGCCCAGTAAGGAAAACATATAATAATGTATAATAAATCCCACTGCTCCTGTAGGTAACCCTGTTGATATGGGAATAATTTCCCACAATATCAAAATCCCATACGAACAAATAGCCACAAGGGAGAAGAGAATATGTCAAAAATTACAATTACATAGCAAACCTGGGAAAAACCAGAGCATACATCCTGACAAAGAATCACTAAACGTGATGCAGAATGATACAAAGAGGCTGAAATAGCCTATGGGCTGTCCATAGTTTTAAGTATAATACCAGTGCTTGGAGCGATGGTTAAAGCCAGGTGGACTTTTAAGATTCCAAGATGGAGGAGGGGTGAGGTAAAGGCCTATATCTATATATCTACTGTATATATATCTATAGTTAGCTCTTTATGCCATCTGTGCATGGTTACATTTTTATGGCCTATACAGCCTGGAGGAGTGTTGGTTTACTGGTCATGTATATATGTTCTTTTAATGGTTTTTAATATTGTCTTATTTGAGGTGTAAATAAAGATTGCTTGATTATTTGTCATTATACTGTGGATGTGCATACCTTATTAGTCTAGTCTTTTCTCTTTGCTTATTCTACTAGAAGAAACATTAGTATGAGGACTGTTTATAAGAAAACTTAACCCCTTTCTGACATTAGACTTACTATCCTATCGAGATGGCCTGGGCCCGCATGACCACTGATGGGATAGTACATTATATACGATCAGCCGCGCTCACGGGGGGGCGCGGCCAATCGCGGGTGGGTGTCAGCTGATTATCAGAGCTGACATCTGGCATTATGTGACAGGAGTGGTCATGGACCACTCCTGGCACATTAACCCCCTATACACTGCAATCAAACATGATCGCAGCGTTCCAGCAGCATAGGGAAGTATCGCGCAGGGAGGGGCTCCCTGTGTGCTTCCCTAAGACCCTCCTCTGTCCTTCCTGCAGGGACCGGATCCAAGATGGCCACGGGGGTCTTTCCGGGTCCTGCAGGGAGGTGGCTTGCAAGCGCCTAGCAGGCGCCGGCAAGCCTGCATCACTTCCTGTCAGATCGCTGATCTGACACAGTGCTGTGCACAGTGTCAGATCAGTGATCTGACACTATACCATGATGTCCCACCCTGGGACAAAGTAAAAAAATATATTTACATGTGTAAAATTTTTTTAAAAAATTCCTAAATAAAGAAAAAAAAATATTGTTCCAATAAATACATTTCTTTACGTAAATAAAAAAAAACCTAAAACAATAAAAGTACACATATTTAGCATCGCCGCGTCCATAATGACCTGACCTATAAAACTGCCCACTAGTTAACCCGTTCAGTAAACACCGTAAAAAAAATGAGGCACAAAACAATACTTTATCATCATACCGCCGAACAAAAAGTGGAATAACACGCAATCAAAATGACGGATATAAATAAACATGGTACCGCTGAAAACATCATCTTGTCCCACAAAAAATGAGCTGCCATACAGCGTCATCAGCGAAAAAATAAAAATGTTATATCCCTCAGAATAAAGGGAAGCAAAAATAATTATTTTTTCTATAAAATAGTTTTTATTGTATAAAAGCATCAAAACATAAAAAAAATAAATGAGGCATCACTGTAATCGTACTAACCCAAAGAATAAAACTGCTTTATCAATTTTACCAAATGCAGAACGGTATAACCCTCCCCCCCCCCCCCCAAAAAGAAATTCATTAATTGCTGGTTTTTGTTCATTCTGCCTAACAAAAATCGGAAAAAAAAGCGATAAAAAAATAAATGCCTTTTGTCAAAAAATTGTACCAATAAAAATGTCAACTCTTCCCGCAAAAAAACAAGACCTCACATTACTCTGTGGGCCAAAATATGGAAAAATTATAGCTCTCAAAATGTGGTCATGCAAAAAATATTTTTTGCACTAAAAAGCATCTTTTAGTGTGTGACAGCTGCCAAACAAAAAAAACCCGCTATAAAAACCCACTATAAATAGTAAATAAAACCCCCCTTTATCACCGCCTTAGTTAGGGAAAAATAATAAAATAATATAAAAATATTTATTTCCATTTTCCCATTAGGGTTAGGGTTAGGGTTGGGGCTAAAGTTAAGGTTAGGGTTGGGACTAAAGTTAGGGTTAAGTTTGGGGCTAAAGTTAGGGTTGGGGCTAGAGTTGGGGGTTAGGGTTTGGATTACATTTATGGTTTGGTTAGGGGTGTGTCAGGGTTAGGAGTGTGGTTAGGGTTATGGTTAGGGTTGGGATTAGGGTCAGGAGTGTGCTGGGGTTAGGGGTGTGATTAAGGTTGGGATTAGGGTTAGGAGTTGGTTGGGGTTAGGGTTGGAGTTTAAATTGGGGGTTTTCCACTGTTTAGGCACATCAGGGGCTCTGCAAATGCAGTATGACATCCGATCTCAATTCCATCCAATTCTGCGTTGACAGAGTAAGGCTAGTTTCACAGTTGTGTTAAAAAACGCAGCGTTTTTAACGCAAATGCATGTGGTGCAAAAACGCATTTAAACGCGTTAAAACGCTGCGTTTTTTAGACACATACGTTTTTGAATGTGGTAAAAAAAGCAGCGTTTTGACGCGTTTACATGCGTTTTTTACTGCGTTTGCATTTTTGAAACGCATGATGAGAAGTGTGTGACAGATGCCAATCATCAAAATCAACTAGAAAACCCACTATAAACAGAATTAGCTAGGGTTAGGGTTAGGGTTAGGATCCCAAGGGCTAGGGTTAGGATCCCTAGGGTTACTAGGGATCCTAACCCTAACCCTAGGGTTAGGGTTAGGGTTAGGATCCCTAGGGTTAGGGTTAGGGTTAGGATCCCTAGGGTTACTAGGGATCCTAACCCTAACCCTATGGTTAGGGTTAGGGTTAGGGTTAGGATCCCTAGGGTTAGGGTTAGGGTTAGGATTAGGGTTGAGCGACTTTTACATTTATAGGATCGGGTTGTGTTTCACGAAACCCGACTTTCTCAAAAGTCGGGTCGAGTGAAATCGGCTGATCCTATAGAAAAGTCGGGGTCGGCCGAAACACGAAACCCAATGCAGTGCAATGGGATACTATGGTTCCCAAGGACTGAAGGAGAGGAAACTCTCCTTCAGGCCCTGGGATCCATATTTAAGAATCAGCGCGTGAAGGACCTTAGATGACGTCGCGGCTTGTGATTTGTCGCTCGACCAATCACAAGCCCAATGTCACCGAAGGTCCTTCAAGCACTGATTCTTAGGAAGGAAGGCTGCCGGAAAGAAGCAGGGCGCGTCCGAGGGTGAGTATATACCTAATAGGAATATACTAAACCCTCGGACGCTCCCTGCTTCTTTCCGGCAGCCTTCCTTCCTAAGAATGAGCGCTTGAAGGACCTTCGGTGACATCGCGGCTTGTGATTGGTCGCGTGAGCGGTCACATGGGCGGTCGCGCGACCAATCACAAGCTGCGACGTCATCTAAGGTCCTTCACGCGCTGATTCTAAGGAAGGAATGCTGCCGGTTAGTACCAGGGTGCGTCAGAGGGTAAGTATAGCAATATTTTTTATTTTAATTCTTTATTTTACACTTAAATATGGATTCCGATATCGATTTCCGATATTGCAAACATATCAGAACTCGGTATCGGAATTCCGATACCAGATTCAGAAGATCGCCGACCTCATGGCCGACCCCACACAGGGGTCGGGTCGAGTTTCATGAAACCCAACTTTGCCAAAAGTCGGCGACTTCTGAAAATGGCCGACCCGTTTCGCTCAACCCTAGTTAGGATCCCTAGGGTTAGGGTTAGGATCCCTAGGGTTAGGGTTAGGATCCCTAGGATTAGGGTTAGGGTTGGGGGCTGGCTTATCAGTGTGTATTCTGGTGTTTTTCTATTGAAACGCATGCGTTTAAAAACGCATACAAACGCATGTGCTTACATAGACAGCAATGCGTTTTTTTGCCGCAAAAAAAAGCATGCGTTTTTTTGCGGCAAAAAACGCCGCTAGAAATTACTACAGGTTGCATTTCCGCAACAAAACGCAAGCATAGAAACGACGCATGCATCGTCAAAAAGCGGTAAAACGCATGCAAAAAAACGCATGCGTTTTTAATGTTAAGTATAGAAAAAAAAACATGTGTTTTTTGCGCTAAAACGCAGCGGCAAAAGACGCAAATGTGAAACGAGCCTAAAACTGTGCTCCTTCCCTTCCGAGCTCTGCTGTGCATCTGAACAGTGGTTTACCACCATATATGGGGTATCAGGTTACTCAGGACAAATTGGACAACTTTTGAGGTCCAATTTCTCCAATTACCCTTGGGAAAATAAAAATTTGGGGCCAAAAAAATCAGTTTTGTGGGAAAAAATGATTTTTTTATTTTCACAGCTCTGCGTTATAATAAACTTTATTGAAACACTTGGGGGTTCAAAGTTCTCACAACACATCTAGATAAGTTCCTTGAGGGGGTCTAGTTTCCATTTTGGGGTCACTTGTAGGGGGTTTTACTGTTTAGGTACATCAGGGAATCTGCAAATGCAACGTGATGCCTGCAGACCATTCCATCAAAGTCTGCATTCCAAAACGCTACTTTTTCCCTTCCGAGCTCTGCCATGCGCCCAAACAGTAGTTTTCTCCCACATACGGGGTACCAGCATACTCAGGACAAATTGCGCAACAACACTTGGTGTCTAATTTCTCCAAATACCCTTTGGAAAATACAAAATTGAGGGCATAAAGATCATTTTTTTGGAAAAAAAAGGATTTTTTAATTTTCACAGCTCTACTATATAAACTTTAGTGAAACATTCGGGGGTTCAAAATGCACACCACACATCTAGATAAGTTCCTTAGGTGGTCTACTTTCCAAAATGGGGCCACATGTGGGGGGTTTCCGCTGATTAGGCGTATCAGAGGCTCTCCAAACGCGACATGGTGTCCTATCTCATTTCCAGCCAATTTTGCATTGAAAAGTCAAATTGCGCTCCTTCCCTTCTGAGCTCTGCTGTGCGCCCAAACAATGCTTTAACCCCACATATTGGGTATCGGCGTACTCAGGACAAATTGTACAACAAAGTTTGTGGTCCAATTTATCCTGTTAACTTTGGTAAAATAAAACAAATTGGATTTGAAATAATTTTTTTGTGAAAAAAAGTTAAATGTTCATTTTTTTTAAACATTCCAAAAATTCCTGTGAAGCACCTGAAGGGTCAATAAACTTCGTACATGTGGTTTTGAGCACCTTGTGGGGTGCACTTTTTAGAATGCTGTCACTTTTTGGTATTTTCTATCATATAGACCCCTCAAAGGGACTTCAAATGTGATGTGGTCCCTAAAAAAAATTGTGTTGTAAAAATGAGAAATCACCGGTCAACTTTTAACCCTTATAACGCTCTAACAAAAAAAAATTTGGTTCCAAAATTGTGCTGATATAAAGTAGACATGTGGGAAATAGGGTTGAGCGACCTTTACTTTTATAGGATCGGGTCGGGTTTCACGAAACCCGACTTTTTCAAAAGTCGGGTCGAGTGAAATCGGCCGATCCTATAAAAAAGTCGGGGTCGGGGTCGGTCGAAACTCGAAACCCAATGCAGTGCATTGGGTTTCCATGGTTCCCAGGGTCTGAAGGAGCGGAAACTCTCCTTCAGGCCCTGCGATCCATATTTTAGTGTAAAATAAAGAATTAAAATAAAAAATATCGCAATACTTACCCTCTGACGCGCTCTGGTACTAAGCGGGAACCTTCTTTCCTTAGAATCAGCCTTCCAGGACCTTGCGGTGACGTCGCGGTGACGTCGCGGCTTGTGATTGGCCGTGCGGCCGCCCATGTGACCGCTCGCGCGACCAATCACAAGCCGCGACGTCACCGCGACGTCACCGAAGGTCCTGGAAGGGCTGATTCTTAGGAAGGAAGGCTGCCGGAAAGAAGCAGGGCGCGTCCGAGGGTGAGTATATTCCTGTTAGGTATATACTCACCCTCGGACGCGCCCTGCTTCTTTCCGGCAGCCTTCCTTCCTAAGAATCAGCCCTTCCAGGACCTTCGGTGACGTCGCGGTGATGTCGCGGCTTGTGATTGGTCGCGCGAGCGGTCACATGGGCGGCCGCGCGGCCAATCACAAACCGCGACGTCACCTCGACGTCACCGCAAGGTCCTGGAAGGCTGATTCTAAGGAAGGAAGGTTCCCGGTTAGTACCAGGGCGCGTCAGAGGGTAAGTATTGCGATATTTTTTTTTAATTCTTTATTTTACACTTAAATCTGAATTCCGATACCAATTCCCGATATCTTAAACATATCGGGAATCGGTATCGGAATTCTGATTCTAGATTCAAAAGATCGCCGACTTCATGGCCGACCCCACACAGGTGTCGGGTTTCATGAAACCCGACCTTGCCAAAAGTCGGCGACTTTTGAATATTTTCGACCCGTTTCGCTCAACCCTAGTGGGAAATGCTACTTATTAAGTATTCTGTGTAACATATCTCTGTGATTTAGGGGCATGAAAAGTCAAAGTTGGAAAATTGCAACATTTTCAAAAGTTGTGCTAAATTTCCATTTTTTTCACAAATAAACGCAAGTAGTATCAATGAAATTTTACTACTATCATGAAGCGTTCCAGAGTTATAACCTCATAAAAGGACAGTGGTCAGAATTGTAAACTGCAAAAATTGGCCCGGTTATTAACATGCACACCCTTGGGGGTAAAGGGGTTAATGGATAGGTGTTCATTAAAGTTTGGTAAATTTATTTGAGTTTAATTAAATTCCACTAAAATTTTAAAAAATTCCCTATTCTTCAGAATTCAGATTTTTTTGTGCTTTGCTCAGGAAACTGGATGCCATCTCGCCCTTAATTTAGTTGATAAGCAGAGGGCCGTCAATACGTTAGAAAAACAATTAATACTCACTTCACTGTTCATCTCTCTGACCATCTTTGCTGCTTACTCTTCCCTTTATGATCCTTGGTGCCTCTTTTTACCGCCACTGCACTCTGCATCTTCATGTTAGGTCAGACCTTCACACTAGACCCCATTCAGGGTTGTTTTGAGCCTAGCCACAGCTTGAAAACCCAGCCTAGAGTGCTTGACTAGGCCTGAGAGATGTGTGTTGGAACGTTATGGTGACACTCGATGTTACGGCATGTACTGCAACCTTATGACGTACACTCTAGGCAGGACTTCTGGATCCCAGAGCATTATAAGGGTCATTCATTTCACTAAGGAAAAATAATAGCTCCAAATCAAATTTCCATGTAAAATGAGCACAATATGGCAAATTCAGATTTTATCACACCTGCTTGTTTCTAGTTTGCATAACTATACAGTAGGCCACAAGCTCACACTAACCTTGTGCAATTCCTAGTTTCAGCTGGGAGATGCTGATCTTGATTAAATGAACATGAATTAGCATGGCAATGTGCCAACATTATAGGATAGTGTAATAGTTGGAATCACATTAAAGAGAACGGGGTGGTTACTCAGTACTTAAGACTATGTTAAATAAGTATATATAGATTTGAAGTATTGCATTCCCATTTGATGTTTGGCATTCTGGCCTTCTAGTGAATAGTAATTAGAAGACAAGAACAATAACTGATTTATCAGTGCATGTTTTTATTTAGTTTGCTTCTAAAAGAATATTTTGCTGCATCATTTTGAATAATACCTTACAATATTTGATTTTGTAAATGTGGCAAATATTTACTGAGCTTAAAGGAGTTGTCTCATATCAAACACTTATGGCATAGCCATAACATGTCTAATAGTTGTGGGTTTCACCTATCTATAGATCAAGGGTCCCTTGGTCACCACGCACTTAGTGGTGACCTACTTCAGTGCAGGAGAAAGAGCTGACCATGCATCAATTCTCTATATTATTCATTATGGGAGTTCCAAACACAGCCAATCATACTTTGTTGACTACATTTGGATCTCCTTTATCAATGAATGGAGAAAGTCAGTACATATGCTGCCATTTTTCTTATCACTGCTGCTGAGCACCAGCTGGTATGAGAGATCCATGGATTCCTGTTCTAAATACTGCATAAGTAACAATCCCAGAGGAGAGACCTGCATTTCTTAGACATTCATTGCATATTCTGTGGATATGTTTTAAATACTCTGTCATTAGCAACCCATTTTTAAGGCTAGGGTCACATTGCGTTAGCAGCAGCCCGTTCAGCACATACGCTAACGGGCTGCTGCTAACACAAGTGCCGGCGCTACATCACGCTAGCGCAGATGGAGCTTCTGCTAGCTCCATCTGCGCTAGCAGTGATGGACCCGGAAACGCTGCAGCCCGCGTCTCGGGTCCATCACTCAATGACAGCGCATCACCAGAGCACGCCCATTCTGGGCATGCGCTAGGCGATGCGTCCGGCATTGCATTCAATGGCGGCATTAATGGAGTACGTTACACCGCGTTATGCCGCGGTGTAACGTACTCCATTTAACATTGCCCCTGAACGCAATGTGAACCAAGCGTAAGGAGAAATAAAAGAGCAAAATATTTAACCTTTTTTTACTTCACTCATCTCGAAGATTATTTTTCTTATCAATTTCATAGTACACATATAGTAACATAGTAACATACAGGTCCTTCTCAAAAAATTAGCATATAGTGTTAAATTTCATTATTTACCATAATGTAATGATTACAATTAAACTTTCATATATTATAGATTCATTATCCACCAACTGAAATTTGTCACGTCTTTTATTGTTTTAATACTGATGATTTTGGCATACAACTCCTGATAACCCAAAAAACCTGTCTCAATAAATTAGCATATCAAGAAAAGGTTCTCTAAACGACCTATTACCCTAATCTTCTGAATCAACTAATTAACTCTAAACACATGCAAAAGATACCTGAGGCTTTTATAAACTCCCTGCCTGGTTCATTACTCAAAACCCCCATCATGGGTAAGACTAGCGACCTGACAGATGTCAAGAAGGCCATCATTGACACCCTCAAGCAAGAGGGTAAGACCCAGAAAGAAATTTCTCAACAAATAGGCTGTTCCCAGAGTGCTGTATCAAGGCACCTCAATGGTAAGTCTGTTGGAAGGAAACAATGTGGCAGAAAACGCTGTACAACGAGAAGAGGAGACCGGACCCTGAGGAAGATTGTGGAGAAGGACCGATTCCAGACCTTGGGGAACCTGAGGAAGCAGTGGACTGAGTCTGGTGTGGAAACATCCAGAGCCACCGTCCACAGGCGTGTGCAGGAAATGGGCTACAGGTGCCAAAATGGGCTACAGAGAAGCAGCACTGGACTGTTGCTAAGTGGTCCCAAGTACTTTTTTCTGATGAAAGCAAATTTTGCATGTCATTCGGAAATCAAGGTGCCAGAGTCTGGAGGAAGACTGGGGAGAAGGAAATGCCAAAATGCCTGAAGTCCAGTGTCAAGTACCCACAGTCAGTGATGGTGTGGGGTGCCATGTCAGCTGCTGGTGTTGGTCCACTGTGTTTCATCAAGGGCAGGGTCAATGCAGCTAGCTATCAGGAGATTTTGGAGCACTTCATGCTTCCATCGGCTGAAATGCTTTATGGAGATGAAGATTTCATTTTTCAGCACGACCTGGCACCTGCTCACAGTGCCAAAACCACTGGTAAATGGTTTACTGACCATGGTATTACTGTGCTCAATTGGCCTGCCAACTCTCCTGACCTGAACCCCATAGAGAATCTGTGGGATATTGTGAAGAGAAAGTTGAGAGACGCAAGACCCAACACTCTGGATGAGCTTAAGGCCGCTATTGAAGCATCCTGGGCCTCCATAACATCTCAGCAGTGTCACAGGCTGATTGCCTCCATGCCACGCCGCATTGAAGCAGTCATTTCTGCCAAAGGATTCCCGACCAAGTATTGAGTGCATAACTGAACATTATTATTTGATGGTTTTTTTGTTTGTTATTAAAAAACACTTTTATTTGATTGGATGGGTGAAATATGCTAATTTATTGAGACAGGTTTTTTGGGTTATCAGGAGTTGTATGCCAAAATCATCAGTATTAAAACAATAAAAGACGTGACAAATTTCAGTTGGTGGATAATGAATCTATAATATATGAAAGTTTAATTGTAATCATTACATTATGGTAAATAATGAAATTTAACACTATATGCTAATTTTTTGAGAAGGACCTGTAGTTAGTAAGGCCGAAAAAAGACATTTGTCCATCCAGTTCAGCCTATATTCCATCATAATAAATCCCCAGATCTACGTCCTTCTACAGAACCTAATAATTGTATGATACAATATTGTTCTGCTCCAGGAAGACATCCAGGCCTCTCTTGAACCCCTCGACTGAGTTCGCCATCACCACCTCCTCAGGCAAGCAATTCCAGATTCTCACTGCCCTAACAGTAAAGAATCCTCTTCTATGTTGGTGGAAAAACCTTCTATCCTCCAGATGCAAAGAATGCCCCCTTGTGCCCGTCACCTTCCTTGATATAAACAGATCCTCAGTGAGATATAGTACGCTGTAATAAAATTACTTAGTAATATTGTAATTCTATACACTAAATCAATTTGTATATTATTTCATGGGTCTAGTACACTGATAAAATTGTAGTAATCTAGGAAACCAAAAATTAACTGCTGGTTGTGTCTGCTGCTTATGTAAACACTAGATGGTGGCCCGATTCTAATGCATCGGGCATTCTAGAATATACATGTCCACGTAGTATATTGCAAAGCCCACGTAGTATATTGCCCAGCCACGTAGTATATTGCACAGCCACGTAGTATATAGCACAGACACGTAGTATATTGCTCAGACACGTAGTATATTGCCCAGTGACATAGTATATTGCCCAGCCATGTAGTATAGTGCCCAGTTATGTAGTATATTGCCTAGTGATGTAGTATATTGCACAGCCATGTAGTGTATTGCCCAGTTACGTATTATATTGCCCAGTGACGTAGTATATTGCCCAGTGACGTAGTATACAGCACAGAGCCATGTAATATATTGCCCAGTGACGTAGTATATTGCCCAGCGATGTAGTATACAGCACAGAGCCACGTAGTATATTGCCCAGTGACGTAGTATATTGCCCAGTGACGTAGTATACAGCCCAGAGCCACGTAGTATATTGCCCAGTGACGAAGTATACAGCAAAGAGCCTCGTAGGATATTGCACAGTGAAGTAGTATACAGCACAGAGCCACGTAGTATATTGGCCAGTCACGTAGTATATTGCCCAGCTACATATTATATTGGCCAGTCACATAGTATATTGCCCAGCTATGTAGTATATTGCCCAGCCAGGTTTGTCACAGGTGAAAAAATAAAAAATAAACATATATTCACCTTTCCGAGGGAGCCCTTGGAGTCCACGGCAGCTTCCGGTCCCAGGGTTGGTATTAGCGCAGGACCTGTGATGACGTCGCGGTCACATGACCGTGACGTCATGGCAGGTCTTTGTAGCACAGGCACGCAGGGCCTGTGATGACGTCACGGTCACATGACTGTGACATCATGGCAGGTCCTTATCGCGCAGGCGTGCAGGGCCTGTGATGAGGTCGCAGTCACATGACCGTGATGTCATGGCAGGTCCTTCTGCCACCGGAACCTGCAACAGAAGATGGCGGCCGGTGCGAGCAACTATGGAGGATGAGTATAGCAGGTTTTTTTAATTATTATTTTTAACATTACATTTTTTACTATTGATGCCGCATAGGCAGCGTCAATAGTAAAAAGTTGGGGACACACAGGGTTAATAGCGGCGGTAACGGAGTGTGTTACCCGTGGCATAATGCGGTCCGTTACTGCCGGCATTAACCCTGTGTTAGCGGTGACCGGAGGGGAGTATGCGGGCGACAGGCACTGAGTGTGGGGAGTAAGGAGCGGCCATTTTCTTCCGGACTGTGCCCGTCGCTGATTGGTCGCGGCAGCCATGACAGGCAGCTGGCGAGACCAATCAGCAAATGAATAACCGTGACAGAAGAACAGACAGACAGACAGACGGAAGTGAACCTCAGACAATTATATAGTAGATTGAGGTATGCATGTCATATTAATACATGATCTATTTAAAAAATTGATGCTGACTAGTGGATGCTCGGGTTTGTTGGATTCAATCAAACTTCAGTCCAAAGTTCAGTTCAGTTCGGGTACCAAAAATCTACCCAAACTTGAAACCGAATCCCATAGAAGACAATGGGGACTCAAACTTTGGTGCTGTAAAATTGTCATAGTAAAGGTTAGGAGGCTGCCAAAGTAAGATAACCCTCACAGAATCTCTCTCTCCAGAAACTCTGAACACTTAAATGGACTACACGAAGAAATCTGTGTTCAGAGTTCAGCACTGTGAATGCCAAACTTTAAAGTTCAGGTTTGTTCATCCCTAAGGGCTCAAACCCACTTTTGATGAAATCGGACAAATTCAATCCGATAAAAGATTGGATTGAATTCAGACCAATGTTAATCTATGATTGTGTGCTCATCTGCATTTTT
Organism: Ranitomeya imitator; assembly: GCF_032444005.1. Taxonomy (NCBI): domain Eukaryota; kingdom Metazoa; phylum Chordata; class Amphibia; order Anura; family Dendrobatidae; genus Ranitomeya; species Ranitomeya imitator. The sequence continues at coordinate 101,780,891 of NC_091287.1, forward strand.
TTCCAGCTTGTATCGGATCACAATTGGGCTGGAAAAAAATTGCTACATGCTGCGAATGTAATCAGAAAACAGATCGCACCCTGCAATAGAAGTCAATGAGTGCGATAAAAAAATCGCACAGCACTCGCACCATGAGAGGCTGCGATGGCAGCCAACATCGGGGCTCAGTTATAGCGTGACAAGTGCGCGATTGCCCCCAAAAAAGAAAAAAAATTGGCTGTGGAGGGAAAGAGTTAAAAATAGAAAAGTTCCACAAACACCCCATAAAATGATAAAATGCTGCCTTGTGCAGTCTCCTCCGTTGTCCTCTGTTATCAGCTGCCTGCTCGTTGTGTTATGTGCAGTGTGTGAGAGGCGGCGATAGTGGCCAACATGGGAGCTCAGTCATAGCGTGATAAGTGCGCGATCCACCCCCCCAAAAAAAAAAAATTGGCTGCGGAGTGAAAGAGTTAAAAATAAGAAACTTTAGGATTAGTAATGGAGAGGTGTCTTATTGACACCTCTCCATTACTAATGGGCTTAATGTCACCTTACAACCCGTTATTATCCAATATGCCACAGCTACAGGGCAGTGGGAAGAGAGACGCTAAGTGCCAGAATTGGCGCACTGTAGAGATGCACCTTTTCTGGGGTGGCTGAGTGCTTGTGTTTGTAGTTAGGGGGGGCCAATAACCATGGTCCCTTCCTAGGCTATGAATCTCTGCCCACAGCTGTCTGCATAGCTTTTTCTGACTTTTACTTATAGGGGGACCCCCATATCATTTTTCGGGGGTTCCCCTATTTTAATAGCCAGTAAAGGCTAAATAAACAGCTGCGGGCTGAGATTCATAGCCTGGGAAGCTCCATGGGTATTAACCCCTCCCTAGGCTACAAACATCGGTCTCCCAGTCGCTGGCTTTCCCTCTCTGGCGCAGAAAGTTGCACGGGAGCCCATGCCATTTTTTCCCCAAAAAGATTCTTTTATTAAATACAGAAAAGTCCCCTAATTTGCACACACTCTATACTAATTGTATTAGTCACTGACATCTATATATCTAACTATTCTGAATGGATTTACTGTATGTAATCCATGTCTTCTATCCTATATTACAGAAGCCAGCAAATGAATTAACGGCTATTCTTCTATCCATCTGTCTATGAAATATAAAGATGTATATATTTATGTGTGTGTGTCACTGCCATATATATATATATGCACCTATTCTATGTGTATATATCTATTCTATCTATTTTATTCTAACCTATTCTATTCAATACTGTATGTGGCAGATCATTTGCCGGCTTTTAATCTATCTATCTATTATACAGTGTCTATATATATATATATATATATATATATATATATATATATATATATATGTATACATATATATATATATATATATATATTGTAGGGGTTTCACTCGCTCAGGTGCGATGGCTGACACTTAGGAGGCAGGTTCCAACAAAAGTTCAAAGGTTTATTGCTCCAAAAACCAGTTAGCATAAACAGAAAACAAATAGCCTTTACCTCAGGCAAAGGAAAAAACAAGTGTCCATTCCAAGAGGCTCAGTCCTGGAGTCTTAACACACTCTGGAGGCTAGCACCTCCACACATATCCACTGTGTTAAGCATTAGGCTTTCTTTTATATGTCTAACCACACCCAGAACCCATCACATGACCAGAAATGTGGTTGTGACATCACCACAGGTCCTGAAACACATATAGGTAGCTATGGTTACGTCACAGCGGCAAGCCATCTATGTGACACATATCTCCCGTCGATTAGACACCCTTTAGCCACGCTACAATATATATATATATATATATATATATATACACACTTCTAAAAAAAAAAAGGGAACACTAAATAAGGCCTCTTTCACATTTCCGTCGGTATGGGGCCGTTGCAAACCGTCGGACGTTGTGCAAATAGTGCACAATGTGGGCAGCGGATGCAGTTTTCAGACGCATCCGCTGCCCATTATGCGTTCCGGGGAGGAGGAGGCGGAGTTCCGGCCGCGCATGCGTGGTCGGAAATGGCGGTTTCGAAGGATGAAAAAACATTACATTGTGTTAGGGGTCGAGTTCCCGCTTCTGCACAGGGGGAATCTCGAGCCACCTCCACTGCGGTCTCCCATTCTTGTCCAGCCGCAGTGGAGTCTGCTCAGCAAAGACGTCGGTCCCAGCGTCTTGCTCATTCTCACTCTGTTCTGAGAGTTACTGCTGCTTCTCCAGTCTCTGCCATTAAAGTCAGTGCTGGTCAGCAGCGAGCGGACTTCTCTGGGACTAAGTCCTTGTCTGCACGTACTGAGCATGCCCAGGGTAAGATCTCCCGTTGGAGATTGAGGGTCATGTGCTCAGGCTCTGCAGCACATTCCATTGGTCCTCTTGGCAGGTCTTGGAAGGGCAAAAGTGCTGTAGCCACTTCCTGTGCTGCAACTATATAAACTGCGCATGACCACACGGCCATGCGCTAGTATTGTCTTACAATTGTTAATGTGTGTATGTTGTGAGTGCAAGTCGTCCTTGGATACCCCTACCCTATTGAATGTCTGTTCGCGGAAGGTGTATGGTTGCTATCTAGCGCCTGACTTATCCTACAGCACTAATCACACATTACAGCGTCCAGTTGCTGTGACCGCCAGTACGGCGCCGTGCACTTCCTCTGTGCTTTCCTTACCCAATCCTGGGTGGTTAGTGGCGTTCGTCAGTGCGGCACCGCATGCACTCTTGTGCCTTAATACTGTTATTCAGTTTCCTTACACACCCAGTTGCGGTGTTGTGCCAGCAAGGGTCTAATCGGACTTCAATCCTAGTTGGGGTTGAGTTTGCTGACTACTTGCTCGCGCTTTAGGTGCGGTACCGCGGTCCTGTGACTTAACAGGATTGCTTCTTTCACGCTGGGTGAGGTTAACCCACGCGTGTATACTTCAGTGTACCGCCATATAGTCTGCAATTGCTAGCAGCAGGTTTTCACCTGCACGGTGGACCCCGGACTGCGAACGCATCTATATCATCTGTCTTGGTGCGTTCCGCCAGTCCTAACAGAATACTAGCGCCAGGGTCTGGCTAGTAAAATGGCGGACGACCAGCGTTTACAGAGGTACATCCAGCAGCTGGAGGGAAGGTTGGCAGCTCTTGAGCGTACAACCTCAGCTGTGGATGTCACTGCTGTAGCTGTGCAGGCTGCAAGTGTAGCTGCAGCCAGTTTGTCCGCTGCCACCCCTGCTCCGACTTTATCCCGTCTCCCGCTTCCTGACAAGTTTGCTGGCGACAGTAAACATTGTCGCGGATTCGTGAGCCAGTGCTCTATACATCTTGAGCTCCTGGCGTCACGTTTTCCTACGGAGCGGGCGAGAGTGGGATTTATCCTATCTCTCTTGTCGGGCAGGGCGTTGGAGTGGGCAACGCCACTCTGGGAGCGAGATGATCGTGTGTTACAGAGTGCTCCTCTCTTCTTGGACACTCTGAAGCAGGTCTTTTTAGGGCCTCGGGTTACCCACGACACCGCACTCCAATTGTTGTCTATTACACAGGGTACGTCCGTGGTCAGCCAGTTTGCCATCCAGTTCCGGACTCTAGCTTCAGAGTTAGAGTGGCCAGACAAAGTTCTTATTCCGGTGTTCTGGAGGGGACTGGCAGACCATGTGAAGGACGCCTTGGCCACTAGGGAGATACCGGCCACACTGGAGGAACTTATTTCTGTGTCTACCCGCATCGACCTCCGTTTTCACGAGCGGAGGTTGGAGCGGACCCAGTGTAGGCAGAGGTTTCGGCTGGCTCCAACTTTCGCCAGACCTCTGGAATCCCCTGTCTTGGCGTCAGATTCCCATGAGGCCATGGAGGTTTCTCGAGCGGGACCTAAATCTCTAGCCGCTCGAGTACCCGTGGTTTGTAATAACTGTCAACAACATGGACATTACACCAATAAATGTCCGCGGCGGTCGGGAAACGATCGCGTCTAGTAATTATTGGGGGAGGTTCACTAGACACAGCAGCATTCTCCTCCAAACTGTCCTTTAAAGGGACAATCCTGTTAGGCTCCTCCACTCTAACAGTCGAGCTTTGTGTGGATTCAGGAGCAGAGGGAAACTTCATGTCCTCTGCTTTTGCTACACGTCATGCTATACCACTAGTCATGCTCGCCAAACCAATAACTGTTAGAGTTGTGAATGGGGCGACACTCCCACTGCAAATCACACACCAGACAGTTCCGTTCTCGCTGTCCATATCTCCTTCCCACCAGGAGATTATTTCCCTTTCTGTCCTTCCTGAGGGAATGGATGAGATTTTGCTGGGAATACCCTGGCTCCGTTTCCACTCCCCACATATTGAGTGGTCCTCAGGGAGAATATTGGGTTGGAGTAAGTCTTGTTTGGGCAGGTGTGTGAGTGAGTGTGTACAGGTCTCTACTACCGAGGTATCCGCAGATCTTTCATCACTTCCCAGGTATTATTGGTGTTATGCAGACGTGTTCTCTAAAAAGGCTGCTGAGACTCTACCGCCCCATCGCCCTTACGACTGTCCTATCGACCTCTTGCCTGCAGCCGAACCTCCTCGGGGAAGGGTATATCCCCTCTCTCTCCCTGAGACGGAGGCTATGTCTCAATACATTCAGGAGAATTTGGCAAGAGGGTTTATAAGGAAGTCAGTGTCTCCGGCAGGGGCGGGATTCTTCTTCGTGCAAAAGAAGAACGGGGAGTTACGTCCTTGCATCGATTACAGGGGTCTCAATGCTATCACTATTAAGAACAAATACCCGTTGCCCCTGATATCGGAGCTCTTTGACAGATTAAGGGGAGCTAAAATATTCACCAAATTAGATCTGCGGGGTGCCTACAATCTGATTCGCATCCGTGAGGGGGACGAGTGGAAAACGGCTTTCAATACCAGGGATGGGCACTATGAGTACCTGGTGATGCCTTTCGGGCTCTGTAATGCCCCAGCCGTTTTTCAGGACTTTGTCAACGATATCTTCCGGGATATGCTTTCTACCTCGGTCGTAGTCTATCTGGATGATATTCTCATCTGCTCTCCAGATATTGACTCCCACCGGAGAGATGTTGGCAGAGTCTTCCAACTCTTACGGGCGAATTCCTTATATGCAAAGTTGGAGAAGTGTGTGTTTGAGCAGGAGTCCTTGCCTTTCCTGGGCTATATCATCTCGACCCAGGGATTGGCTATGGATCCTGCCAAACTACAAGCAGTGATGGACTGGCAGGATCCCCATTCTCTTAAAGCGGTGCAGCGCTTTATGGGGTTCATAAATTACTATCGCCAGTTCATTCCCCACTTCTCAACTTTGGTAGCTCCCTTGGTATCCCTCACCAAGAAGGGAGCGAATCCCAAATCGTGGTCCGAAGGGGTCTCCAAGGCCTTCACTTCTATAAAGTCCCATTTTGCTAGCGCTCCCATCTTACATCGTCCCGATGTGGGTAAGCCATTCCTTTTGGAGGTGGATGCCTCATCCGTTGGTGCTGGAGCAGTCCTCTATCAAAAGGATGCTCAGGGTCGGAAGCACCCATGCTTCTTTTTCTCAAAGACCTTCACACCAGTGGAGAGAAATTACTCCATCGGGGATAGGGAGTTGCTGGCAATGAAGTTGGCCTTTTCGGAGTGGAGACATCTCTTGGAGGGTGCTCGGTTCCCATTCCAAGTTTTCACGGATCACAAGAATTTGGTCTATTTACAAACAGCCCAGCGGCTGAATTCTCGTCAGGCCAGATGGTCCTTGTTTTTCTCCCGGTTCCACTTTACCCTACATTATCTCGCCGGGGAGAAGAACATTCGTGCTGATGCTCTCTCTCGCTCCTTCGTGTCAGCTGAGGAGGAGGAGGACGAGCCTCGGCTCATTGTCCCTTCGGAGAGTCTGAGAACTGTAGCTCCGGTTTCGCTAGAGTCTGTGCCCCCGGGAAAGACTTTTGTTCCCATCAATTTGCGTCCGGAGGTTCTCTCTTGGGCTCATTCATCCAGAGTGGGTGGACACTTTGGGGCAAAAAGGACATCTGAGTTACTGGCGAGAATGTACTGGTGGCCACATATGGTTCGTGACGTCGGAGACTACGTTCAGGCATGTGTCTCTTGTGCCAAGAATAAGTCTTCCCGACAACGGCCAGCTGGTTTGTTATACCCTCTGCCGGTGGCAGACAGGCCCCGGGAGATGGTCGGGATGGATTTTGTTGTGGGTCTGCCCAAGTCTCGTGGCTGTACCATTATTTGGGTAATCACCGACCATTTTTCTAAAATGGTGCATTTGGTGCCGCTTCCCCGGTTACCTTCTGCACGGGCCTTGGCAGCGTTGTTTGTCAAACACATCTTTCGTCTTCACGGTATGCCAGACAAAATTGTCAGTGACCGAGGTCCCCAGTTTGCGTCTCGGTTCTGGAGAGAGCTTTGTCGTCTTCTCAGTATCGAGTTGAATCTCTCTTCGGCTTATCATCCCGAGACGAATGGGTTGGTAGAGAGAGCCAACCAGACCTTGGTCACATATCTGTGACATTTTGTTTCTGCTAAGCAGGATGACTGGGCATCTTTGCTACCGTGGGCGGAGTTTGCTCTTAACAATGCTGTCGCTGATTCCACTGGACAGACTCCATTCCTCCTTAACTATGGTCAGCATCCACGGGTACCTGTGCCCATGCCCGTGTCTTCCGCCGATTCCAGGGTGGCAGACTGGGCTGTGGAGGCACGGGACATTTGGGATCGCACTCAGGATGCCATTCAGGCTTCCAAGGAGAGAATGAGGTCCTCCGCCAACGCACATCGGCGCCCCGCTCCAACCTTTGCTCCTGGCGACTTAGTGTGGCTCTCCGCCCGTAACATCAGGCTGCGAGTTGAGTCTACCAAGTTTGCACCTCGCTACTTAGGTCCTTTTAAGGTTCTCGAACAGGTTAATCCTGTGGTTTACCGTCTGGCCCTTCCTCCACGCCTAGGTATCACCGACACCTTTCATGTGTCCCTCCTTAAGCCCGTCTACATGTCCCGGTTTTCTGAGTCATCTACTGGGACGTCGGGTTCGTCTACGGACGATTACGAGGTGAACGCTATCTTGGGGTACAAGGTGGTTCGTGGCAAAAAATTTTATTTGGTGGACTGGAGGGGTTACGGTCCTGAGGATAGATCCTGGGAGCCTGCTGAGCACATTCGGGCTCCGCAGCTCATTGCTGCCTTCGAACGTAGCGAGGCCCAAGGAGGGGGGGCCATAGGAGGAGGGGTAATGTTAGGGGTCGAGTTCCCGCTTCTGCACAGGGGGAATCTCGAGCCACCTCCACTGCGGTCTCCAATTCTTGTCCAGCCGCAGTGGAGTCTGCTCAGCAAAGACGTCGGTCCCAGCGTCTTGCTCATTCTCACTCTGTTCTGAGAGTTACTGCTGCTTCTCCAGTCTCTGTCATTAAAGTCAGTGCTGGTCAGCAGCGAGCGGACTTCTCTGGGACTAAGTCCTTGTCTGCACGTACTGAGCATGCCCAGGGTAAGATCTCCCGTTGGAGATTGAGGGTCATGTGCTCAGGCTCTGCAGCACATTCCATTGGTCCTCTTGGCAGGTCTTGGAAGGGCAAAAGTGCTATAGCCACTTCCTGTGCTGCAACTATATAAACTGCGCATGACCGCACAGCCATGGGCTAGTATTGTCTTACAACTGTTAATGTGTGTATGTTGTGAGTGCAAGTCGTCCTTGGATACCCCTACCCTATTGAATGTCTGTTCGCGGAAGGTGTATGGTTGCTATCTAGCGCCTGACTTATCCTACAGCACTAATCACACATTACAGCGTCCAGTTGCTGTGACCGCCAGTACGGCGCCGTGCACTTCCTCTGTGCTTTCCTTACCCAATCCTGGGTGGTTAGTGGCGTTCGTCAGTGCGGCACCGCATGTACTCTTGTGCCTTAATACTGTTATTCAGTTTCCTTACACACCCAGTTGCGGTGTTGTGCCAGCAAGGGTCTAATCGGACTTCAATCCTAGTTGGGGTTGAGTTCGCTGACTACTTGCTCGCACTTTAGGTGCGGTACCGCGGTCCTGTGACTTAACAGGATTGCTTCTTTCACGCTGGGTGAGGTTAACCCACGCGTGTATACTTTAGTGTACCGCCATATAGTCTGCAATTGCTAGCAGCAGGTTTTCACCTGCACGGTGGACCCCGGACTGCGAACGCATCTATATCATCTGTCTTGGTGCGTTCCGCCAGTCCTAACACATTGAACGTTTTATCGTCACGGCGGGCCACAATATCACGACGCATCTGTTGCACGACGGATGCGACGTGTGGCCATACGTCGCAATGCATCGCTAATGCAAGTCTATGGAGAAAAAACGCATCCTGCGGGCAACATTGCAGGATGTTTTTTCTCCAAAACAATGCATTACGACGTTGGCCATATGACGGAAGTGTGAAAGAGGCCTAAAATCCCACATCCTAAATATTACTGAATTAAATATTCCAGTTGTAAATTTTTATTGATTACATAGTTGAATGTGGTGCAACATGATGTTGGTGGATGGTGCGAGGCATGATGTCCCAGATGTGTTCAATCGGATTCAGGTCGGGGGAACGGGCGGGCCAGTCCATAGCTTCAATTCCTTCATCTTGCAGGAACTGCACACTGAGCACATGTGACAGATGGGACAAAGTCTGGAGATGCTATGGAGAGTGATCTGCTGCCTGCAACATCCTTCAGCATGACCAGTTTGGCAGTGGGTCAGTAATGGTTAAGGGTGGCATTTCTTTAGAGGGCCGCACAGCCCTCCATGTGCTCACCAGAGGTAGCCTGACTGCCATTAGGTACCGAGACGAGATCCTCAGACCCCCAGGGAGACCATATGCTGGTGTGGTTGGCCCTGGGTTCCTCCTAATGCAGGACAATAGCAGTCCTCATGTGGCTGGAGTGTGTCAGCAGTTCCTGCAAGATGAGGGCATTGAAGCTATGGACTGGCCCACCCATTCCCCAGACCTGAATCCAATTGAACACATCTGGGACATCATGTCTCGCGCGATCCACCAACGTCACGTTGCACCAGAAACTGTCCAGGAGTTGGCAGATGCTTTAGTCCAGGTCTGGGTGGAGATCCCTCAGGAGACCATCTGCCGCCTCACCAGGAGCATGCGCAGGCATTGTAGGAGGTCATATAGGCGTGTGGAGGTCATTCACACTACGGAGCACCATTTCCTTGTCTTGAGGCATTTCCACTGAAGTTGGAGCAGTCTGTAACTTCATTTTCCACTTTGATTTAGAGCATCATTCCAACTCCAGACCTCCGTGGGATATTAGATGTGATTTATGTTGATAATTTTTAGGTTTTATTGTTCTCAACACATTCCACTATGTAATGAATAAAGATTTGCAACTGGAATATTTCATTCAGTGATATCTAGGATGTGGGATTTTAGTGTTCCCTTTATTTTTTTGAGCAGTGTATATTATAATTTTGTTATATTTACATATACTATAGATTTATGCAAAGTTTCTTGAAAAAACAGTGATCATTTAAGTGATTAGCTCTCCTTTCATATAAATTGCATGTATTCAGTTTAGATTTGGATACATTCATTTCATTGCTGCATTTCTGTAATCACTAGCAGAGAGTTGTTCAGTTCTTATCAACAATTCTGAGAGGAACAAATAAATTTCATCGTTAATTTTAGAAATAATTCACTAAAATCCTGCTCTATGGCAATGGATTAAAAAAACTAATACTCGCTTCTCCTTCAATCATACCGTACCAGCAGTCTCCCCATCAGTGCTTTTAGCTGCTATCTACTGTCTTCTATCCTCTTTATTTTATCTTCTATCAGGCCATATCTTCCATTCACTAGGCCTCACGCAGTTATACAGAGTGTGACACATCTCAATGACGTGCTTGGTGTCTCATGTGATGACATGGGGTTTAGTGAACAGGAGACCCGGAGAGAAAATGGAAGACAGAATGTAGAACTGCTGATCGGAGCAGTGACGTGGGACAACTACAGGGTAGTTTGAAGACAAGTACTGCATCTGAGAGCAGCATCAAGTTGTGGTAGGGGCCCTTATTCCAGAAATGCATCACTTATTGTGCTGCATGCTGTCTTGATAGAATCACAATTTTATCTGCTGCAGATGTACATGTTGTCTGAATGCTGTGCTGTGTATATCCCCACACCACTGATTGGCAGATTTTGATACATAATGTGCATAGGCCGAAAGCTATTAATTAGTGGCGGGGAGCAGAGTTATACAGATTTCCCTTCATTCAACAAATTTGTCTGAATTGAGTTTTAAGAGGCTCGGTCTACTTGACTGGGATTCATTCATGCATTCATTCATGCGTTCATTCAATACTTCTTACCACTGTACTATAAGATATCATTTAAACGGACCATTTTTTGTAAAACAAAATTGGGGGGCGTCAAACGATTCAGCAGGACCATTAGAATTGATCCAGTCAAACGTATATCATACATAGGTATATTTACAGTTGCAGAAAAAAATAGACAATTAATAAGTAAGATTGTGACTCTAAACATTTTCGTTTTTGGCATTTAAGTTAACAATGACTAGAGCCACATTCAGGTATAATTTTGTCCCAATAATTATTATTCGCTCTTTTGCATAATAGATACAATCTGTTTTTATTTGTTTTTAATTCAGACATTGATTATATGCTCTTTTAAAATCTACGTTAACTACACAATTATTTTAATTCATAATGTTGGCTAGGATGTTTTGACTACATTGATTAAAGATTGTCGTAGCGAACAAGGTCAACACAAAATTTAATAAATGAATAATAAAATAATAATAATCATTATTTGTATGGTGCCAACATATTCCGCATCACTTTACAATTCATATGGCACATAGGAGACATTCCAGATTAACACATAATTCAGCAATTACGTGAGTGAGGGCAGTGCTTGTAAGCTTACAATCTATGAGAAATGAATGGCTTCTCTGATATCTAAATGCCTATCCTACATAGTTTAAAACAAGGATTTAGACTAGTAGGATTCTAAGCTGCCTCCCAAATCCCTTCCTTCTCTAATTAATGTAGGGTTTCAGGAACAGCTGTATCAGTTCGTGAATGAGATGTCCTGACGTCAATCAGCAGATGAATCATCCTGACTAATCCCCATTTACTAGTGATAGAAAGAACATTCATTGTCTACACTATATACCCAGTGTTAGGATAACATCATAGTTCTCAGATGGTTCTAATATGTTATTTTGCATCAGACTCAGTCCTTACTTTTCAAGACTTTCATCACTTTAATAGCTCTTATGCCAGGTTTAGTTAGACACAAACAATAAATATGACTTAAAGAAACAACCTACTGTATGTAGCCCTTAGGGTGTTCACATATTTTTAAATATAATATAGATTGTATGCATTACATACAGCACTGTGCAAAAACTTTAGGCTGGTATGAAAAAATGCTGCTAAGTAAGAATGCTTTAAAAAAAAAACAGAAGTGTTAATAATTTATTTATTATGAATAAAATCAATATTTGCTGGGACCATCATCCTTTGCCTTCAAACCAACATCAACTATTCTAAGTACAGTTGCCCACAGTCATTTGAAAAATAAATATAAAATGAGCAGGGAGATTGTTCCAAACATCTTGGACAACTAACCACAGATCTTCTGTGGATGTAGGCTTATGCAAACCTATATGTCTCTTCATGTAATCCCAGAAAGACTTGAAGATGTTGAGATCAGGTCTCTGTGGAGGCCATATTATCACTTCCAGGACTGATCTTTTTTACATTGAATATAATTCTTCATGTACGGGATTATATGTTTCACTACAAAATATTGTGGATGTTCTCTACTTTCTGTGTCTTCCTCTAGCTATTTATAAGTATATATTTCAAATTCTTACATAAAGTCAGATAGATAATTTACCAAAAACGTAGAACTATGTTTTACCATTATTTACTGTTTATAAAATATAAATAATAGAATAAAAATTGAAAAATCAGTTTTCAATGGGCTCCAAGGCTAATTGATTTTTTTTTATTTTCAATAATTACTCCTGAAGTAACTGGAAAATGAAATACTTCGTTATGGAGCTATAATGTCCAGTAATAAACGAAATACTGGGAAATACTGGTGAAAACCTATTTTGTGTATTTAAAAAAAAACATTTTTGCATTCTTCATTGAATCTTTAATTGGTTATGTAGTATATATTGGGCTTTGTTTCAATTCTACCATTTCAATAAACTGTTTTTAAAATTTGTTTTTACATTTTGATAATCAAAATTGACATTAACCCCTTCATGACCTTGGGATTTTCCATTTTTCCGTGTTCGTTTTTCGCTCCCCTCCTTCCCAGAGCCATAACTTTTTTACTTTTCCGTCAATTTGGCCATGTGAGGGCTTATTTTTTTGTGGGACGAGTTGTACTTTTGAACGACATCATTGGTTTTACCATGTCGTGTACTAGAAAACGGGAAAAAAATTCCAAGTGCAGTGAAATTGCAAAAAAGTGCAGTCCCACACTTGTTTTTTGTTTGGCTTTTTTGCTAGGTTCACTAAATGCTGCAAGTGACCTGACACTATGATTCTCCAGGTCACTGCGAGTTCATAGACACCTAACATGTCTAGGTTATTTTTTACCTAAGTGGTGAAAAAAATCCAAACTTTGCTAATAAAAAAAAAATTGCGCCATTTTCCGATACTCGTAGCGTCTCCATTTTTCATGATCTGGGGTCGGTTGAGGGCTTTGTTTTTTGCGTGCCGAGCTGTAGTTTTTAATGATTCCAATTCAGTGCAGATACGTTCATTTGATCGCCCGTTATTGCATTTTAATGCAATGTCGCGGCAACCAAAAAAAACGTAATTCTGGCGTTTCAATATTTTTTCTCGTTACGCCGTTTAGCGATCAGGTTAATGCTTTTTTATTGATAGATTGGGTGATTCTGAACGCGGCGATACAAAATATGTGTAGGTTTGATTTTTTTTTTTTATTGATTTATTTTGATTGGGGCGAAAGGGGGGTGATTTAAACTTTTATATTTTTTTTATTTTTTTCACATTTTTTTAAACTTTTGCCATGCTTCAATAGCCTCCATGGGAGGCTAGAAGAAGGCACAGCACGATTGCCTCTGCTACATAGCAGCGATCTGCTGTTCGCTGCTATGTAGCAGAATTGCAGGTGTGCTGTGAGCGCCGACCACAGGGTGGCGCTCACAGCTACCAGCGATCAGTAACCATAGAGGTCTCAAGGACCTCTATGGTTACAATGGAGAAGCATCGCCGACCTCCGATCATGTGACGGGGACGGCGATGCGCTCATATCCGGCCGCCCGGCCGCAGGCGGTAGTTAAATGCCGCTGTCTGCATTTGACAGCGGCATTTAACTAGTTAATAGCGGCAAGTGAATTGCGATTTCACCTGCCGCTATTGCGGGCACATGTCAGCTGTTCAAAACAGCTGACATGTCCCAGCTTTGATGCGGGCTCACCGCGGAGCCCTGCATCAAAGCAGGGGAGCTGACCTCGGACGCACTATACTGTCCGAGGTCAGTAAGGGGTTAAAGGAAAACCTCTTCTTGATCAAAATGTTTGGCCCCATGAAATAATAAAGCTTATACTCACCATCCATTCCCACTGTGTCTCAAGTCACTCTTCCTGGGGCTCTCATGTGGTGCTGTGACACCCACCTCCACCTTCAAACAAATTGATCATGAAGAGAAAGTCTGGGTTGTTCACAGACTTCCTCTTCATGTTTCATTTGTCCGAAGGTGGGGACAGGGATGCCAGCGCTGATTGGGCTCTGGCGTCATGTGTCACAACTCTCTCGAGAGCCCTGGGGAGAGCCCTGGGGAACGGTGTTAAAATAGGAGGTGAGTATAAGCTTCATTACTTTATAGGCGTCAAGCGAGCAGTACGGCAAGAAGTTGTCAAAGTAGTGAACAACGTCTTTAAAGTGCTTCAAGATGTGATATTTATCAACAAAAAATAGTAAGTTGTCCATGTGTGTGAAATGGTAAAATAAACTGACTCCTCCAACAACATGATAACTAGGATGTTATTGTAAAATGTGCTGCAATATTAGTAGTTCTGTTTCAGTTTACCCAAATCTAGATATTCTTATAGCTCAATCCACCACCATCATAGCTAGATCATCCAGCTGTGTAGCCAACTATTGACAACTTTGTGATTGTAATCTGTATAATATAAGAACTGCTAAAATCAAACAATATAACTCAATTTCATATTCCCCCATCCTTACCATTCTCTATATGTAGTCCTATCTGTGAGTCTTATATTTCATATCACCCTACATTTTTAATTATGTTAAATAATAATGTATATATAAAAATAGCAAATTACACGTTCCTTAATTTACATGAACTATATATTGATCCCTAGCAAATAATAATAGATGTTTAGCTAATTAGCATAGCAACCATTAAATGTCAGAACCAAATCGATTAGATCCTTATTACACTACTGTCATCTTTTTTCCCTTCCTGTTTCTCTGGGTGTATTCACAAAGAAGAAACAAATAAGTCCGGGAAGTGGATTGTAACTGTGTCAAACACCACTGAATCTAAGGCTCTAAAAATCCGCCCTAAAAGTAAGTGCCTTATTTTATCCTGATTTTATCATATAACGTTAATAAATTTGGCCAATTGATATATTTTGATAAAAATTGAAAACTCGTCCACAATTTATTTTTGTTGATAAAATATGCATAGAAAGAAAAGATTTCCATAAATTATCTTTTACAAACCTTTATTCGTCTTCATATTTCTTAACCATACCTTTTCCTAATTTAATTAAAAAGTGAAAAAGTTTCTGTAGAACATTTCAAATATCAAAGTGCTAAATTTTAAAATTAACATGAATATTTTAAAAATTATGTAATAAATGTAATAGACACAAATAATTTGGTACATTTGAATTAAATAGAATGTCAGTCCTTAATCATGTTTTTTTCTTCTTATAGTGTGAATAATTTAAACTTAACCATAAAAAGTAAAAATAACAGGTTAATCATAGGTTTCATACATTAACATATTATTTTCAAGTATTTTTTAAATAAATATTTGCAAATTAATCCTTTCTTTTAATGATTTTGCTAAAATTGGCTCATAAGATTCCTATTTCTTAGTAGGATAAAATTACAAGTATATGTTTCAGAAATTAATATATTCAAAGAAATGCAAAGTGTAAAATAAATGTGTTAATAATTGATCTCTTTGAAAACACCAAGTTCTTTAAAAAATGCAATTTCAAATTCATTTGTTCATATTGAAAAAAGCAAAATGGAAAATAATGTATCTCTGAAACGTGATTTTCAATGTAATATGTATAAGGAAAAATATATATTTTAGATTAAATAAAAGCCATACCTATATTTTCTTAAATATTCAATAAATGAAAGTATTTATCTCAACAGTCAAAAGAAATAGAGGTAACTATAATAATTTATCTAGAGGGATGACTTATGAATATATTTCAAAAAATCATGTCAACGCCAGACATTGTAGCTGTGACATGGTCAAAAACCACATGTGGTTGACAGTATGTGTTTTTTTTGCTCATACAAAAAGTGCATTTTTTACTACATTGCCTAAATTTAATAGGTAAAGTTAGTCATGGAACACTCAGTATTCAAAAAATTAACCTGCTAAACAACATGCTGTTAAAAAATGCAATGTCAAAGCATGTTTTTGAGAAAACTGAAGTCACCTACACACATTTTTTTAATTTTTGCCCATATTTTGACTGTGTTTTACAATCACACCACTTGCCTGCAAAGTTTGCAGGCAAGACAACCTTACTATTATTTTCAAATGTGATTAAACTTTAATATTCAGGACATATATTGTTTGGCAAAATAATGGCTGCAAATAGTAACTAAAGAAAAAAAGCAATAATTTATTTTGGGTGAAAATTTGTTTGAATTGATATAGTATTACTGTTTTTATTACGTTTTTGTATAGTTTACTTGCCTGCATGTTATATTTATCTTGCCAGTTTTTGTGATGGTATGCAAAAGGGGGATAAATCTGTTTTCAAAAGTACTGAGTAGAGAACAGCAAATTTATACCAGTGGAATTTAATTCTCCTCTCCAAATATTTAAATTCTCTAGAATATGGATTTACGTTATGTTCCATGCAAAATCAGCTGGTGGACATTTTTCTGAATGTACAAAAAATATTATTCACTTCACTGCTCAATTGTTTCACTACTCCCCAGGTCTACCATCTCTTACTCCACGCTTCTTTTTTTCACTTCCTACCTTCGCACACATTTTCTTAGACTTCCTTCAATCTGGGCCATAGCTCTCTGTTGACTTGGCCTCTCATGTCCCTGCTGACCATTCCATCACAGCACACATCATGATTTCACAAAATATGTTCATGGGGTGCTGACTAGGCTTTGGGCGATGCACGTCATAAATTCACGACGTTATGACATGCATCTCAAAAGCATGGCTTGCAAGAACGTCAGAAGTCTAGTAGGCTGGAAGCCATTCAAGAGCAAAACAGGCCCAAAGAATATGTGCATGATGTGGGAAGATGGAAATAAGAAGCACAAAGTACTGGATGGTGTGCTGGGTGGGTGGCAGAGCAGAACAACAGTGAGGCAGGTATGTTTATTTTTTTGCTATCCTACATTTGTTATGCTCTCGGGTCTGGATATACCCAAACACATTATACAGAACATTACATTTGCATCAAATAACTTCAGTGTGAATCAAATTTCCATGATAAATTCACGTGATTTAGCAAATTACAAGCATTGCATATCTGCTCATCTCTAGTAAGGAGAAAAATCAAGTGTGCAAAATATAGTTTGATTAGGATTCATGTTTTTAATCTCTAATTATGTAGAACAGGGCTTAAATTTTGCATTGAATTACATTTAATTACTGGACTGTATATTTGAAGTTGAAAAAAATTGTAGATCTAAAATTTTGCTGTCATGCACTCATACCGTATATGTAGCTTCTTCATACATGTAGCTACTATACGATAGTTTTTATATTACTTTTATATGTAACGTTAGAAATGACCTCTAACATCTGTTGGGTTGCTGATTAGTGCAAGCAGTCACGTGACTACAAGTCTGTGATTTGCATACCACCTGTCACATTCCTACTAGATGTGCTCTTTCTCATTTATTAAAAAGGAATTGAACTAGACTGAGCACATCTAGCTAGAATGTGGCTATAAGTATTAAGAAATCTGCAGTTACATAGAGTGACTTCAGACTTTTATCAGAATACTGGCTAACCTCTTTAAGGCTTGGACCTCATTAACATGGTAAAGCTGTGTACTTGGAAAAACTTTGTAATGGCAAGCAGGTTCCCCATGATTCCCTATTATAATTAAGACTCCTAAGACTAGCTTTGGTACCCCTGGGAAGCTTCATATTCTCCCCTACACCGTGAAGAGAATACAGCATAATACAAAGTACAATATAAGTCAGAAATCTGTGTAAAATTAGTAGTCCATTTATGTACATAACTAGATGGTGGCCTGATTCTAACGCATCGGGTATTCTAGAATATGTATGTATGTATATAGCCGCCAAATAGTATATAGCACAGGCCACGTAGTATATAGGAGTACTACGTGGCCTGTGGAATATACCATGTGGCTGCTATATACATACATATTGTAGAATATCCGATGCGTTAATATAGGCCACACAGTAAATAACACAGCCCATGTAGTATATAACACAGCCCACACAGTATATAGCAGCCACGCAGTATATGGCAGCCATGCATTATATAACACAGCCCATGTAGTATGTAACGCTGGCCACGTAATATATAGCACAGCCCACATAGTATCTAATTGTGGCCACGTAGTATATAGCACGCAGTATAGAACACAGTCACGTAGTATATAACACTGCCCACGTAGTATATAGCAGCCATGTAGTATATAACGCAGCCCACGCAGTATAGAACACAGCCCACATAGTATCTAACACTGGCCACGTAGTATATAGCAGCCGCACGGTATCTAACACAGCCCACGTAGTATTTAGCAGTGTGGGTACCATATCCCTGTTAAAAAAATAAATAAAATAAAAAATAGTTATATACTCACCCGGCGGCATCCAGCGTAGATCCAGCAAACCTCTGGCGATGCGAGCGCGGCTGCCGCCATCTTGCGTTCCCAGGATGCATTGCGAAATTACCCAGAATCACTTAGCGGTCTCGTGACTGGAGGGGAGTATGCAGCAGGCATCGGGCACTGACTGTGGGGAGTATGGAGTGGGCGCCGGGCACAGACCGCGGGGAGAATGGAGCGGGTGTCGGGCACTGACTGCGGGGAGTGTGGAGTGGACACCGGGCACTGACTGCGGGGAATATGGAGCGGGCGCCGGGCACAGACCACGGGGAGTATGAAGTGGGTGCCGGGCACTGACTGTACCCGTCGCTGATTGGTCGTGGCTGTTTTGCCGTGACCAATCAGCGACTTGGATTTCCATGACAGACAGAGGCCGCGACCAATGAATATCCATGACAGAAGGACAGACAAACAGAAAGACGGAAGTGACCCTTAGACAATTATATAGCAGATGAACCCCTATTTTTCTTTTCTTGGCTCCTTGTTAAGTTCCATACAAGATAAATCTTTCTTAAAGTCTTATGCATGAATCCTAAGATCATATATATGTGTGTGTGTGTGTGTGTATAGTATATATATATATATATATATTTATATATATATATATATATATATACAGCTCTGGCAAAAATTAAGAGACTTCTACGGCTGGCGGAACTCACCGAATAGATTAGAGATGGTAAAAGTGCGTTCGCAGCCCGGGGTCCACCGTGCAGAGATGGAACCTGCTGCTAAGTAATGGCGGCACTACATGGCGGTAGTATGCCAGAGTAAACTCGGGTTCAGACTCCCGGTAAGAACTAAAGCGAACTCTGTTGCTTCACAGAGTCACAGTGAAACAAATGAAACACTGTGCCCTGTTAGTGAATACAGGATGCAGCAGATGAACGCTAGTGGGATCCCTGAGACTCACCCCCACTAAGCTGGTGATTGACCCGCTCTGACATTCGGTGGCTTTTGAGCCCGCGTCTGAGGACACCCCGAGTCAGATGCAGAGATCAAGTGGGAGTTCCCACCGTATACTGATCAGTTGTCAGAATAAGTTAAGATTACAGCACAAAGTGCGTGCAGTGCTGTGCAGGTGGACACTAAAGGTTTAACGCAGTACAGATTGTGCTCTGGTGTAGGATAGCACTGTCAGGTGCTAGGTAGCTCCAACATTTGCGAACATTCAACAACTAAAGGAATGGGAATGATTAAGGAGCAATCACCAAAAGAAGCACACATCCACACACACACAATAATAGGTTTATACTAGCACATGGCCGTGTGGCCATGCAAAACTTTTATAGCTGTAGCACTCAAGGACCTTCCTAGTGGTCCAATAGGAGCTGCTACAGGACCTGAGCGTGTGACCCTCGACCTCCAATGGGATGTCGTCCTGTGGGCATGCTCAGTGTGGGAAAAGCAGGACTTGGTCCTGAAATGCCTTCTCGCTGCTGATCAGTACTGGCTACAAAGGCAGAGCCTGGAAAGGCAGCAGTAACCAAGCGCACTGTATCAGCTTGAGCCAGATGCTGGGACCAATGTTTCTGCTGAGCAGGCTCCACTGCAGGTGAAGGAGAATGGGAGACTGCAGCGGACATGGTTCGAGATTCCCCCTGTTCAGCGGTGGAAACTCGACTCCTAACAGAGACTACTGCAAAATGTTCAGTTTGTCTAATTTTTCTCTTTTTAGGTATATTATTGAGTCAAATGTAAATTGTTCTTTTATGAAAATGAGAAATTGTCAAAATAACAAAAAAATGCATTGCTTGCAGACCTCAAATAATGCTAAAAACAAGTTCATAATCATTTAGAAGCAACAATACTAAGGTTTTAACTCAGGAAGAGTTCAGAAATTAATATTTTGTGGAATAACTATGACTTGCAGCTTTCATGTCTCTTGGCATGCTTTCCACCAGTCTTTCACACTGCTTTTGTGTGACCTCATGCCACTCCTGGTACAAAAATTTAAGCAGCTCTTCTTAGTCTGATGGCTTGTGGCTATCCATCTTCCTCTTGATTACATTCCAGAGGTTTTCAATGGGGTTCAGGTCTGGAAATTGGGCTGGCCATGAAAGTAATTTGATGTGGTGGTCCTTCATCCACACCTTGATTGACCTAGCTGTGTGGCATGGCGCATTGTCCTGCTGGAAAATCCAGTCCTCAGAGTTGGGGAACATTGTCTGAGTAGATGGAATCAACTGTTTTTCCAGGATAACCTTGTATGCTGCTTGATTCATACGTCCTTCACAAAGAACAACCTGCCCAATTCCAGCCTTGCTGAAGCATCCCCAGATCATCACCGATCCTCCACAAAATTTCACAGGGGGTGCAAGACACTGTGGCTTATACTCCTCTCCAAGTCTCTGTTTAACCATTAGATGACCAGGTGTTGATCTGGGGATGCTTTGTGATAGTCACTCCAAAACATTGACTTCCTGAAGCCACTTTGTTACCATTTTGGTAGTAAGCTTTGGGTTATTTTCCAGTTGTAAGACCCATTCCTCGCTGATGTTGCTTCAGCATTGCCACATAATATTCTTTTCACATGATGCCATCTATTTTTTGAAGTGCACCAGTCCCTCCTGCTGCAAAAGATGATACTGCCATCCCTGTGTTTCACAGTTGGAATGGTGTTCTTCGGCTTCTAAGCTTCCTTTTTCCTTCAAACGTAACGACGGTCAATAGGCACAAAAAAGTTCAATTTTAATTTCATCAGACCACAGGACATGTCTCAAAAAAATTACAGTCTTTGTTCGAGTGTGGATTTGCAAACATTAATCTGGCTTTTTTATGTTTTTTTTGAGTAATGGCTTTTTCCTGGCAGAGTGGTCTTTCAGCCCATGTTAATACAGTACTCATTTGACTCTGGATTTTGACACATTCTTATCAGCTTCCACAATCTTCTTAACAAGGTCTTTGGCTTCTGTCCTTGGGTTTGTATGCACATGTCAGACCAAAGCACATTCATCTCTGGAACACAACAACCCTTCTCCTTCCTGAGCAGTATGATAGCTGGATATTTCCATCTTGTTTGTACGTGCACATAATTGCTTACACAGATGAATGAGGCACCTTCAGAAATCTTGAAATTGTACCCAAGGATGACCCAGACATGTGCAAGTCCATAATTCTCTTCCTGATATCTTGAATGATTTCTTTAGACTTTCCCATGATGCTATACAAAGAAGCAGTGTGTTTTAGGTGTGCATTAAAATACATCCACAGGTGTGTCTCTAACTCAGATGTTGCTAAAAAAAACACCTTCCAAACCCATGACATCATCGTATGGGCAGTCCAGCATTGTTTAAAGGCATAGTAATCTTAGTGCATGTAAACTTTTGACTTAACAGTAATTAATAAAAATGTCTTAAAATATTTTCTCATTATTCTGGCATTTGGCAAATATTAGTAATTATGATAATCCTAATTGACCTAAAATGAAATGTTTATTCTGATTTCATTTCAGATATAGAGAAAACATTCAAATGTGTCTTTTTATATAGTATATGTAAACTTATGGTTTCAACTGTATACCGTATTTTTCAGAATATAAGATGCACTTTTTTCCCCAAAATTTGGGGTGAAAATGGGGGTGCATCTTATAATGCTTATATACCTTACTAGTACTATTGCTGCAGGTCTCAGGCTGGGATGAGGGGGTGTCCGGTGGTGCTTTGGGTGGCCAGTGATGCTACGTGCATGTTTATCACTGCAGGGGTGTCTGGCAGTGCTACCCATTGCTACCGCGGGTGTCTCCGGTTTGGTGCAGCTGTGTGGGGCTCTGCCGACATTTTGTGAAAGGCCAGAGCCCCCCGCAGTGCCACGGTTTCCTGTGTGGTGGACACAGGGGAATGGCCGCCAGGGGGAGGCACATGAGCCGATGGAGATCTTGGGACCAAGATATCGGGAGATGAGATTTTAGCACTGAGATCTTTCATAAAATGTCGGCAGAGCCCCCGTGTAGCAGTACCGGGTCGGAGACACCTGCAGCGGCACCAGGCAGCACCACCAAAAAAACCCTGCAGTGCTGGACACCTACAGTGCAGACCAAAAGTTTGGACACACTTTCTCATTTAAAGATTTTTCTGTATTTTCATGACTATGAAAATTGTACATTCACATTGAAGGCATCAAAACTATGAATTAACACATGTGGAATTATATGCTTAACAAAAAAGTGTGAAACAACTGAAATTATGTCTTATATTCTAGTTTCTTCAAAGTAGCCACCTTTTGCTTTGATGACTGCTTTGCACACTCTTGGCCTCCTCTTGATGAGCTTCAAGAGGTAGTCACCGGAAATGGTTTTCACTTCACAGGTGTGCCCTGTCAGGTTTAATAAGTGGTATTTCTTGCCTTATAAATGGGGTTGGCACCATCAGTTGTGTTGAGCAGAAGTCTGGTGGATACACAGCTGATAGTCCTACTGAATAGACTGTAAGAATTTGTATTATGGCAAGAAAAAAGCAGCTAAGTAAAGAAAAAGGAGTGGCCATCATTACTTTAAGAAATGAAGGTCAGTCAGTCTGAAAAATTGGGAAAACTTTGAAAGTGTCCCCAAGTGCAGTTGTAAAAACCATCAAGTGCTACAAAGAAACTGGCTCACATGAGGACCGCCCCAGGAAAGGAAGACCAAGAGTCAACTCTTCTTCTGAGGATAAGTTTATCCGAGTCACCAGCCTCAGAAATAGCAGGTTAACAGCAGCTCAGATTAGAGACCAGGTCAATGACACACAGAGTTCTAGCAGCAGACACATTTCTACAACAAGACTTTGTGCAGCAGGTCTACATGGTAAAATAGCTGCTAGGAAACCACTGCTAAGGACAGGCAAACAGCAGAAGAGACTTGTTTGTGCTAAAGAACACAAGAAATGGACTTTAGACCAATGGAAATCTGTGCTTTGGTCTGATGAGTCCAAATTTGAGATCTTTGGTTCCAACCATCGTGTCTTTGTGCGACGCAGAAAAGGTGAATGGATAAACTCCTCATGCCTGGTTCTCACCGTGAAGCATGGAGGAGCAGGTGTGATGGTGTGGGGGTGCTTTTCTGGTGACACTGTTGGGGATTTATTCAAAATTAAAGGCATTCTGAACCAGCATGGCTACCACAGCATCTTGCAGCGGTATGCTATTCCATCCCGTTTGCGTTTAGTTGGCCCATCATTTATTTTTCAACATGACAATGACCCCAAACACACCTCCAGGCTGTGTAAGGGCTATTTGACCAAGAAGGAGAGTGATGGGGTGCTATGCCAGATGACCTGACCTCCACAGTCACCAGACCTGAACCCAATCGAGATGGTTTGGGGTGAGCTGGACTGCAGAGTGAAGGCAAAAGGGCCAACAAGTGCTAAGCATCTCTGGGAACTCCTTCAAGATTATTGGAAGACCATTTCCGGTGACTACCTCTTGAAGCTCATCAAGAGAATGCCAAAAGTGTGCAAAGCAGTCATCAAAGCAAAAGGTGGCTAATTTAAAGAACCTAGAATATAAGACATAATTTCAGTTGTTTCACACTTTTTTGTTAAGTATATAATTCCACACGTGTTAATTCATAGGTTTGATGCCTTCAGTGTGAATGTACAATTTTCATAGTCATGAAAATACAGAAAAATCTTTAAATGAGAAGGTGTATCCAAACTTTTGGTCTGTACTGTACATAACACCGCCGGGCACTCGCAGACCCGTAGACAGCCACAGCAGCAATGGGCAGCAACGCTGGACAACCCCAAAAATGCTGGACACCCCCGCAGCGCCAAACAACTCTGAAGCACCAGACATCAGCACCGGCTTGCCGCACATTGGAACACCCCCTCATCCCAGTCTGTGGCCTGCAGCATCACCCCAATCCTGCCTCCTCCAGCAAGGACCCTGGGACCCCGCTTCACCGCAGCCACCACCCCCAGTTAGCAATGGATTATAAGAAGTACCACTATTTTATTAAAAACATTTTTTTCCTATTTTTCTTTTCAAAATATGGGGTGCGTATTATAATCCGGAGCGTCTTATAATCAGCAAAATACAATATATATATATATATATATATATATATTTGTTAGGGTTGGCGGAACGCACCGAGTATATATATGTATTATTAGGTGCGTTCGCGACCCGGGGTCCACCATGCAGGAGAGGAACCTGCTGCTGGCAAATGGCAGCACTATATGGCAGTATAAGTGAACTCTGTTAACTCCACAGAGTTGCTAGGAACAAGATACTGTGCCCTGTTAACTTCACAGAGGTACACAGCTACCAACCAGAGCAAACTGTGGTCATGCAGTCAGGGAAAACAGACAAACAATTCATCACCAGAGGTGCCGGTATTCTAGTGGTTTATTTCAGCCAAGGCCCTGAATACACTCATACAAACTCCTCACCGGAGGTGCCGGTATTCTAGCGGCTTATTTTAGCCAAACCCTAACCGCATCCAGACATGACCACACTGGCGCTGAGCTCATAGACATTGGCTTGATACTAGCGCATGGCCATGTGGCCATGAGAACGTTTTATAGCTGCAGCAACTTCAGGACCTTCCTAGAGGACCAATGGGAGCTGCTGCAGTATCTGAGCATGTGACCTCCAACCTCCAATGAGAGGTCTTACCCTGGGCATGCTCAGAAGGGGAAGAGCAGTACTTAGTCCCAGAGATGTCTGCTCGCCGCTGACCAGTACTGGCTACAAAGGCAGAGCCTGGAAGAACAGTAGTAACCAGTCACCCAGTATCAGCCTGAACCGGATGCTGGGACCGGCATCTCCGCTGAGCAGGCTCCACTATTGTTAAGGACCGGCGGAACGCACCAAGTATAGATGATATGAAACTAGGTGCGTTCGCCGTCCGAGGTCCACCGTGCAGGAAAAGACCCTGCTGCTAGTAAGACGGACTATATGGCGGTACTAAGTATACACACATGGGTTAACTTCACCCTGCGTGAAGGAAGCGATCCTGTTGCGTCACAGGGCCGCAGTACCGCACATAGAGCGCGAGCAAGAAGTCAGCGAACTCAACCCCTACTCAGGATTGAAGTCCGATTAGACACTTGCTGGCACAACACCGCAACTGGGTGTGTAAGGAAACTAATAAATAGAATATAAAGGCACGAGAGTGCGTGCGGTGCCGCACTGACGGACGCCACTAACCACCCAGGCTTGGGTAAGGAAAGCGCAGAGGAAGCGCACTGCGCCGTACTGGCGGACACAGCAACTGGACGCTGTGATGTGTGTTATGTGCAGATGGCTAGTCGGGCGCTAGATAGCTACCAACATCCGCGAGCAGTCAACAACACTAGGGAGGGATACTTAGGAGCTTTCATCCATCGACATACATCCATCTACACACACACATTATCAAGACAATACTAGCGCATGGCCGTGCGGTCATGCGCAGTTTATATAGTTGCAGCACAGGAAGCAGCTACAGAAGTTTTGCCCTTTCAGGACCTGCCAAGAGGACCAATGGGATGTGCTGCAGTGCCTGAGCATGTGACCCTCGATCTCCAACGGGAGATCTTGCCCTGGGCATGCTCAGTGTGTGCAAATAAGGACTTAGTCCCAGAGAAGCCCGCTCGCCGCAGATCAGTGCAGGGTACAACAGGAGAGCCAGAAAAGGCAGCAGTAACCCCCTGCACAGAATCAGTCCCAGCAAGACGCTGGGAGCGGCGCCTCTGCTGAGCAGAGCCCACTGCGGCCGAAGCAGAATGGGAGACCGCAGCAGACACGGATCGAGATTCCCCCTGTGCAGCAGAGGAAACTCGACTCCTAACAACTATGGCTGGAGAAGAATGGGAGACCGCAGCGGAGGTGGTTTGAGATTCCCCTTGTGCAGAGGCGGGAACTCGACACCTATCACATATTTGTGTGCTAGAACAACAAATTCCTCATAAAGAACAATAATAATATAAAAATAATCTAGTACTGTAAAATTACGCAGGCTACAATTTTTGGTAGCTTAGAGTTTATAACCTACTGTCAACTTTATATATATAAATATATATATATATATATATACATATATATATATATATATACAGGGTGGAGCGCGGTAATTTGCTTTTTTGCACTGCATGCTGTGGCGGCACTGTCGGTCGAAGAGAGGGGAGAGTGGGTGTGGCTTACAGTGGCTGATGGGAGATTTGTATTCCTCTGCCTTTCAGTTGCCATCATGCAGTGGACACGTGAGGAGAGGTCATTTTGTGTTGAAGCGTATTTTTCAAATGCCCACTCGATCATTGCAGTGCAGCGTGCTTTTCGTTTACAATTCGCTGTTCCTCCACGCGGACGTGTTCCTGGACGGCAATCAATTGTAAATTGGGTGAATGCATTCAGAACAGCAGGGAATGTGTCATGTGTACGAAGGGGACCTGAGAGAAGGATTACAACACCACAAAACATCGAGAGAGTTAGAGCAGCAGTACTGCAATCTCCGAAACGCTCTGCTCGGAAGCAATCATTTGCTCTTGGCATTTCAAGACGTTCTCTCCACCGGATTCTTCATGATGAACTGAATTTTCACCCGTATAAAATGTGCGTGGTCTAACATTTGTCAGCATGGGACTATTTGACACGGCGGATCTCTTGTGAAGACATGTTAGCAACGATACCCCGTGACGCAATTGTGTTTTTTTCTGATGAGGCACATTTTCACCTCAGTGGGTGTGTAAACAAACAAAATATGCGTTACTGGAGTGAAACAAACCCCAGAGAAGTTCACGGGAGACCTCTGCATTCGGACCGCGTCACTGTGTGGTGCGCCATATCACGAGTAGGCATCATTGGTCCTTACTTTTTTCAGGATAATGGTCGTGCCATAACTGTGAACTCCGAACGGTACTTGTCTATAATACAGGATTATTTTCAGCCGGCTCTTGAGGCAATGGAACTAGAGGATACATGGTTCCAACAGGATGGTGCCACTGCACACACAGCGAGGGTTACCATGAATTGTTTGAGGCAAATGTTTCCTGGACGGCTTATCTCTTTGAGGGGAGATGTGAACTGGCCAGCACGCTCACCAGATTTAGCCCCATGCGATTTTTTCCTTTGGGGTTACCTGAAGTCTAAGGTGTATATCAACCGTCCCAACACCTTGGAAGACCTAAGGAACAATATTGAAGCTGAAATTGGCAGAATACCAGTGGACATGCTTGTTAGAGTTCATGAAAACTTCAGAAAACGTATGCAGCAGTGTGTGGATAGCGAAAGTCGACATTTGCCAGATACACTATTTAAAACCATGTAATTTAAAAATTCCATTACTGTTCAGTATAATTAAAATATAAAATAAATTTTTCTAATGATCATAATTTTTTTATTTCATTCCCAAATCAGCAAATTACCGCGCTCCACGCGTTGACAGTAGGTTATAAACTACAAAAAATGGTAAAAGCTGGCATAATTTTACAGTACTTGAATATTTTTATATTATTTATTCTTTATGAGGAATATTTTGTTCTAGCACACAAATATTAGATTAGCATGCATATTCCTAAAGTCAATTGTCCAGTAAAGTCTAAAAAAGGGAAGACATCAACATTTTTAAGTCTAATGTATTATACATTTTCTATGCTATGTATGATACTTTAATATTTATTACACTCAGAAAACACAGTGGCTAAATTTTCAGGTTGACAGCTGGAAAATAAATTTTAACACCCTCCTGTAAGTTTCTCAGGCATCTGAAATATGATTATCTGGGGTTTATTTTAAGAAACAGCACTGCTATCCTCAAATATTTCTTCAATGCAAAAATAAATGAAACAAATTATTTTTCTGTCATGGGTAGAAATTTGCTAACAAATGTCTGATTATTAAGTTCAGAAATACAATAAATTCGCATTTATTTATTTATTTTAAATGTAACTTATATGGCTGTTCTCATTATTGTTATGTTTTTAAACTAATAACTGAGATTGTATGTGCAGTATAGATATAAGTATCATACCATATTTGGGACCTACCTGTTTAAGCTAATGTATAAATGTATGGTTGTCTAGGTTTTCTGTGCAAACCCGTGGATGTTCGAGTCCGGTGGGTTAGGCCGAATATCTTAAAAAAGGTTGATTCGGGAACCATAACAGTACCCAAACCTTAACCTGAACCCCATACAACATTCGTTGTTAGCCATGCAGATGACAGCGTGAGCCAGCAGCTGTGACCAGCGGTAAAAAGATTACCTCTGGTTACAGGTGTCAGCTAATAAGAGTACTACTCTCATCAGCATACGCCTGTTGTCGCTGATAACAGCAAGTGCAGGTGCCACTGATGGGAGTATTCATCAGACATCACTTGTGCTGTAAATAAATACATTAAAAAAATTATGTGGGGTCTCTTCTGTTTTTTATAGCCAGTGCAGGTTATCAACAATAGAGGGGTCCCATGCTGTTTTTTTAAATTATTTAAATAAACAAAAAACGGCATTGTGTCCATCCCATTTTTGACAACCAGCCAAGCTAAAGCAGACAGCTGGGGCTGGTGTTCTCAGATTGGTAACAGGCTATGGATTTTGCCCCCCCACTTAAAAATAGCAGCCTGCAGCCACCCCAGAAAAAGAACACCTATTAGATGTGCCTATTCTTGCGCTATGCCCAGCTTTTCCCACTTGCTCTGGTGTGTTGGCAAGTGTGGTAATAGTTGAGTGGTTGATGTCAGCTGCTTCATGGCTGCAGACATGAAGCCCAGAGGATAGTAATGGAGAGGTGTTTATTAGATGCCCCCATTACTAACACCATAGTTAGATTGTAAAAAAAATAGTCAGAATAAAATCCTTTAACTAAATTGATGACACAAACTTATTTATTTGAAAGAAAAATAAAAAGCACAGTTATACTCACCTTTACAAATAATACACTGAAGCCCATGTCCCCTGTTAAAGACATAAAATAATAATTAACGATATGCTTCTGTCTCAGTGTGAGTTGGCTGACTTGGATAGCAGTCGTATCACTGATGTGACCACTATCCAAATCATCCAGATCTTGGGACAGATATAGATTATCTTCATGTTGGACAGGTGAGAAATATGGTTGTTTCTTATTTTATGTCTTTTACAGGGGACATGGGTTTCAATGGCTTAGGCATAAAAGTGAGTACAACGGTACTTTTTTATTTTTTTTTCAAATAAAGGTGTCAATGTATTTATTTGAAATTATGGACTTTATTGTGGCTGTGTCTTTTTTAAAACCTAACTATAGGGTTAGTAATGAGGGGTGTCTTTTAGACAATATGCCTAAACACTGAGCTTATTATCCGCAGCCATAAAACAGTTGACATCAGCCCCAAACCTATTATTCCACTTGCCACCGCACCAGGGCAAATGGTAAGAGCCAGGCATAGTGCCAAACTTGGCGCATCTAGTAAATGCTACTTTCCTGGGGTGGCTGCAGGTTGCTATTTTTATGCTGGAGGGGCAATATCCATGATCCCTTACCAGCTTTAGCTTGGCTCGTTGTCAAAAATGGGGGCACCCGATGCCTTCTTCTTACTTTATTTATTTTAAGAATTTTAAAAAATAGTGTGGGACCTCTCTATTCCTGAGAACCAATCAGGATAAAGCTGACAGCTGAGTGTTGCAGCCCGCAGCTGTCAGTTTTCACAGCTCTGGTTATCAAAAATAGAAATGACCCCATGTCAATTTTTCATTTATAACACAGGTGCCGGCTAATGAATACACCCTTCACCGGTGCCTGCTCTAGCTCTTATCAGCAATAGCAGGCACATGCTGATGAGAGTAGTACTCTCTCATCAGTCGGCAGTAACCATTTTACTGCTGGTCACAGCTGGCTCAAAAGCAGTCATCTGAACGCATGGGAAAGACAGCTCTCTGACCTGTGGTAACTAACTTACCGCTAATCAGTGCTGCCAGTGTTTTTGCACTATCACACAGATGACAGTGTGGGAAACAGTCAATATTTGGAGTACTGGACCTAGACAGTAACACAAACTTCCTGGAGAACTCCTTGTTTGGGGTCCATGCATGGACACTAAGTGTTCGTTATGAATCCTGAACTTTACTGTTCAGGTTCACCCATCTCTACTCCTTAGAATACCCAGAGAATTATTTAGTGGCTCACAAGCTATTCTAAGGCTGCCTAGATATCTAAACATTGAAACGGTAGAAACAAACTTACATTTAACTGTGATGCGTGTATACAGAGTAGATGGATTCATCTTGAGCCTTCAATAATCTGTAATGTCAATGATGCAATAAATGTGTTAAGAGGATGAAATATGTGAAATTAATCAAATAAGCAATACTTACCTGTATAATTTTCTGTTGATCCGCACAACTGTCTCCATGGTCCCAGTGCTCTTTATTTCTTTCCCTGTAACAATGATATCATGTACATCTATGTGACCAATTTTTATGGCCTGAGCTAAAGGTACCATCACATGTAGCGACGCTGCAGCGATATAGACAGCGAGCCGATCGTTGCAGCGTCGCTGTTTAGGTCGCTAGGAGACGTCAAACGCCAGCAACAGCTGAGCGATGCAGGAGCGATCCAGTGATGTACTTATCGTTCTCGCTGGTTGTTCGCTCCATGGAAAACCATTGCAGGCATCGCTGCTTTTGATGTCAAACATGACGAATCACGCCGACCTGACGACCAAATAAAGTTCTGGACTTTCAGCTATGACCAGCGATGTCACAGCGGGATCCTGATCGCTGCTGCGTGTCAAACATAACGAGATCGCTATCCAGGACGCTGCAACGTCACGGATCGCTGTCGTTCTCATTGGTAAGTTGCTTAATGTGACGGTACCTTAATACTTAGCTGCAATGGTCACATGGATGTACGTCAATTCATTAGTGGAGGAAAGAAAACTTAGATTAATTTGAACCACAGAAGTAGCAGATTTGGGGCAGCATAAAATCTAACAGAAAAAACACCAAAAAACAGGCAAAGATGCTTACCTGTCTAAATAGGCCTCAATACAAATGCACAAGCAGGGTGCAGCGGACCCAAACAAAATAGCAAGTGCACAGGTGCAATACCTAATGAAACAGCCAGCCTTCAATAAGGGTTTTATTGAAGGCTGGCTGTTTCATTAGGTATTGCACCTGTGCACTTGCTATTTTGTTTGGGTCTGCTGCACCCTGCTTGTGCATTTGTATTGAGGCCTATTTAGACAGGTAAGCATCTTTGCCTGTTTTTTGGTGTTTTTTCTTGAATGTGTCCTTTTTTGGTGTTTTTCATGTTAGAGTAGGACTGGCAATACGTAAGGACTAGGGTTGAGCGAAACGGGTCGTTCATTTTCAAAAGTCGCCGACTTTTGGCAAAGTCGGGTTTCATGAAACCCGATCCGACCCCTGTGCGGGGTCGGCCATGCGGTACGCGACTTTCGCGCCAAAGTCGCGTTTCAATGACGCGAAAAGCGCCATTTCTCAGCCAATGAAGGTAAACGCAGAGTGTGGGCAGCGTGATGACATAGGTCCTGGTCCCCACCATCTTAGAGAAGGGCATTGCAGTGATTGGCTTGCTGTCTGCGGCGTCACAGGGGCTATAAAAGGGAGTTCCCGCCGACCGCCATGTTACTGCTGCTGATCTGAGCTTAGGGAGAGGTTGCTGCCGCTTCGTCAGAAGCAGGGATAGCGTTAGGCAGGGTCCATTAACCACCAAACCGCTTGTGCTGTAGCGATTTCCACTGCCCAACACCACCTTCGGTGTGCAGGGACAGTGGAAGCTACATTTTTTTTTTTTCCCCTCAGCGCTGTAGCTCATTGGGCTGCCCTAGAAGGCTCCCTGATAGCTGCATTGCTGTGTGTACGCCGCTGTGCAAACCAACTGCTTTTTTCAAAGCACAAATCCTCTTGTTCCTTCCTTTCTGCACAGCTATCTTTTTTGTTTGTACACACTTTTTATTTAATTTGTGCATCAGTCCACTCCTTATTGCTGCCTGCCATACCTGGCTGAGATTACTGCAGGGAGATAGTAATTGAAGGACACTCCCTGTTTTTTTTTTTTTTTTGTGGGAGATTAAGATTGACATTTCTGCTAGAGTTCCATCCCTGTCTGTGTCATCTCTCACTCAGTGGGCCATAGAAAGCCTATTTATTTTTTTGCTTGATTTGGGTTATAAAATCTACCTGAAAAAATCACTACATCAATCAGTGGGAGAAAAATATTGGCCTCAGGGCTTGTGTGCCACTCTTGACTCCTGTGTGTGCCATCTCTCAGTCAGTGGGCCATAGAAAGCCTATTTATTTTTTTGCTTGATTTTGGTTCTAAAATCTACCTGAAAAAATCACTACATCAATCAGTGGGAGAAAAATATTGGCCTCAGGGCTTGTGTGCCACTCCTGACTCCTGTGTGCATCATCACTCACTCAGTGGGCCATAGAAAGCCCATTTTTTTTTTTTTTTGCTTTATTTGGGTTCTAAATTCTACCTGAAAAAATCAATAAATCAATCAGTGGGAGATTAATATTGGCCTTTGGGCTTGTGTGCCAGTCCTAAGCGTGCCATCTCTCTCTCTCAGATAGTGGGCCATAGAAAGCCTATTTATTTATTTTTTTATTGGGTTTATAAATTTTCCCTGGAACCAAAAAAAAAATAGTGGGAGATTAATATTGGCCTCTGGGCTTGTGTGCCAGTCCTAAGCGTGCCATCTCTCTCTCTCAGATAGTGGGCCATAGAAAGCCTATTTATTTTTATTTTTTTTTATTGGGTTTATAAATTTTCCCTGGAAAAAAAAAAAAAGTGGGAGATTAATATTGGCCTCTGGGCTTGTGTGCCAGTCCTGAGCGTGCCATCTCTCTCACAAATAGTGGGCCATAGAAAGCCTATTTATTTATTTTTTTTTGGTTTTATAAATTCTCCCTTAAAAAAAAAGGGAGATTAATATTGGCCTTTGGGCTTGTGTGCCAGTCCTAAGCGTGCCATCTCTCTCTGTCTCTCAGATAGTGGGCCATAGAAAGCCTATTTATTATTTTTTTTATTGGGTTTATAAATTTTCCCTGGAACAAAAAAAAAAAAGTGGGAGATAAATATTGGCCTCTGGGCTTGTGTGCCACTCCTGACTCCTGTGTGCGTCATCTCTCACTCAGTGGGCCATAGAAAGCCTTTTTTTGTTTTATTTGTTTTCTAAATTCTCCCTGAAAAAATCATTTTATTTTATTTGGTTTCTAAATTCTTCCTGAAAAAATTATTTTATTCTATTATTTTTTTTTCCTAAAGTCTCCCTGAAAAAAAAAAAAAAAATCAGTGGGAGATTAATATTGCCCTTTCTGCTTGTGTGCCAGTCTTGACTCCTGGGTGTGCCATCTCTCTCTCTCTCTCCAATTGTGGGCCATAGAAAGCCTATTATTTTTTTAGCTTGATTTGGGTTCCAAAATCTACCTGAAAAAATCACTACATCAATCAGTGGGAGATAAATATTGGCCTCTGGGCTGGTGTGCCACTCCTGACTCCCGTGTGCGTCATCTCTCACTCAGTGGGCCATAGAAAGCCTTTTTTTGTTTTATTTGTTTTCTAAATTCTCCCTGAAAAAATCATTTTATTTTACTTGGTTTCTAAATTCTTCCTGAAAAAATCATTTTATTCTATTATTTTTTTTTCCTAAAGTCTCCCTGAAAAAAAAAAAAAAAAATCAGTGGGAGATTAATATTGCCCTTTCTGCTTGTGTGCCAGTCTTGACTTCTGGGTGTGCCATCTCTCTCTCTCTCTCCAATTGTGGGCCATAGAAAGCCTATTATTTTTTTAGCTTGATTTGGGTTCCAAAATCTACCTGAAAAAATCACTACATCAATCAGTGGGAGATAAATATTGGCCTCTGGGCTTGTGTGCCACTCCTGACTCCTGTGTGCGTCATCTCTCACTCAGTGGGCCATAGAAAGCCTTTTTTTGTTTTATTTGTTTTCTAAATTCTCCCTGAAAAAATCATTTTATTTTATTTGGTTTCTAAATTCTTCCTGAAAAAATCATTTTATTCTATTTTTTTTTTCCTAAAGTCTCCCTGAAAAAAACAACAAAAACAAATCAGTGGGAGATTAATATTGCCCTTTCTGCTTGTGTGCCAGTCTTGACTCCTGGGTGTGCCATCTCTCTCTCTCTCTCCAATTGTGGGCCATAGAATGCCTATTATTTTTTTAGCTTGATTTGGGTTCCAAAATCTACCTGAAAAAATCACTACATCAATCAGTGGGAGATTAATATTGCCCTTTCTGCTTGTGTGCCAGTCTTGACTCCTGGGTGTGATATCTCTCTTTCTCTCTATCCAATTGTTGGCCATAGAAAGCCTATCATTTTTTTAGCTTGATTTGGGTTCCAAAATCTACCTGAAAAAATCACTACATCAATCAGTGGGAGATAAATATTGGCCTCTGGGCTTGTGTGCCACTCCTGACTCCTGTGTGCGTCATCTCTCACTCAGTGGGCCATAGAAAGCCTTTTTTTGTTTTATTTGTTTTCTAAATTCTCCCTCAAAAAATCATTTTATTTTATTTGGTTTCTAAATTCTTCCTGAAAAAATCATTTTATTCTATTATTTTTTTTTCCTAAAGTCTCCCTGAAAAAAAAAAAAAACCAAATCAGTGGGAGATTAATATTTACATTTGTGCTTCAGTGACAGTCCTGCGTGTGTGGCATCTCTCTCATTTGTTGCCACCAACAACAGAGTGTGTAATATTGTGCCTGATTTTCATTGTGGTCTCACTCACCTGTAAAGGGGTAGCTAAATCATACTGAAGTTATAGCTCACCGTGTAATTTGTGTGACAGCAACAAATACCGTTAGTTTGTTTACGTTTTTAAAACAATGAGGAAGTATGGTGGAAGAGGTCGTGGCCGGGGGCGTTCATTGTCAGCTGGTAATGAGGGTAGTGGTAGTGGTGGAGCATCAGCTGGTCGTGGGAAAAAAAATATTGCACCTAAGTCTGGAGCTGTGGAGCCAGGTTCGTCGTCAGGCTACACAAGGCCTCGAACGCTCCCTTTTCTGGGAGTAGGAAAACCGCTTTTAAAGCCGGAGCAGCAAGAGCAAGTTTTGGCTTATCTTGCTGACTCAGCCTCTAGCTCTTTTGCCTCCTCTCGTGAAACTGGTAAATGTCAAAGCAGCGCGTCGTTAGTGGATGTTCACGGTCAGGGACAAGTCGCTTCCTTGTCCTCTTCAGCAAAAACAACAACAGAGAAGAATGCAGCAGGCGACACAACGGGTTACTCCATGGAGCTCTTTACACATACCGTCCCTGGCTTACAAAGTGAAGCAGTTAACAGTCCATGCCCATTACAAGTTGAATCTGACATGGAGTGCACTGATGCACAGCCACAGCCAGACTACTATGCTGGTCCTTTGACTCAGACCACAACATTGCCCTCGCAGGGTAATGATCAAGAATCAGACCCTGATGAGACTATGTTGCCCCATCACGAACGCTATACCACCGACCGACACGGTGACACAGACGAAGTTGCACACGAGCTACAAGAAGAGGTAATAGATGACCCAGTTCTTGACCCCGATTGGCAGCCATTGGGGGAACAGGGTGCAGGCGGCAGCAGTTCTGAAGCGGAGGAGGAGGGGCCGCAGCAGGCATCAACATCGCAACAGGTTCCATCTGCCGGGCCCGTATCTTGCCCAAAACGCGTGGCAAAGCCAAAACCTGTTGGAGGACAGCGTGGCCATCCGGTTAAAGCTCAGTCTGCAATGCCTGAAAAGGTATCCGATGCTAGAAAGAGTGCAGTCTGGCATTTTTTTTAAACAACATCCAATTGATCAGCGCAAAGTCATCTGTCAAAAATGTTCAACTACCTTAAGCAGAGGACAGAATCTGAAAAGTCTCAATACAAGTTGCATGCATAGACATTTAACCACCATGCATTTGCAAGCCTGGACTAACTACCAAACGTCCCTTAAGGTTGTAGCACCCTCGGCCAATGAAGCTAGTCAGCAACGCAACATCCCTTCCGGCAGTGTAGGGCCACCATTTTCCGCACCACCTGCAGTATCTGTGCAGGTTTCTTTGCCAGGCCAAAGCAGTCAGGGTCAGGGAATCACCAGTTTCGTAGTAGGAAACACTGCATCTAGGGCACCGGCGGCAACAATACCATCTCCCACCGTCTCTCAGTCTGCCATGTCCACCGGCACCCCCGCTAGTTCCACGATCTCCAGCTCTCCAGTCCAGCTCACCCTACATGAGACTGTGGTTAGAAAAAGGAAGTACTTAGCCTCGCATCCGCGTACACAGGGTTTGAACGCACACATAGCTAGACTAATCTCGTTAGAGATGATGCCCTACCGGTTAGTTGAAAGCGAAGCTTTCAAAGCCCTGATGGACTACGCTGTACCACGCTACGAGCTACCCAGTCGACACTTTTTTCCAGAAAAGCCATCCCAGCCCTCCACCAGCATGTTAAAGAGCGCATCGTCCATGAACTCAGGCAATCTGTGAGCACAAAGGTGCACCTGACAACACAACAGATGCATGGACCAGTAGGCATGGCCAGGGACGTTACATGTCCATCACGGCACACTGGGTAAATGTGGTGGATGCAGGGTCCACAGGGGACAGCAAGTTTGGGACAGTTCTGCCTAGCCCACGGTCTAGGAAACAATTGGCTGTAGCCGTTCGCACCCCCTCCTCCTCCTCTTCGTCCTCCTGCAGAAGCGAGAGCTCGTCCACAGACCGCAGTCGCACAACCACTCCATCCGCAGCTGCCACTGTTGCACACCAGGTCTCCCATTATGGGGCAGCTACTGGCAAACGTCAGCAGGCTGTATTGGCTATGAAGTGTTTGGGCGACAACAGACACACCGCGGAAGTTCTGTCCGAGTTCTTGCAGAAAGAAACGCAGTCGTGGCTGGGCACTGTAGATCTTGAGGCAGGCAAGGTAGTGAGTGATAACGGAAGGAATTTCATGGCTGCCATCTCCCTTTCCCAACTGAAACACATTCCTTGCCTGGCTCACACCTTAAACCTGGTGGTGCAGTGCTTCCTGAAAAGTTATCCGGGGTTATCCGACCTGCTCCTCAAAGTGCGTGGACTTTGCTCACATATCCGCCGTTCGCCCGTACACTCCAGCCGTATGCAGACCTATCAGCGTTCTTTGAACCTTCCCCAGCATCGCCTAATCATAGACGTTGCAACAAGGTGGAACTCAACACTGAACATGCTTCAGAGACTGTGTGAACAGAGGCGGGCTGTTATGTTTTTGTGGGAGGATACACATACACGGGCAGGCAGTAGGATGGCAGACATGGAGTTGTCAGGTGTGCAGTGGTCGAAGATTCAAGACATGTGTCAAGTCCTTCAGTGTTTTGAGGAATGCACACGGCTGGTTAGTGCAGACAACGCCATAATAAGCATGAGCATCCCCCTAATGCGTCTGCTGATGCAAAGTTTGACGCACATAAAGGATCAGGCGTCTGCAGCTGAGGAAGAGGAAAGCCTTGATGACAGTCAGCCATTGTCTGGCCAGGGCAGTGTACAGTACGAGTTAGCGGGTGAAGAGGAGGAGGAGGACGAGGAGGATGATGGGGAGGATTATATTTTTAATGAGGAAGCTTTTCCGGGGCCACTGGAAATTGGTGGCGCGGCAAGGCCGGGTTCTGGTTTTTGGAGGGACACAAGTGACGTGGATTTGCCTGAAACTGCCCCTCAACCAAGCACAACCGCAGATTTGAGAACTGGAACTTTGGCCCACATGGCGGATTATGCCTTACGTATCCTCAAAAGGGACACACGCATAACTAAAATGATGAATGATGACGATTACTGGTTGGCCTGCCTCCTTGATCCTCGCTATAAAGGCAAATTGCAAAATATAATGCCACATGAGAACTTGGAACTAATATTAGCAACCAAACAATCAACTCTTGTTGACCGTTTGCTTCTGGCATTCCCTGCACACAGCGCCCGTGATCGTTCTCACACGAGCTGCAGGGGCCAGCAGACCAGAGGAGTTAGAGGGGCAGAAATCAGAAGTGGCGTTGGCCAGAGGGGTTTTCTGACCAGGTTGTGGAGTGATTTTGCTATGACCGCAGACAGGAGAGGTACTGCAGCATCAATTCAAAGTGACAGGAGACAACATTTGTCAAGTATGGTTACAAAGTATTTTTCATCCCTTATCGATGTTCTCCCTCAACCTTCATTCCCATTTGATTACTGGTCATCAAAATTAGACACCTGGCCAGAATTGGCAGAATATGCATTGCAGGAGCTTGCTTGCCCGGCAGCTAGTGTCCTATCAGAAAGAGTATTCAGTGCTGCAGGTTCAATACTAACAGAAAAAAGGACTCGTCTGGCTACCCAAAATGTAGATGATCTAACCTTCATTAAAATGAACCACAACTGGATTTCGAAATCTTTTGCCCCACCTTGCCCGGCTGACAACTAGCTTTCCTATGAAAAGGTCTTGCCTGTGGACTATTCTGAATGCCTTTTCCAATCTCGTAATTTTCTGCACCTGATTGTCCAGCATACGACATGTTTACACCTCACTAAATGGCCAAACTCCCCACACGGGGCCGTGGTATCGACACTTGGCGACTGCACCCGTGAGAGTGCAGTTTGTCTGAAGAGGTGGGTGTGCCTGCTTTTGGTCGACGGCACTGCCACTGGGTCCCTCATAGTACAATAAAGTGTCTCTGGCGGTGGTGGAGCGCACCCAACGTCAGACACACCGTTGTAATATGAGGGGCCCTGGGCCTGTACCGCCGGCCACAAGACAGTTCCCCCCCCAGCTCAAACAGTGCTCTACCACTTGCAAAATTATCTCACAGCTCCACCAATGTTTAGTCTATGCGCTGACATCCTTCAATGCCTGCCACTGACAATACCATTGTATTGACATTTTTGTTATGTTAGGCCTTCGATGCCTGTCTGTGGTCACTCCTTCCACTAGGCCTCCACTGACCACACCACTGCTGCCCGTGTACCCCTGTAACCAATTTAAAATTGCCTACAGCCATGTGTTATTATTTTAGGCCTTCGATGCCTGTCTGCGGTCACTCCTTCCACTAGGCCTCCACTGACCACACCACTGCTGCCCGTGTACCCCTGTAACCAATTTAAAATTGCCTACAGCCATGTGTTATTATTTTAGGCCTTCGATGCCTGTCTGCGGTCACTCCTTCCACTAGGCCTCCACTGACCACACCACTGCTGCCCGTGTACCCCTGTAACCAATTTAAAATTGCCTACAGCCATGTGTTATTATTTTAGGCCTTCGATGCCTGTCTGCGGTCACTCCTTCCACTAGGCCTCCACTGACCACACCACTGCTGCCCGTGTACCCCTGGAACCAATTTAAAATTGCCTACAGCCATGTGTTATTATTTTAGGCCTTCGATGCCTGTCTGCGGTCACTCCTTCCACTAGGCCTCCACTGACCACACCACTGCTGCCCGTGTACCCCTGTAACCAATTTAAAATTGCCTACAGCCATGTGTTATTATTTTAGGCCTTCGATGCCTGTCTGCGGTCATTCCTTCCACTAGGCCTCCACTGACCACACCACTGCTGCCCGTGTACCCCTGGAACCAATTTAAAATTGCCTACAGCCATGTGTTATTATTTTAGGCCTTCGATGCCTGTCTGCGGTCACTCCTTCCACTAGGCCTCCACTGACCACACCACTGCTGCCCGTGTACCCCTGTAACCAATTTAAAATTGCCTACAGCCATGTGTTATTATTTTAGGCCTTCGATGCCTGTCTGCGGTCACTCCTTCCACTAGGCCTCCACTGACCACACCACTGCTGCCCGTGTACCCCTGTAACCAATTTAAAATTGCCTACAGCCATGTGTTATTATTTTAGGCCTTCGATGCCTGTCTGCGGTCACTCCTTCCACTAGGCCTCCACTGACCACACCACTGCTGCCCGTGTACCCCTGGAACCAATTTAAAATTGCCTACAGCCATGTGTTATTATTTTAGGCCTTCGATGCCTGTCTGCGGTCACTCCTTCCACTAGGCCTCCACTGACCACACCACTGCTGCCCGTGTACCCCTGGAACCAATTTAAAATTGCCTACAGCCATGTGTTATTATTTTAGGCCTTCGATGCCTGTCTGCGGTCACTCCTTCCACTAGGCCTCCACTGACCACACCACTGCTGCCCGTGTACCCCTGGAACCAATTTAAAATTGCCTACAGCCATGTGTTATTATTTTAGGCCTTCGATGCCTGTCTGTGGTCACTCCTTCCACTAGGCCTCCACTGACCACACCACTGCTGCCCGTGTACCCCTGTAACCAATTTAAAATTGCCTACAGCCATGTGTTATTATTTTAGGCCTTCGATGCCTGTCTGCGGTCACTCCTTCCACTAGGCCTCCACTGACCACACCACTGCTGCCCGTGTACCCCTGTAACCAATTTAAAATTGCCTACAGCCATGTGTTATTATTTTAGGCCTTCGATGCCTGTCTGCGGTCACTCCTTCCACTAGGCCTCCACTGACCACACCACTGCTGCCCGTGTACCCCTGGAACCAATTTAAAATTGCCTACAGCCATGTGTTATTATTTTAGGCCTTCGATGCCTGTCTGCGGTCACTCCTTCCACTAGGCCTCCACTGACCACACCACTGCTGCCCGTGTACCCCTGGAACCAACATCAGAAAATATAAAAATAAGTATTTTGCTTATAAAAAAGAAAATACTGGAGAGATATCAAATGCAGACATTTTAACATTAAAAACAAACACATACAACAAAAATCTGGTACAGTACTAAAAATGGCCAAGAGCTACAATAACTTTCTCCTGCAAGTAGTTAACTGAAAGGTTTTTTCAATTTTAAACACAGATATGGCATCCACCGAGTGTTGTCCTGTCGCGTCTTCTTTATATTATTGCCAAGAAGATGCAAAACAATGAAAATAATAAAATCATTATTTACCAAAAAAATAGAGTAAGTCAAAACCACATTGCAAATAAACATTCATTACAAATAAAGAAGCAGGGCGCGTCCGAGGGTGAGTATATACCTAATAAGAATATAATCACCCTCGGACGTGCCCTGCTTCTTTCCGACAGCCTTCCTTCCTAAGAATCAGCCCTTCCGTGGTGTAGAGAGAGGGTTTGTTACACTCCAAGGTGTTCCCCAGGTTGCCTTTCCTGAGCTTCGATCTTCTGGCTCTCGTTTAGTAGTTGTTGGAAACTACGCTGCATTAGGCCTACAAATTGGGTATGGGGTGTAGAGAGATGGTGTGTTGCACTCCAAGGTGTTCTCCAGGTTGCCTTTCCTGAGCTTCGATCTTCCGGCTCTCGTTTAGTAGTTGTTGGAAACTACGCTGCATTAGGCCTACAAATTGGGTATGGGGTGTAGAGAGATGGTGTGTTCCACTGTAGAGAGATGGTGTGTTCCACTCCAAGGTGTTCCCCAGGTTTCCTCGCCAATGCTTCAATCATCATGCTCTCGTTTAGTAGTTGTTGGAAACTACGCTGCATTAGGCCTACAAATTGGGTATGGGGTGTAGAGAGATGGTGTGTTCCACTGTAGAGAGATGGTGTGTTCCACTCCAAGGTGTTCCCCAGGTTTCCTCGCCAATGCTTCGATCATCATGCTCTCGTTTAGTAGTTGTTGGAAACTACGCCGCATTAGGCCTACAAATTGGGTATGGGGTGTAGAGAGATGGTGTGTTCCACTCCAAGGTGTTCTCCAGGTTGCCTTTCCTGAGCTTCGATCTTCCGGCTCTCGTTTAGTAGTTCTTGGAAACTACACTGCATTAGGCCTACAAATTGGGTATGGGGTGTAGAGAGATGGTGTGTTCCACTCCAAGGTGTTCCCCAGGTTTCCTCGCCAATGCTTCGATCATCATGCTCTCGTTTAGTAGTTGTTGGAAACTATGCTGCACTAGGCCTACAAATTGGGTATGGGGTGTAGAGACATGGTGTGTTCCACTCCAAGGTGTTCTCCAGGTTGCCTTTCCTGAGCTTCGATCTTCCGGCTCTCGTTTAGTAGTTCTTGGAAACTACACTGCATTAGGCCTACAAATTGGGTATGGGGTGTAGAGAGATGGTGTGTTCCACTCCAAGGTGTTCTCCAGGTTGCCTTTCCTGAGCTTCGATCTTCCGGCTCTCGTTTAGTAGTTCTTGGAAACTACACTGCATTAGGCCTACAAATTGGGTATGGGGTGTAGAGAGATGGTGTGTTCCACTCCAAGGTGTTCCCCAGGTTGCCTTTCCTGAGCTTCGATCTTCCGGCTCTCGTTTAGTAGTTGTTGGAAACTACGCTGCATTAGGCCTACAAATTGGGTATGGGGTGTAGAGAGATGGTGTGTTCCACTCCAAGGTGTTCTCCAGGTTGCCTTTCCTGAACTTCTATCTTCAGGCTCTCATTAAATTGTGGTTAAACGGAACAACTGCATTTGGCGTACTAGTTGGTTTGGGGCCTACTATCGGTGTCTGCCACTCCTTGCTGTTCTCCTGGTTTCCTGTCCTGAAATTCCGTTTTCAGGCGCTCGTTAAGTAGTTGTTAATGTTAGACTGCATTTGGCCTACTAGTTGGGTTGGGGCCTACTATCGGTGTCTGCCACTCCTTGCTGTTCTCCTCCACTGAACAAAGCTGTGCCGCCTGTTTACTACGGTTGCCAATTTTGAACTGCATTTCGACTACTTACTGATTTGGGCCTACTCTCTGTGTCAGCCTCTCATTCCAGTTGTCCTCCACTGCAATGCCCCCTGGTTATTCCTGTGTTACCAATTTTGAACTGCATTTAGCCAACTTTATTCTTTGGGCCTATATCTGTGTTTTCTCCTCATCCTGCCCATTGCCCAGCCAGTGATAGATGAGTCTGCTGGTACATTGACCCATAACGCAACATTCCCCGTGCACGCTACACAACAATATTGTGACCCTGCTGAAAGTCAGGTTGCTCTTCCCGCATACCATACCACCTTACACGGGGACAAAGAGGAAGGTGCAGATGAAAGTGCAGGTTCCTTCATCAGGTGGGGGGAGGAATACTAGTTGGCGACGTCACTGGCACGAGGCCTCTCATAGTACGCAAAAGTGTTGCTGCCGGTGGGAGGCGCCCCCGCCGTGCAAACACACCGCTGTGCTTTGAGGGGCCCTGTGCCAGTGCCAATGCCAACGAGTGGGCCCCCCCTGCTTGCTCAGGTTCACAGCACTTGCAAAGTTGAAATACTTACCTCTCCCTGCTCCACTGCCGTGACGTGGTCCAGATTTCCTGGGCCCACTAATTACTTGAACCAGCCCTACCCACCACAACTTTAGCCAAATGAACCCCAATTTCAAATGCCTTCCAATTATTATAAGGTAAATTACGCTTGACAAGCTTCATTAAGAAGAATGGATGGTTTTGACATTAAAATGGGCACTCTAGGTGTTTTCCTGGCC
Source organism: Ranitomeya imitator (assembly GCF_032444005.1). Classification (NCBI taxonomy): domain Eukaryota; kingdom Metazoa; phylum Chordata; class Amphibia; order Anura; family Dendrobatidae; genus Ranitomeya; species Ranitomeya imitator. The sequence goes on from NC_091287.1 coordinate 101,824,234, forward strand.
CCCACTCACTGCCGACTATGCTGCCCCATTGACTTGCATTGGGTTTCGTGTTTCGGTCGATCCCGACTTTACGTCATAATCGGCCGATTTCACTCGACCCGACTTTTGAGATAGTCGGGTTTCGCAAAACCCGGCTCGACTCTAAAAAGGTCAAGGTCGCTCAACTCTAGTAAGGACCCTTGGCGTGGGTTGCCAGCTTCCATATTATGGCCCTAATATCAACTAATAACTTACATATATTTATATGTTTTTTTTTGCACGTATATTTTTTGCAGGGTGCAGCTGGGCCCAAATTGTTCTGTACACTGTGGCCTCTGTTCGCACGGGATGCATTTTAGCACTGGGCAGCCCGCCATATGGCGTCATTAATAGGCTGTAGCCAGACGCTTTGTATTCCTTGTGTGAACACGCCACATACAGAGTATTTTATCTTAGTGCATTGGTGTACCACACGGCCAAACCCTTATTGAAGGCTGGCTGTTTCATTAGGTATTGCACCTGTGCACTTGCTATTTTGTTTGGGTCCGCTGCACCCTGCTTGTGCATTTGTATTGAGGCCTATTTAGACAGGTAAGCATCTTTGCCTGTTTTTTGGTGTTTTTTCTTGAATGTGTCCTTTTCTGGTGTTTTTTATAAAATCTAACAGGTATTAGTTATATTATTATCTTTACATATTTTCTTATCTTTTTTTAGTCCATGACAACCAATTTAAAATCTGTGAATCCTAAAATTGTTTGATCAAAGGTGTTACCCGAGAATGCATTTACTTTTTCAAATTGTCTCTTCAGACAGGAAGAGGACTAGAATTCTAGTGCCACCTATTGGAAGTAGCAATCCTAAAAGTCAATATCAACCCTTTAAAGAGCCTTGTCACTTGATTTACGATAAAAGCCAAACCAGAATCATAATTTTCAGACACTGTGTTTCAGGGTACAGCACCTCATCAGTGCAAAGTGGAGATCTTGTTTGGCTGAATTAGAGGTGTCTGACCGATAACCAAGAAGTATCGTTTTTCCTTGCAGAGATAGACAGACTTACCTTTTTAACAAATTGTTGTAGTATAGTGTAATAGTACTTTTGGACAAGTTCCTCAGGCTACTTCTCTGAGAAGTTATTCTCTGCAAACTTAAGATCCTATATTATTCTCTGCTGTGTCATGAGACCCCAGAGCAAAATAAATGTTTGATTAAAAAAAAAAATCCTTATATTCAATTCCTAAAAGATAACTTTTATTGATTCCTTTTAAAATTCTCAAAAAGTATCAAAGGATTAATACCAAAATGGTGAGAGGATCAGACAGAAAAAATAGTAATATACCAGGTCCAAATAATGCCTCAGGTGCACAAGGATATAGACTAGGGAAATAGAGATGATACTGCCAATTTTCCCTACCTGGCAGCTTAGCTTTTGTTGGTAGAAAGACACCACATCCCTATTCCCGCAAACCCTAATCCGTGCCATGTACTCAAACAGAAGTTTTTGACCATATATGAGTTAGAGTCATGTTCGGAACAAATTGTGCAACAAATTATGTGGTCCGTTTTCTCCCATTATCCATTGTGGAAATTAAAAATTTGGAGCTAAAACAAAATGAAAATTTTCAATATGACGACCTAATGTTATCAAATTCTGTGTAGTACCTGTGAGTTCAAAAATCTCATTATACCCCTGGATAAGATCTGTGAGGGGTATAGTCTCCAAAATGGGGGGTTTCACTGTTTAGGCACATCGGGGGATCTCAAAATGCAACATGACACCCACAGATCATTTCAACAAAGTTTGCATTCCAAAACTTCACTCCTTCCATTTCGAGCCCTATCCTGCATCCAAACAAAGGTTTTCCTCCACATATGGGGTTACCGCAACAGTGTGGAGTCAGTAAACTGCAGCTTCTGATTGCTCTTATTCTGGCTCTGAAAAGAAGCACTTCTTCATTTTAAATGTGTTTATTGTAGCAGAACAGGGTATAATCGGCCATGTTGGAAATTCCTGTGTGCATAGCTAAGCTTGGTTAGCCACTCCCATCCCATTTATAATCTGGGCTGTGATACAAATCCTAGTCAGAGCAATCATTTGCTGCATGGCTAAAAGTGGGAGAGGAGTAAATATGAGAAGGAGAGTTCAAGAAGTTATTAGTGACTGTTGCTTGGTTTGTATGTGTGGTAATTCCTTATCCTTCTCTGTTTTTGTTTATTCCCCTACCTTCACACCCCAGTGCATTCCTCTGATACATGTGAGTGAATATTTTGCATGTCTGCATTTTTCTGTTAACCCCTGTCTGTGTTGGGTTGTTGTACTACGGTGCACAATAGTGCCCCCTCTTCCCTGGGTGAGGGAAGAGAACAGATGGAGTGCTAACTCAGGAGATAAGACAAGGGCGGAGGCCTCGGCATCTTTGCCATCCGAAGTATCCCATGCAAGCTAGGGCTCCCCCTAGTGTTGGGGGCAGGGAAGGAGCCCCTGGTCCTGGGTCACCTGACAGCTGTGTCATGTGGCAAGGGTTCAATAATTGGGGTTTCAGAAACTGTCAAAACTGTCAAAAGTTAATTACAGTGTAGTGTTGTACAAAATGTGTGATAAAATTTAAAGTGACAATAGCGTTAGACAGGGCAGTGTAAAAGAAAAAAAACAGATTGTTTAAAAATGTGTGAGTCATTAGCAGCAGCAGAAGCCATACCACCACTACCACCACCACTGGCACAATCATCTTGGCAGTGTATTACCAAATGCCGGCCATAATTAGTCTACTTCATCTTTTGGAAGCATATTAGTGGGGAGCCATTGGAGAGTATTATGGAATATATGGCAGAAAATTTATGACTTGAGTAAGTGTTCTGCCAAGAATGGTCTGCTTGATCACAAATGAAAAAGAGGGATACTTTTTGGATCTTTATTTATCTTACAAAACATGAAAAGTATGCCACAGCGCAGTTTTATTAAATAACCTGTTGGTTACCATTTATTTCTATGGTGAGATCATTGTGACTAGAGATAAGCGAATATTTAAATGTTCAGTTCGAATTACGATTGCCGAATTTGCAATATTCACCGATTTATTCATCGAATATTCACCAAACATAGCCGAACGCTATTCAAGTAAATGGGAGGCCCAAAAGCTGCCAAAACAAATCAAGTGAGGGACAGACATCAGGGAAGTGGAATTAATTCACCCACAGTGCAAATTGTAGCATAGCATGGCAGCAATCAGCCAATCATGAGGAATCGGGGTCTAGGCCAGCATTTACAGCTTTGAATTGAATGTCAAAAAAAGAAGAGGTGAGTGAGGGATCAAAGTAGGCCTGCTGTGCTGGGAGCCCTGCTACCACATGCAACAGCTCAACCTGCTTTCATGCTCAGTCACACTCAAGTGGCAGAAATATCAGTTTCATAGACTACTATTTTCAGAAAACTCTAAGGATAGTAACACGGGTAGTTGATTCAAAGGAAGTGGAGACCTGACGGTTTCTGAGGTCTACTGCTACAAGCAACATGCATGAAGGAGACCCAACTAGAAGTCTACACATTCACAAAAATTAGTGCAAGACACCAACAAAGTGGCATCAATTGCAATAGAGTAGAACTAGCATAGCAGGGACCAACAACTCTTCCACTACAGCCAACCAAGCAGATGGAGACTGTAATGGGCAAGGTGGTGGAACCACTGTGCCATATCCCTTGGAAAGGCTGGAGGGGCATAACTAGATGGCCATATCTCAACTCAGATAAGTGGCAGGAGGTGAAAACTGTGACCCACGAAGGGACAAGGAGGTGGCAAGAAGTGCTACTCCAGGGCTGAGCTGTAGAGGGTGGCAGCTGACTCCTGCAGTGGGTAGGCTGCTATGGTCTGAAGGAGGGATGAAGAATGCAGGCAGGCACTGTAGGGACACTGGAACCACGGGTGTAGATGGGACTGACTGAGGAACAGTACAGCACCGGCAGGGGTAGGCTGAACAGGGTGTTGGATAGATGGGCATTGGCAGATGTGATCTGGACCGGCTGATGGACAGAAGAGCACAGACAGGTATGAGCAGACATGTACAGGGTAGACAAGCAGACTGGCGGACCTGGGGAACCTGACAACTAGCAAGCATGTAAGGCAAACTAACAACGTAGCTCAGGCACCTCCATATTGGAGAAAAAGCCTTAAATAGAAGGTGTCGCCCAGCTATAGGCTGGGAAGACATTAGGCTGATGCACGGGGTCCCTTTGGGCCTTGCCTGGGCCTACAACTGAACCTTGGGGGACAGCAACACATGGGGGTGAGATGAGGAGGTGGTGTGTGAGTGGGAGAAAATTAATGTCCTGTTTGTTAGGTATGAGGAGATCCAACAAAGGGCCAAGTCTGGAATGGCAACAGATCAGAAAGTCTGTATTAAGAGGGAATGGTTCACTGTGTCAAAGGCAGATGCCTGGTCCAGGCGAGCGAGGAGAACAAACTAGCTTTGCTTTGGTTTGGTGGTTATTAGGTCGTTGGTGACTTTAGTCATGGCAGCTTCAGTGTAATGGTACTGTCTGAAGCCAGATTGCAAATGGTCAAAGAGTCAGCAAGAGGAAAAGTGGGAGAACAGTTCAAAAAGGACGTGATATTCCAGTACTTTGGATGCATGGGGAGAAATGAGATGGGGCAAAAGCTAGACTCAGAGGATGGGTCAAGGGTGGGCTTTTTGAGGATGGCTGTGATCAAGGTATGTTTCAATCAGGAGGGGAAGACACCAGTTGTTAGTGACAGGTTAAAGATGTGGGTTAGGCTTGAGATGAAGACTGTGGTAAGTATTGGAATGGGGTGGGACATATTGGGTTAAGTTCACAGGTGGTGAGGCAAAGTCTTCAGCTGAGATTAGAGGAGATGGAGGGGGAGCTGGTGGACACAGGAGAGAATTGAAAGTACTGAATATCTGTTTAGGGTTGTGAGACAGGTATGATATGAGGGATGAGAAGTTGGTTTGTTTTGGTGGAAGGAGCAATTGCCCAGCATTTTTATAACTTCTGCTACTGGACGGGCTACTCCACTCCCTTTCTTTGGCAGATGCACAGAAGTACACTTTGTCGATCAGGGCCAGGAAGAACATGTGCTCAAGTAGATAACAAGCGCTGCATCAAGTGGCCTCTCCCCCTTCCTCCACCTTAACATCAAACACAGTACAGTCCTCAATAGTGGCACCCCAATTACCCTTTTTTCCCCAGGTCACAAATTTCCAACAGCCCAACTGACTGTTGAGAACCACAGATGGCTGAGTATGCAGACATGTTCACACATTGTATGCCATAGGCATCGGAAGCATACTCCAAAGATTCACAGAGTCAAAAGAAGGAATCCATCTGCACCAATGCCCCAATTTTTTTTCAGTTTGATCTAGTGCCGGATGAAGTAGGGTCCAAACAGAATCTAAGCCCTCTTTAATGGTCGTTAACATAAGTGGGTGGAAGTGATCCATTTGTGACAAGACTCAGATACTTGAGGCGCCTGAGGGCTGTACTGTGCTGTCAGGGCAGGAAGAGGAGGAGGTTGACTTTCAGGGCAAGGAGTGGGAGAACACAAAGGATGATGATGAAGTAGATCAAACTTGGTGTAAACCCAGAGGCATGCAGCTTAGTAACTCAGAAGAGGGGGAGCAAGACAAGGAGGTTATGTGAGCTCTATCGTGCTGTATGAGGTTAGTAACAGAAGAATTTTTTTGGTATTTGTATGAGGCCAGTGTAACATAGACTAGAGGCTCCAAACAATTTTAAAGTGAGCTCTACCATACTGTATGATGTTAGTAACAGAAGAAAGAATTGTTTAACCCCTTAGCGACCGCCGATATGCCTTTTAACGGCGGACGCTAAGGGTACTTAAACCACAGCGCCGTTAATTAACGGCGCTGTGGAAAAAGTGAATAGCGCCCCCCAGAGTCGGATTTTCTCCGGGGTCTCGGCTGCCGGGGGTAGCCGAGACCCCAGAGAACATGATTCGGGGGGTTTTTAACCCACCCCGCATTTGCGATCGCCGGTAATTAACCGTTTACCGGCGATCGCAAAAAAAACCCAAAACGCGATCTCTTTTTAATTTCTCTGTCCTCCGATGTGATCGCACATCGGAGGACAGAGAAAAGGGGTCCCAGGTAGCCCCCCAATACTCACCTATCTCCCCCGATGCTCCTTGTGTCTCCCGGTGGGCGCCGCCATCTTCAAAATGACGGGCGCATGCGCAGTGCGCCCGCCTGCCGGCCCCGCGAGAATCTTTGGGGTCTCGGCTGCCGAGGGTAGCCGAGACTAGGGTTGAGCGAAACGGATCGTTCATTTTCAAAAGTCGCCGACTTTTGGCAAAGTCGGGTTTCATGAAACCCGACCCGATACCTGTGTGGGGTCGGCCATGCGGTATGCGACTTTCGCGCCAAAGTCGCGTTTCGTATGACGCGCTTGGCGCCATTTTTTTCAGCCAATGAAGGGGCGTGGGCAGAGTGATGACATAGGCGTCCACGCCCCTAAGACCTATCGCCATGTTGTCGCTTGTGCGCTGTAGCGATTTGCACTGTGTAACACCAGCTTTTCAGTTCAGGGACGGACGGACGGACGGACGGGGGAGAGAGAGAGAGAGAGAGAGAGAGAGAGAAAAAAAAAAAAAAAAACCATTGGCTTTGCATTGGGTTTCGTGTTTCGGTCGATCCTCGACTTTTCGCCATAATCGGCCGATTTCACTCGACTCGACTTTTGAGATAGTCGGGTTTCGCGAAACCCGGCTCGACCCTAAAAAAGTCAAGGTCGCTCAACCCTAGCCGAGACCCCAAAGAGCATGATCGAGGTCGGTTTTACCGACCCCTGTTTTGCGATCGACGGTAATTAACTGTTTACCGGCGACCGCAAAAAAAAAAAAAAAAAAAGTAAAGTGTAATTCTCTGTCCTCTGATGTGATCGCACTTCAGAGGACAGAGAAATAAGGGGATTCGGGGACCCTACAATACTCACCTGTGTCCCTGGATCCTCTTGCTGCTCCTCCTGGCCGCCGGCAGAAGAAAATGGCGGGCGCATGCGCAGTGCGCCCGCCATCTGTCTCCATCTGCCGGCCGGCAGGAGAACAGCAGTTGGGGCTAAAATTAGGGTTAGGGTTAGGGGTAGGGTTAGGGGTAGGGCTAGGGTTAGGGTTAGGGGTAGGGTTAGGGTTAGGGGTAGGGTTAGGCATAGGGGTAGGGTTAGGGGTAGGGTTAGGGGTTCGGTTAGGGGTAGGGTTAGGGTTAGGGGTAGGGTTATGGGTAGGGTTAGGGTTAGGGGTAGGGCTAGGGTTAGGGTTAGGGCTAGGGTTAGGGCTAGGGTTAGGGTTAGGGCTAGGGTTAGGGCTAGGGTTAGGGTTAGGGCTAGGGTTGGGGCTAAATTTAGGGTTAGGGTTGGGGCTAAATTTAGGGTTAGGGTTGGGGCTAAATTTAGGGTTAGGCTTCTTTCACACTTACGTCGGTACGGGGCCGTCGCAATGCGTCGGCCCGACATACCGACGCACGTTGTGAAAATTGTGCACAACGTGGGCAGCAGCTGTAGTTTTTCAACGCATCCGCTGCTCAATCTATGTCCTGGGGAGGAGGGGGCGGAGTTACGGCCACGCATGCTCGGTCAGAAATGGCAAACGCGACGTACAAAAAACTTTTCATTTAACGTTTTTTTGTGCCGACGGTCCGCCAAAACACAACTGATCCAGTGCACGACGGACGCGACGTGTGTCCATCCGTCACGATCCGTCGGCAATACAAGTCTATGGGCAAAATACACATCCTGCGGGCACATTTGCAGGATCCGTCTCTTGTCCAAAACGACGGATTGCGACGGAATGCCAAACGACGCAAGTGTGAAAGTAGCCTTAGGGCTAGGGTTAGGGTTGGGGCTAAAGTTAGGGCTAGGGTTGGGGCTAAAGTTAGGGTTAGAGCTGGGATTAGGGTTAGGGTTTGGATTAGGGTTGGTACTAGGGTTAGGGTTGGCATTAGGGTTATGCTTGGGATTAGGGTTAGGTTTGGGATTAGGGTTAAGGTTAGGGTTGTGATTAGGGGTGTATTGGGATTAGGGTTAGGTTTGAGGTTAGGGTTGAGATTAGGATTAGGGGTGTGTTGGATTTAGGGTTTTTGATTAGGGTTATGGTTAGGGTTGACATTAGGGTTGTTTTGGGGTAAGGGTTGTGATTATGGTTAGGGTTAGTGATTAGGATTATGGATGAGGTTGGGATTAGGGTTAGGGGTGTGTTGGGGTTAGGGTTGGAGCTAGAATTGGGGGGTTTCCACTGTTTAGGTACATCAGGGGGTCTCCAAACACGACAGCCAATTTTGCGCTCAAAAAGTCAAATGGTGCTCCCTCCCTTCTGAGCTCTGCCGTGCGCCCAAACAGTGGGTTACCCCCACATATGGGGCATCAGCGTACTCGGGATAAATTGGACAACAACTTCTGGGGTCCAATTTCTCTTGTTACCCTTGTGAAAATAAAAACTTAGGGGCTACAATATCTTTTTTGTGAAAAAAAAAATATTTTTTATTTTCACGACTCTGCATTCTAAACTTCTGTGAAGCACTTGGGCATTCAAAGTTCTCACCACACATCTAGATAAGTTCCTTGGGGGGTCTAGTTTCCAAAATGGGGTCACTTGTGGGGGTTACTACAGTTTAGGTACATCAGGGGCTCTGCAATCGCAACATAATGCCCACAGACCATTCTATCAAAGTCTGCATTCCAAAAAGGCGCTCCTTCCCTTCCGAGCTCTGCCGTGCACCCAAACAGTGGTTTACCCCCACATATGGCGCATCAGCGTACTCGGGATAAATTGGACAACAACTATTGCAGTCCAATTTCTCCTGTTACCCTTGTGAAAATAAAAACTTGGGGGCTACAATATCTTTTTTGTGGAAAAAAAAAATATTTTTTATTTTCACGACTCTGCATTCTAAACTTCTGTGAAGCACTTGGGCATTCAAAGTTCTCACCACACATCTAGATAAGTTCCTTGGGGGGTCTAGTTTCCAAAATGGGGTCACTTGTGGGGGGTTACTACAGTTTAGGTACATCAGGGGCTCTGCAATCGCAACATAATGCCCACAGACCATTCTATCAAAGTCTGCATTCCAAAAAGGCGCTCCTTCCCTTCCGAGCTCTGCCGTGCACCCAAACAGTGGTTTACCCCCACATATGGTGCATCAGCGTACTCGGGATAAATTGGACAACAACTATTGCAGTCCAATTTCTCCTGATACCCTTGTGAAAATAAAAACTTGGGGGCTACAATATCTTTTTTGTGGAAAAAAAAATTTTTTTATTTTCACGACTCTGCATTCTAAACTTCTGTGAAGCACTTGGGCATTCAAAGTTCTCACCACACATCTAGATAAGTTCCTTGGGTGGTCTAGTTTCCAAAATGGGGTCATTTGTGGAGGGTTTCTACTGGTTAGGTACATCAGGGGCTCTGCAAACGCAACATAATACCCGCAGACCATTCTATCAAAGTCTGCATTCCAAAACGGCGCTCCTTCCTTCCGAGCTCTGCCGTGCGCCCAAACAGTGGTTTATCCCCACATATGGGGTACCAGCATACTCAGGACAAATTGGACAACAACTTTTGGGGTCCAATTTCTCTTGTTACTCTTGTGAAAATAAAAACTTGGGGACTAAAAAAATCTTTTTTGTGGAAAAAAAAATATTTTTTATTTTCACGGCTCTGCATTATAAACTTCTGTGAAGCATTTGGGCATTCAAGGTTCTCACCACACATCTAGATAAGTTCCATGGGGGGTCTAGTTTCCAAAATGGGGTCACTTGTGGGGGATTTCTACTGTTTAGGCACATCAGGGGCTCTCCAAACGCGACATGGCGTCCGATCTCAATTCCAGCCAATTCTACATTGAAAAAGTAAAATGGCACTCCTTCTCTTCCAAGCTCTGCGGTGCGCCCTAACAGTGGTTTACCCCCACATATTGGGTATCAACGTACTCAGGAGAAATTGCACAACAACTTTTGTGGTCTAATTTCTCTTGTTACCCTTGTGAAAATAAGAATTTGTGGGCAAAAAGATCATTTTTGTGTAAACAAAAGCGATTTTTTATTTTCACGGCTCTACGTTATAAACTTCTGTGAAGCACTTGGGGGTTCAAAGTGCTCACCACACATCTAGATAAGTTCCTTAAGGGGTCTAGTTTCCAAAATGGTGTCACTTGTGGGGAGTTTCCACTGTTTAGGCACATCAGGGGCTCTCTAAACGTGACATGGCATCCGATCTCAATTCCAGCCAATTCTGCATTGAAAAAGTCAAACTGCACTCCTTCACTTCTAAGTTCTGCGGTGCACCCAAAAAGTGGTTTACCCCCACACATGGGGTATTGGCGTATTCAGGAGAAATTGCATAACAAAATTTATGGTTACATTTCTGTTTTTACACTTGTGAAAATAAAAAAATGGTTCTGAATTAAGATGTTTGCAAAAAAAAGTTAAATGTTCATTTCTTCCTTCCACATTGTTTCAGTTCCTGTGAAAAACGTAAAGGGTTAATAAACTTCTTGAATGTGGTTTTGAGAACCTTGAGGGGTGTAGTTTTTAGAATGGTGTCACACTTCATTATTTTCTATCATATAGACCCCTCAAAATGACTTCAAATGTGATGTGGTCCCTAAAAAAAATGGTGTTGTAAAAATGAGAAATTGCTGGTCAACTTTTAACCCTTATAACCCCCTAACAAAAAAAAATTTTTTTTTCCAAAATTGTGCTGATGTAAAGTAGACATGTGGGAAATGTTATTTATTAACTATTTTTCGTGACATATCTCTCTGATTTAAGGGCATAACAATACAAATTTTGAAAATTGCTAAATTTTAAAATTTTTCGCCATATTTCCATTTTGTTCATAAATAATCGCAAGTAATATCGAAGAAATGTTACCACTAACATGAAGTACAATATGTCATGAAAAAACAATCTCAGAATCAGCGGGATCCGTTGAAGCGTTCCAGAGTTATAACCTCATAAAGTGACAGTGGTCAGAATTGCAAAAATTGGCTTGGTCATTAAGTACCAAATTGGCTCTGTCACTAAGGGGTTAAGTGTGAATGAGAGCTGTATAACAAAGAAGATATGCTCCAAACAATGTTAAAATTAGATCTCCCCTACTGTATGACATTAGTAAATGACTTAAAAAAAATTGGGCCCATGGATGAGGCATAAATTAACATTGACTATATGCTACACACAATTTCAAAGTGAGATGTCCCCTGTAGATGAGGCCTGTGTAACATAGATTAGACGTTCCAAATAATTTACAAATGAGATCTCCACTCTGTATGACATTAGTGACATAAGACCTATTTTTGGGTGTGGATGACATCTGTATAACACAGACTAGATGCTCCAGTTTCAAAATGAGATCTCCCCTACTGTATCACGTTAGTAACAAAAAAAACTTGTTTTTAGTGTGAATGAGGCCTGTATAATGTAGATGATAGGTTCAAAATAATTTCAAACTCTGATCTTGGCTGCTGTGTCACGTTTGTAATAAAAAAAAAATAATGATTTAATGTGCAACATCTCTGTACACAAAACACTTTCAATGCCACTTAATGAAAAAGTGGAATATGGCAGCTGTATCACTTTTAGAAACAGAAAAACATTTTTTTAATCTCTGCAGAGGCCTGCAGACGACTTCATATCACCGCCATAAAATTATAATGTGGAATACGGTGGGCTGGATCACATTTTGCAACAAAAAAACATTATTTTTTAATGTGCATGAGCTGTGCTGACTGTAGAATTTTACTGCCACAATCACGCCTATCCTTAAAAAGCCAACCCTCGATCCAACGGCCATGTCCAGCTATCACCCAATATCACTGCTCCCATTCACATTCAAACTCCTGAGGCAGCACGTCCACTATGAAGTTTCCTCCCACCTCTCATATAACTTGCTCTTTGACAATCTACAATCTGGTTTCTGCCCCCATCACTCAACTGAGACAGCCCTGACCAAAATCACTAACGACCTACTTACTGCAAAAGCTAATGGACAATACTCTGTACGCCTCCTTATAGACCTGTCTTCTGCTTTTGACATGGTTGACCACTGCCTCTTACTACAGATCCTCTCCTCCTTTGGCATCAAAGACCTTGCCCTATCCTGGATCTCCTCGTACCTTTCCAACCGCACATTCAGCATCTCCCACTCCCACACTACTTCCTCATCCCACCCTCTCTCTGTTGGAGTCCCCCAAGGCTCTGTTCTAGGACCCCTACTCTTCTCCATCTATACACTTGGCTTGGGGCAACTCATAAAGACCCATGGATTCCAGTACCACCTCTATGCTGATGACACTCAGATCTACCTCTCTGGCCCAGATGTCACCACTCTGCTGTCCAGAATCCCAGAGTGCCTATCAACCATATCCTCCTTCTTCTTCTCTCGCTTCCTCAAACTCAATGTGGACAAATCTGAACTCATCATCTTTCCTCCATCCCATAGATCTTCCTTACCTGACCTATCTATCGCAATCAATGACATTATGCTGTTAGGTCTCGAGTTCCCACTTCTGCACAGGGGGAATCTCGGGCAGTCTCCGCTGCGGTCTCCCATTCCTATCCAGCCGCAGTGGAGTCTGCTCAGCAGGGACGTCGGTCCCAGCATCTTGCTCGGTCTCGCTCTGTACAGAGAGTTACTGCTGCTTCTTCAGCTCCTGCCATTAAAGTCTGTGCTGGTCAGCAGCGAGCGGACTTCTCTGGGACTAAGTCCCTATTTGCGCACACTGAGCATGCCCAGGGCAAGATCTCCCGTTGGAGACTGAGGGTCATGTGCTCAGGATCTGCAGCGCATTCCATTGGTCCTCTTGGCAGGTCTTGGAAGGGCAAAGTTGAGTCCACTAAGTTTGCTCCTCGCTACTTGGGTCCCTTCAAGGTTCTCGAACAGGTTAATCCCGTGGTCTACCGTCTGGCTCTTCTTCCACGCTTGGGTATCACCGACACCTTTCACGTGTCCCTCTTGAAACCCGTATACATGTCCCGGTTTTCCGAGTCATCTGCCGGGACATCGGGTTCGTCTACGGACGATTATGAGGTGAACGCTATTTTGGGGTGCAAGGTGGTACGCGGCAAAAAGTTCTATTTGGTGGATTGGAAGGGTTATGGCCCAGAGGACAGGTCATGGGAACCTGCTGAGAACATTCGGGCCCCACAGCTCATTGCTGCCTTCGAGCGTAGCGAGGCCCAAGGAGGGGGGGGCCCTAGGAGGGGGGGTAATGTTAGGTCTCGAGTTCCCACTTCTGCACAGGGGGAATCTCGGGCCATCTCCACTGCGGTCTCCCATTCCTATCCAGCCGCAGTGGAGTCTGCTCAGCAGGGACGTCGGTCCCAGCGTCTTGCTCGGTCTCGCTCTGTACAGAGAGTTACTGCTGCTTCTTCAGCTCCTGCCATTAAAGTCTGTGCTGGTCAGCAGCGAGCGGACTTCTCTGGGACTAAGTCCTTATTTGCGCACACTGAGCATGCCCAGGGCAAGATCTCCCGTTGGAGATCGAGGGTCATGTGCTCAGGATCTGCAGCGCATTCCATTGGTCCTCTTGGCAGGTCTTGGAAGGGCAAAGTTTCTGTGGCCACTTCCTGTCCTGCAACTATATAAACTGCGCATGACCGTACGGCCATGCGCTAGTGTACAATTATTATGTGTGTGTGTAGATGGATGTATGTCGAAGGATGAAAGCTCCTAAGTATCCCTCCCTAGAGTTGTTGATTGCTCGTGGATGATGGTAGCTCTCTAGCACCCGACTATCCATCTGTATGTTACACACATCACAGCGTCCTTTAGCTGTGCCTGCCAGTACGGCGCCGTGCGCTTGCCTTGCGCTTTCCATACCCAAGCCTGGGTGGTTAGTGGCGTCCGTCAGTGCGGCATCGCACGCACTCTTGTGCTCATACATTACTGTTAAGGTTCTTTTCACACCCAGTTGCGGTGTTGTGCCAGCAAGGGTCTAATCGGACTTCAATCCCTTTTGGGGTTAAGTTCGCTGACTACTTGCTCGCGCTTTATGTGCGGTACCGCGGTCCTGTGACTTAACAGGATCGCTTTCTTCACGTTGGGTGAGGTTTAACCCACGTGTTTATACTTTTAGTACCGCCATATAGTCTGTCATTTACTAGCAGCGGGTTTCGCCTGCACGGTGGACCCCGGACTGCGAATGCATCTATATCATCTTTCTTGGTGCGTTCCGCCAGTCCTAACATATGCTTTCCCCCGTACGGGAATTCCGCTGCCTCGGAGTAACCATCGACTCTGCCCTGTCCTTCAAACCGCACATCCAAGCTCTTTCCACCTCCTGTCACCTCCAGCTCAAAAATATCTCCAGAATCGGTCCTTTCCTCAACCGTCAATCTACTAAAATTCTTGTGCACGCCCTCATCATCTCCCGCCTTGACTACTGCAACATCCTTTTCTACGGCCTCCCTGCTAACACCCTTGCACCTCTCCAGTCCATTCTTAACTCTGCTGCCCGACTAATTCATCTCTCTCCTCGCTACTCCTCTGCTTCCCCCCTCTGAAAATCTCTTCACTGGCTCCCATTCCCTCAGCGTATCCAGTTCAAATTACTAATACTGACCTACAAAGCCATCCACAACCTGTCTCCTCCATATATCTCTGAACTAATCTCCCGATATCTTCCCTCACATGATCTCCGGTCCTCCCAAAACCTCCTTCTCTCCTCCACACTTATTCGCTCCTCATCCAACCGCCTCCAAGACTTCTCCCGAATATCCCCCATCCTCTGGAATTCTTTGCCCCAACACGTCCGACTATCAACCACATTCGGATCCTTCAGACGTAACCTGAAAACCCATCTCTTCAGGAAAGCCTACAGCCTGCACTGACCCCACTGCCACCTCATCACTACCGAAGCTACCACCTCACCAACGCCGGAGCTCCTGCAACCCTCAACCTACTGACTCCTTCCCCATAATCCTGTAGAACGTAAGCCCCACAAGGGCAGGGTCCTCGCCCCTCTGTATCAGTCTGTCATTGTTAGTTTGTTTACTGTAAGTGATATCTGTAACTTGTATGTAACCCCTTCTCATGTAAAGCACCATGGAATCAATGGTGATATATGAATAAATAATAATAATAATAAAATAGCAAGGTGAGATATAGCATGGTCAATCATGGTAGCAACTGCCCCCAAAAAAATGTTTTCATGCACAACAACTCAAATCAAAGAACAATGTCACCACACCACTAAATGATAAGGTGGGATATGGCATGCTGCTTCACATTTAGCAAGTGAAAAAATAAGATTTAGAATTGTCTACTTGTGCATGGAGCACAATTGAAGCAGCGCACATCACACTTGTATGAAATGTGCCCTGCTGTACTTATCTGTGGACCTCAGTAATGGCACAAAAAATAAAAATCTGCTGGAAAATCGATTTTACAGCCACACAGGTCACTAGCTAGCTAAACAATAGCTAATAAACAACAGCCTAGCTATCTATCTAAAATATAGCTCCTAACAGTGCCAGCTTCAGGAGCAGACAATCTGTGCTCTTACAGTGTCAAAATGGCACTAAAATAGGATGTCAGCTCTTGATATGGAGAGGGATATGTGATTTCAGCAGCCAATGACACAAGTCATGGTGACAGGACATTGTGGATATTTCCTGTGCCATGATTGGCTAGCCGCTATGTGCACACATAAACTTATAAGAAAAAAAAGTTTACAAGCATGCCGCTCATCTCTCTTCTGCAAACTGCCTACCCCCATTAAATATGTGCCCCATGCTCATCATACACCACCATTATCGTAGCCAAAGTGATGAAAATTCTTTAGTGGCAACACAAATATTTTCCTGCACTTTTCAATGAATGTTTCCCATTTTTTACGATTTTATAATATTTTGCTTGTGTTTCCGATGACGAATCTGAATGTGCCATATTCGTGCTAAATTTATGTTTGGAGATCATTTTTCAAACAAATTCGCTCATCACTAGTTGTGACATAACTAAGTCTGTATTTGTGTTAAAGCTTGAAAGGGGGTGAATACAGTCCTAGTATAGCTTAGAGTGTTGCATGTGTCTTTTCAATGGCAGGAGAGGCTGTACAGCGTTATGATTCGCCGTTGAGTATGTTTTTTGGCAAAATTTGCCAGACTTGGCAAATTTTAATTTTAAAAAATTCAAACATATCTACTCCTAACTGATCCAAAGCACCATATTGTAAATATTTGAAAAATATTAGCCTAGGAGAAGCAAACCTCGATAAGCAGGGATAAAAAATAAAAATTCATCTTTAAAAGACGACATTAGTGTGGTGCAAGAAAACACTTTCAAAATAGAGAAATTGTAAAATTTATCATGGACACTATGCTAGCTGTTCAAAAGAATAATATCTTTCCGACATTTGTTGACTTTTACAATGGATTGGAGCTTAAAATGCCTCCTTTGATTTTTAATAATTATTCTTATGTTTCTTCTTTTGGTAATGCTAGTACTCAGACTATTTGTAGACATTTCATTAACCCCTTTACCCCCAAGGGTGGTTTGCACGTCAATGACCAGGCCAATTTTTACAATTCTGACCACTGTCCCTTTATGAGGTTATAACTCCGAAACGCTTCAACGGATCCTGGTGATTCTGACATTGTTTTCTCGTGACATATTGTACTTCATGATAGTGGTAAAATTTCTTTGATAGTACCTGCGTTTATTTGTGAAAAAAACGGAAATTTGGCGAAAATTTTGAAAATTTCGCAATTTTCAAACTTTGAATTTTTATGCAATTAAATCACAGAGATATGTCACACAAAATACTTAATAAGTAACATTTCCCACATGTCTCCTTTACATCAGCATAATTTTGGAACCAATTTTTTTTTGTTAGGGAGTTATAAGGGTTAAAAGTTGACCAGCAATTTCTCATTTTTACAACACCATTTTTTTTTAGGGACCACGTCTCATTTGAAGTCATTTTGAGGGGTCTATATGATAGAAAATGCCCAAGTGTGACACCATTCTAAAAACTGCACCCCTCAAGGTGCTCAAAACCACATTCAAGAAGTTTATTAACCCTTCAGGTGTTTAATAGGAATTTTTGAAATGTTTAAATAAAAATGAACATTTAACTTTTTTACACAAAAAATTTAGTTCAGCTCCAATTTGTTTTATTTTACCAAGGGTAACAGGAGAAATTGGACCCAAACAGTTGTTGTCCAATTTGTCCTGAGTACGCTGATACCCCATATGTGGCAGTAAACCACTGTTTGGGCGCATGGGAGAGCTCGGAAGGGAAGGAGAGCTATTTGACTTTTCAATGCAAAATTGACAGGAATTGAGATGGGACGCCATGTTGCGTTTGGAGAGCCACTGATGTGCCTAAACATTGAAACCCCCCACAAGTGACACCATTTTGGAAAGTAGACCCCCTAAGGAACTTATCTAGAGGTGTGGTGAGCACTTTGACCCACCAAGGGCTTCAGAGAAGTTTATAATGCAGAGCCATAAAAATAAAACTAAATTTTTTTCCCACAAAAATTATTTTTTAGCCCCCAGTTTTGTATTTTCCCTAGGGTAACAGGAGAAATTGGAATGGTCTGCAGGCGTCACATTGCGTTTGCAGAGCCCCTAATGTACCTAAACAGTAGAAACCCCCCACAAGTGACACCATTTTGGAAAGTAGACCCCCTAAGGAACTCATCTTGATGTGTTGTGAGAGCTTTGAACCCCCAAGTATTTCACTACAGTTTATAACGCAGAGCCATGCAAATAAAAAATATTTTTTTTTCCACAAAAATTATATTTTAGCCCCCAGTTTTGTATTTTTCCAAGGTTAGCAGGAGAAATTGGACCCTAAATGTTGTTGTCCAATTTGTCCTGAGTACGCTGATACCCGATATGTGGGGGGGAACCACCGTTTGGGCGCATGGGAGGGCTCGGAAGGGAAGGAGCATCATTTGAAATGCAGACTTAGATGGATTGGTCTGCAGGCGTCACATTGCGTTTGCAGAGCCCCTAATGTACCTAAACAGTAGAAACCCCCCACAAGTGACCCCATATTGGAAACTAGACCCCTCAATGAACTTATCTAGATGTGTTGTGAGAACTTTGAACCCCCAAGTGTTTCACTACAGTTTATAACGCAGAGCCGTGAAAATAAAAAATCTTTTTGTTTTCCCACAAAAATTATTTTTTAGCCCCCAGTTTTGTATTTTCCCAAGGGTAACAGGAGAAATTGGTCCACAAAAGTTGTTGTCCAATTTGTCCTGAGTACGCTGATACCCCATATGTTGGGGTAAACCCCTGTTTGGGCACACAGGAGAGCTCGGAAGGGAAGGAGCACTGTTTTACTTTTTCAACGCAGAATTGGCTGGAATTGAGATCGGACGCCATGTCGTGTTTGGAGAGCCCCTGATGTGCCGAAACAGTGGAAACCCCCCAAATTATAACTGAAACCCTAATCTAAACACACCCCTAACCCTAATTCCAACGGTAACCCTAACCACACCTCTAACCCTGACACACCCCTAACCCTAATCCCAACCCCATTCCCAACTGTAAATGTAATCTAAACCCTAACCCTAACTTTAGCCCCAACCCTAACTGTAGCCCCAACCCTAACCCTAACCCTAGCCCTAACCCTAGCCCTAACCCTAGCCCTAACCCTAGCCCTAACCCTAGCCCTAACCCTAACCCTAGCCCTAACCCTAGCCCTAACCCTAGCCCTAGCCCTAACCCTAGCCCTAACCCTAGCCCTAACCCTAACCCTAGCCCTAGCCCTAACCCTAACCCTAGCCCTAGCCCTAACCCTAGCCCTAACCCTAGCCCTAACCCTAGCCCTAGCCCTAACCCTAACCCTAGCCCTAATGGGAAAATGGAAATAAATACATTTTTTTTATTTTTCCCTAACTAAGGGGGTGATGAAGGGGGGTTTGATTTACTTTTATAGCGAGTTTTTTAGCGGATTTTTATGATTGGCAGCCGTCACACACTGAAAGACCCTTTTTATTGCAAAAAATATTTTTTGCAATACCACATTTTGAGAGCTATAATTTTTCCATATTTTGGTCCACAGAGTCATGTGAGGTCTTGTTTTTTGCGGGACGAGTTGACGTTTTTATTGAAAACATTTTTGGGCACGTGACATTTTTTGATCGCTTTTTATTCCGATTTTTGTGAGGAAGAATGACCAAAAGCCAGCTATTCATGAATTTCTATTGGGGGAGGCGTTTATACCGTTCCGCGTTTGGTAAAATTGATAAATCAGTTTTATTCTTCGGGTCAGTGCGATTACAGCGATACCTCATTTATATCATTTTTTTATGGTTTGGCGCTTTTATACGATAAAAACTATTTTACAGAAAAAATAATTATTTTTGCATCGCTTTATTCTCAGGACTATAACTTTTTTATTTTTTTGCTGATGATGCTGTATGGTGGCTCTTTTTTTGCGGGACAATATGACGCTTTCAGCGGTACCATGGTTATTTATATCTGTCCTTTTGATCGCGTGTTATTCCACTTTTTGTTCGGCGGTATGATAATAAAGCGTTGTTTTTTGCCTCGTTTTTTTTTTTTTTCTTACGGTGTTTACTGAAGGGGTTAACTAGTGGGACAGTTTTATAGGTCGGGTCGTTACGGACGCGGCGATACTAAATATGTGTACTTTTATTGGTTTTTTTTTTTTATTTAGATGAAGAAATGTATTTATGGGAATAATATTTTTTTTTTTTTTCATTATTTTGGAATATTTTTTTTTATTTTTTTTACACATTTGGAAAATTTTTTTTTAACTTTTTTACTTTGTCCCAGGGGGGGACATCACAGATCAGTGATCTGACAGTTTGCACAGCACTCTGTCAGATCACTGATCTGACATGCAGCGCTGCAGCCTTCACAGTGCCTGCTCTGAGCAGGCTCTGTGAAGCCACCTCCCTCCCTGCAGGACCCGGATCCGCGGCCGTCTTGGATCCGGGGCTGGAGGGAGCAGGGAGGGAGGTGAGACCCTCGCAGCAACGCGATCACATCGCGTTGCTCCGGGGTCTCAGGGAAGCCCGCAGGGAGCCCCCTCCCTGCGCGGTGCTTCCCTGCACCGCCGGCACATCGCGATCATCTTTGATCGCGGTGTGCCAGGGGTTAATGTGCTGGGGGCGGTCCGTGACCGCTCCTGGCACATAGTGCCGGATGTCAGCTGCGATAAGCAGCTGACACCCGGCCGCGATCGGCCGCGCTCCCCCCGTGAGCGCGGCCGATCGGCTATGACGTACTATCCCGTCCAGGGTCAGATAAGCCCAGGGCACCTCGACGGGATAGTACGTCTAAGGTCACAGAGGGGTTAATGTGTGATTTATTCATGACTACATTATGAGTATTTTGTTTGTTTAATTGTTTGTCTATTTTTCAAATATTCATGCAAGATTATTGAGCCATCTACAATAACAGTAACATCTAATATTATAAAATTGCAATTTAAAGTTGTTGGCAGATATGCAACAGATACAGACTTATTTGTGCAGGAGGAGTTTACACTTTTCTGACAGTAGATGGCGATGTTGTTACTGTTATATGCTTATAGTTGAATGTAATGCATATACTTGTACTTTTGTTTCATTTTCTCTCTGGTAAAAGGTCTTTCAGACTTCCTGTTATGTTGTATTAAGAAGCTGATGCATGTACCTCGTGTTCTGTGAAGATAAAGTTGAATAACCCCATATAATCTACTCTCACATGTTTCTTCTGCCACTAAACTATGCAGCAAAAGTTTCTCCTAAGTGAGTGGTTATCTCAAAGAAGAGCACAAAAACAATGGATTTAAAGAGAATATGTCAGTAGGATCAACCATCCTAAGCCGTATACACAAACTGGTCACAGAAAGTTGAATAAAATGGTCTCTTGATATTTGCAATTCAATATCTTATTCAAGAGAATTCTATGTTTTTAATATGTAAATGAGGTGTTAGGTTTTATAAGCCAGACACAAATCTTCCCGAGAGTCTGCCTAAAGAGCTTATTTTAAATGAAACTGAGCATTACTAGTATGAGACATTTAATGACTGTCTCATTACAAAAAGAATCTACATCTGCCCTCTCATAGTGCCGGTAGCTCTTCTACCGAGCTGTGCGTGATAACCAAATCAGCACAACAGAGTTAGGGTACCTTCACACAGTGGCATTTTGATCGCTACGACGGCACGATCCGTGACGCTCCAGCATCGTAACAATATCGCTCCAGCGTTGTAGACTGCTGTCACACTTAGCAATGTACGACGCTGGAGCGATAATTTTCATGACGTATGTGCGATGTAGAAGCCGTTGGTTACTATGCGCACATCGTATACAATATCGTGCACACCTTTGTCACACCATGCGATCATGCCGCCACAGCGGGACACTAGACGACGAAAGAAAGTTTCAAACGATCTGCTACTACGTACGATTCTCAGCGGGGTCCCTGATCGCAGGAGCGTGTCAGACACAGCGAGATCGCTGGAACGTCACGGATATATCGCTGGAACATCACGAATCGTGCCGTCGTAGCGATCAAAATGCCACTGTGTGACGGTACCCTTATACATTGTCTGATTGCAAACAAAACAAACACATTTGCATTCATATCAGCTCTACTGTACTGCGCCTCTTTCCATCACACTGGCTGCCAGTGAAATGGAAACTGAAGAAATATGCTAGGACAACTGCAGGGCAAATGTAGTAGTACAATAGAAGTGAACTCATTACAATGTTAGATCTGAGTGCATCTTGCAAAATTTGAATTAGCCTTTTTATGCACATTTTCTTGGGAAATTGAATTTGCAAAGAAGTTAGTCTTTGCAACTTAATTGTCCCATATTATGCACTGGTTCCAGAGGATAATAAATGTAATATGTAAAAAAATGAAAAAAACACTTCTCCTGATCCTCTTCTCCTCACCATCACTCGTCCAGTAATTGCTTACCACCTTATCACCGCCATAAGATCTGTATCCCCAGTAATCCTCTCGCTAGGCTTTCCAGCACTGATGAGACTCGGGTTCTGTGCAAGTATATGAAAGGTCACAATGTCATTTTGTCACAATGTGCATCATGACCTTTTGGGGCCATTTTATGGTTCAGAAAATGGGGTGGCCAGCGACAGCAATTTTTCTCAATCCATGCTGAAGTGATTTACAAAAAATCTGCATTTTGGCAAATGCAGATTTTTGTAATATTTGAGTATGTTTCAATCCTATTCCAATATATTTGTTCATCTCTAGAAAACATAATAGACAGATGACGAATAAGATAAATGGTTAGCTATAATTGAAATGAAATAAACAAAATGGGATTGTGGTCTTTTCAAATTATTCAAATTGATACAATACTGTCAAGCCTAATTTTAATCTAAAATAAATGCACTTTAATTAGTTTATTTTTTTAATCTTTGCACTGCTTTATACTGGGGCTACTTCAATTACATGTTTTCCAGAATCTTTAATATTACAATACTAATCTACTTAATTTAGGATACCTTTATGTTTGTGTAAAACTTTGATCATTGCATTATTTTTTTATTGATGATGAAACAATTAATTAGACAATGGCTATTCTTTTATACTCTTATCAGACAGATTGATCCATAATTATAAAGTATCTTAATGACTTGGTTTTCTCATGACATGCAATTAGATTAGAACTTGGGACTGCATGAAACTGTTGCAAAAACAATATGAACTATGTTTTCTTAGTAGAACTTAGATTGATAAAATCAGAAATTGCAATGCCTTGCTTAGCTATCACTAATTTGTTTTTGATATGAAGGTATCAGGTAAAGTTCAAAAATCACTGTAAAGCAATCTTCTGGGTAGCAAAAATAAAATACAGATTATTGTATTGAAGCATCAGGTCAAGGCTGAGCACAAGGTCCAGTTCATATTGTATAGATGGTGAGAATACCATAAGATATTTGGAGTACAATGATGCATGACAGAATTTATTTTCTGTCAAATTTGTTCAGAAAAAAATCCTCAGATGTCCAAAGCAATAGGAGGCTGATGCAATGCAAGAAAATATGAGCACTTTTAAAGCCTTATACAATACTAAGACTAAACCCCTTTACGACTTTTGATATATCCATACGTCCAGATCATTTGGTACTTAGCAACTTTGGATGCATGAATACATCATGGCCATTTTGCGCACAAACTCCTCCGGGTGTCAGCTGATTCCGACAACTGACACACGGCACTCAGTACAGTAGCAGTGCCTGCACCACTCTTGACACTTTAACCCACTAAATACCGCAATCGATATCGATTGCAGTATTTAGCAGGCAAGCAAAGAGAGGGAGCCCCCTCTGCTCTCTAATCAGCATCCCCACAACGTCATTGCGAGTGACAGATCATTGCCATGGTGGCTCAATGTCATCACCAAAGCTAGCAAATTGCTTATACCATGCTCAGAGTATGGTGTAGCAAGTTTGTGTGTCGGTGCAACAATGTCAGCTTCTAAAACATAGCTCCTGCTTTGCTGTGCTTTACAAGCTATCAGACTGCTTAAAGTGAAAGTTCCATAGTGCAACAAGGTAAAAAAGTAAAAGAAAGTGAAAAAAGTGACATTTCAAAAAAATACTTAATAAAATCGCAAAATGATTTAAAAAATTTAAAATATAGGGTACCCATAACTAAATATTTTTATGAAAAACAGCAACAAAAGTACACAAAAGAATTTGCGGTGTCCAGAACGACCCAACCTATAAAGCTATCCCACTGGTTAATGCCTTTAGTGAACACTGCAAAAAACTGAGGCAAAAAATAAGCTTTATCATCATATCATCAAAAAAATGTGGAAAAAAACACTATAAGGCCGGGGTCATACTTGCGAGTGCAATGCGAGAAACTCACATGAGTCTCTCGCTTCAATACCTAGCACTGCCGCCGGAACTCGGGACTGGAGCATGCTGCATATAAATACATGCAGCTGCTCACTTCAGTCCTGAGTGCCTGTGGCAGTGCCGGGTATTGAAGCGAGAGACTCATGTGAGTTTCTCGCATTGCACTCGAAAGTGTGACCCCGGCCTAAAATAGAGAATGTAAATTAAAATGGTATTCCTGAAAAGGTAATCTTGTTCTGCAAAAAAAAAAGCCATCATAGAGCGCTATCATTGGAAAACTAAAAAGTTATAGCTCTCAGAATAAAGCTATGCAAAAATATTTTTTTTGTATAAAATAGCTTATATTGTGCAAAAGCACCAAAACATAGAAAAATTATATACCGTTGGTATCGTTCTAATTGCACTGACCCAAGGAATGAAGCTGCCTTAGCAAATTTACCAAATGCGGAATGGCATTAAAAAATTCTAAATAATTATTCCGAGCATGGTGGTTTAGTGGTTAGCACTGCAGCCTTGCAGCGCTGGAGTCCTGGGTTCCAATCCCACCAAGGACAACATCTGCAAGGAGTTTGTATGTTCTCCCTGTGTTTGCGTGGGTCTCCTCTGGGTGCTCCAGTTTCCTCCCACATTCCAAAGACATACTGAATGGGAATTTAGATTGTGAGCCCCATCAGGGACAGCGATGATAATGTGTGCAAAATTGTAAAGCGCTGCAGAATATGTTAGTGCTATATCAAAATAAAGATTATTATAATGAACTGGTGGTTTTTGTTCATTCTCACTCCCAAAAATTGGAATAGAAAGCAATAAAAAAAATTATGTGTCAGGAAATTGTACCAATAAAAGACATGACTGTGTTGGCTGAAATATGGAAAAATTCTAGCTCTCAAAATATGGCTATGCAAAAATTAGTTATTGCAAAAACAAAGTCTATAAGAGAGGTCTTCCACCTCTCGTGTCTCCCCTTTTCCTCATAGTTTGTAAGCTTGCGAGCAGGGCCCTCACTCCTCCTGGTATCTGTATTGAACTATATTTCTGTTATGCTGTAATGTCTATTGTCTGTACAATTCCCGTCTATAATTTGTAAAGCGCTGCGGAATATGTTGGCGCTATATAAATAAAAATTATTATTATTATTATTATAAGTGCGCGACAGCAGCCAAACAGAAAAATCCGATATAAATCTGATAATCGCACCAACCTGAACAATAAAGTCACCTAATCACTTATACCGAAAGAGGAACTGTGTAAAAAATAAATAAAACCAATTCTTCACCTACTGTTGATTTATTCATTCTGCCTCCCAAAGACTGATTAAGTGATTAAACCAGGGCTTCCATGTAGAACTCCAAAATACGTGATTCTGACGGCTCCCCAGAGGAAGATTCCCTATAATGAGGAAGATGGAGACACTGTGGACACCATCCTATGACCCAGCGTTGTCAATCTTTTTAGGCGTGCATAAAAACGCATTCTGCCACAGTTTTGTGCACTTCTGAAAAAAAAGACATCCCTGAACAGAGGCCAGATGGAGTGCAGGATAACTCTGCTGCATCATTATAGTGAATGGATCCTTTGAGGGTTTCATCTGAATCACATCATTCAGAGATTTAGATGGAAACCCCAAAGTAAGTGCTCATTATAGATCACAGGATAAATGAGGTCCCAAACTTTATGTAAAATGTTCCCAATAAAAGCTTTAACTTTATCTACAAAAAATATCCCTACTCAAGTCCGTCATCTGTCAATGAAAATATAGGGAGCACTTTGGGTCCTTGGACCCAAACATAAATCTGAGCCCTACAGTATGCTTAAACCACATTTAGCATCCACATATTTGGCATTTTTATAGAGATGGGAGTGTGCCTAATTTGTGGATGCATATCTCCAGAAATATGAGCTGGGCATAAAGTACTGGTCACTACAATCACAGTTTGCAGTTTTCACTCAGCAACATGCACTGCTCATTTTTTCTGGAAAACACTGGTGGAGTCATAATCAGCACACCTGTAGATAAATTCCCAAAGGGATATAATTTCCAAAATTTGTTACTTCAGCACTTAAGGGCTCTGCATGAGAAGTCCGCAAACTATTCTAAGAAAAACTACGCTCCAGGAGACAAATAGAACTTTGTCCCTCCCGAGTCTCGGCGTATAGCTAAGCAGCACTTGTATAGCCATATATAAGATATTTCTACATTCAGCAGAAATTGTGGGACAAATATTGTTGCAATTTTTACCCATTTTCCCGTGTGAAAATGTAAAATCAGGGGCTAAAACAAAATCTTGGTGGTAAAAATTATTTTTTTCTACACTGCCCAATCATATAATATTATTTAACCCAACTGTGGCATCAATATGATCAGTGCACCCCTAGATTAATTAACTGAGAGGTATAATTTATAAAATGGTGTCTCTTATGGGGTTCTCTGATGTTCTGACATTTAAGGAGCTCTGTCAATGTGACATGGCACTCTCAAACCAGTCCAGCAAAATCTCATCTACAATATGGCACTTTTCCCGTCTGAGCTTTGCACTGTGCAAAAAAGTAGTTTTCAACCACATGTGGGTTATCGGCATACTCAGGATAAATTGCACAACAAATTTTGGGTTCAATTTTCTCTTGTTACCCTTGTGAAAATAAAAAAAAATTGGCTAAAAGGAAATTTTTTAGGGAAAAATATTTTCACGGTTCTACGTTATAAACTTCTGTGAAGCATCTGGGAGTTCAAGGTGCTCACCACACATCTAGATACATTCCTTGAGGGGTCTAGTTTCCAAAATGGGGTAGCTTTTTCTGGGTTTCCAATGTTTAGGCACATCAGTTCCTCTCCAAACACAACATGGCTTCCACTAATTATTCCATAAATTTTGCTTTCAGAAAGTCCAATGGTGCGCTTCCTCCTCCAAAGCCTGCTGTGCGCCCAAACAGTAATTTTCTTTCACATTGTTGGATATCGGCATACTCATGAGAAATTGGGCAACAAATTGTATGGTGCAATTTCTCCTATTACCCTTAGTTCCAAAATGTGTCACTTGTTGGATGCTTCCACTATTTAGGAACATCAGGGACTTTCCCAATGTGGCATGGCATCCGATAATTATTTCAACAAATTCTATATTCAAAAAGTCAAATATCGCTCCTTACCTTGCAAGCCCTGCCATGTGCGAAAACAGTAGTTTCCCCCCACATATGGGGTATCAGCGAACTCAGGGGAAATTGCACAACAAATTGTATGGTGCAATTTCTCTTGTTATCCTTGTGACAATGCAATATTTGGGGCTAAAAAACATTTTTGTGAGAAAAATTTGATTTTTTTTCACTGCTCAGTGTAATAAACTTCTGTGAAGCAAATGAGAGTTCAAGGTGCTCATCACCACACATCTATATCAGCTCCCTCAGGAGTTTAGTTTCCAAAATTGTGTCACTTGTGAGGGCTTCCACTGTTTAGGTACATCAGGGACTCTTCAAATGCGACATGGTGTCCGCTTCTTATGCAAGCAAATTTTGCATTCAAAAAGTCAAATAATGCTCCTTCGTTCTGAGCCCTGCCATGCACCAAAACAGTGGTTTTCCCCCACTCATGGGATATCGGCATGCTCTGGAGAAATTGCACAACAATCTTTCAGGTTCAGTTTTTCCTGTAACCCTTGAAAAAATAAAACAAAAATAAGGTCTAAATAAAATTTTTGTGAATAAAAGTAAAATTTTCGTTTTTTCCTTCCATATTCTAAAAATTCCTGTGAATAATAATAATATTTATTTTTATATAGCGCTAACTTATTCTGCAGCTCTTTACAGTTTACACACATTATCACGGTTGTCCCTGATGGGGCTCACAATCTACATTCCCTATCAGTATGTCTTTGGAATGTGGGAGGAAACCGGAGAACCCAGATGAAACCCACGCAAACACAGGGAGAACATACAAACTTCTTGTGCAGCACTTGAAGGGCTAATATATTTTTTTAAATGTGGTTTTGAGGGGTACATTTTTTAGAATGGTGTCACTGTTGGGTATTTTCTGTCATATTGATTACTCAAAGTCACTTAACATGTAATGTAATAGTTTTGTGCATTTAGTTGAAAAGATGAGAAATCGTTATTAAACTTTTAACCCTTATAACGTCCTAACGAAAAACTGTTTTTTTGTAATTGTACTGATGTAAAGTAAAAATGTGGGAAATGTTATTTATTAACTATTTTGTGTGATATAACTTTGTGATTTAAGGTAAAAAAATAAAATTTTGAAAATTGCAACATTTTAAATGTTTTTGTCAAATTTCCCTTTTTTTAACAAATAAACAAAAATTTTATCAAACTTTACCACTATCATGACGTACGATATTTCATGAAAAAACAGTCTCAGAATCAGTGTGATTCACTGTGGTGTTCCAGAATTATTACCTCATAAATGGACACTTGTGAAAATTGAAAAAAATGGCCTGGGGTTAGTATGACCACGTGTTTTGCCTTTTAAGAGAATCTGTCATCAGGAACAGCCATGTTTAGCTGTAGAGATAGACATAAAGTTGCTGTTCTACTGATTTAATTGGCACCTTGTGTGTAGAAATCTGCAGCCTTGTTGTTCTTTAATCATCATTAGAAATTTTGGTCCAATAAGCAGTACATGCATCGGGGCAGATCTCCATCTCCCTCTCTGTTGTGGCCCCTTAGCTGTCAATGGTGTTCGTTTCTTCCTACTGTTTAAAATTTAGCACCAGTGCCTTCCTTGAGAAGATTGATTTGGTAGTGGGCTCCAGTAAAATGGTGCATGTGTTGGTGCATGCGGACATTGACCTCCCAGGGGTCTTCAGTAAAATGGCACCGATTGAGATCCCAGCTTCTTATTTAGCCGAGATCTAAATCTGCATAAAGGCTTCGACATTGGAGACATTTTCCTAAAGGCCAGTGCAAGATGAATGTTCGCAAGTGCAGCCTACAGTTAGGATAGTACCAGCATGAATTTATAAACAGTATGAAGATATGAACACTGGAGGTGAAAATTCTACACACAGTCCCGCCCTGATGCACAAACAGCTTATTGCACCAAAACTTCTAATGATCATTAAAGAGAAGCCAGGCTGTTGGTTTATACACTGAAAGTACCAATTAAATCAGTAAAACAGCGATTTATGCCAATATTTTTAGTTTAACATGCCTGATGCTGATGACAGGTTCTTTTTAACCCTCCCTTCAGGTATCATCCATACTACACTCTGAAGAGTATGAACCACTTAGACTCTTACTTCCTGAAGTTATAAAATGAAATCTAGGTAATGGTTCAACATTCCAGATTTCTAAGGGGTGATGCCCAGGATAGCAGATTTTCCCTTATCCATATGTACCCACACCTGGATCCGTTGAAGTGTTATTACGCGAAACGGCTGTCATCGACCATGCCTCTCCCCGTATGCCTCTGTAACAGGTTCTTTTTAACCCTCCCTTCAAGTATCATCCATACTACACTCTGAAGAGTATGAACTACTTAGACTCTTACTTCCTGAAGTTATAAAATGAAATCTAGGTAATGGTTCAACATTCCAGATTTTTAAGGGGTGATGCCCAGGATAGCAGATTTTCTCTTATCCATATGCACCCACACCTGGATCCGTTGAAGTGTTGTTACGCAAAATGGCTGTCATCCACCAAGCTTCTCCCCGCATGCCTCTGTAACCTGCACGTCTTATTAATCTCCAGATCCCACAGTATGGAATAAAAAACTATCACATTATTCTAACTGGTGAGTGCCGCACATGTTCTTATATCAACACCAATTATCCATATGTATGACCTTCTCTGGCTGTCACATAGACAATAAATGGAGCAGAAATGGAGTATGCACATCTCTGCTGCTTTCACAATGGGTCTCTGCTGCAAGTTACCGAACCCAGTTCTTGGGATTACTTCGATTCCCAGCAGTCAGATTTCCAACGATCAGTGCATTACCCAGTCCCATAGATAGGAGATAACTGCATATGTGAGAGTATGGATAAGTGAAAAGAACTTGAAAAGGGGAACTCATCAATAGCATATCAGTTTAATTTGATCCTGTCTTCCCTGGATCTTGGGTGGCATAGCAGTGCCAGCATTTTTTCCATCCCTATTTGTTGTTGCATATACTGTATAATTAGAGTTAAATTATAAATTATTTTCTTTATGCTTGAATGGGTGAAAACAATATTTTAGGTGCAGGTGTTGATGTTAGGGTAAGAATGTGTATGTTCTGAATGGTTTGAAAAACTCAGTTCTAATTTTTTTCAAGAAATGTCATGTAAATATCTTGTAAATATATATTTTAAATATATTATTTGTTTATCTTGTCAGGTTGGCTTCATGAACTGGGAAAAAGACTGGAATCCCCTTTTTATAGCAATAATACGCAAGGTGGTCCTACCATCCGAAGTACATATATCGCATCATTATATTTCACACTCAGCAGTCTAACCAGCGTTGGGTTTGGAAATGTTTCTGCTAATACTGATGCTGAGAAGATCTTTTCTATTTGTATCATGTTAATTGGAGGTAATACCAATATCACTTAAAAATATTTAAGCAAAATTGTATGGATACAGACACTGAGCAACTTAAATGAAAATTTTGTCTATACCATGTCTTATTTTTATAGTATAACTGTAGATTCAAATCAAAATGTGTATGTACTTTGTAATCTAAGAAGACAAAATCATAAATAAATGAACATACTATTAATTGTGTGCACAAAACATTTTACATATGTGATATTAAAACCCCTTTGAGACCAGCCAATCTTTTTGCATTGACATTGCCATATTAGGGTTTGATTTTTGGGGGACAATTATAGTTCTGAAAACACAATTCATTTTATCATATTATATACTGAAAATGGGAACAAAAATTTCACATGGAGTGAAACTCTGGAAAAATTGCAATTTCACCACTGTTTTTCTGGTTTTGTTTTAAAGATATTAATTGCTTATATTTGTTAAAATATTTCAGTGATAGTTTTGCATGTCGAGCTGATATTTTTATTGATACCATTTTGGGTTACAAATAAAATATTGACCTCTTTTTATTGCATTTTTTTGCTGAAACAACAGAATCTGAAAAACTTGCATTTTTACTTTTTTTCAGTGTTCAACGTATGTGTTAAATAAATAAATTCTTTTAGAATTTGATAGACCTGACTTTTATATAAATTGTGACAAAATTTATGTGTGATATCATTACAGGGAGCATGATGCCTTGTGGAGGCATCATACTATATGTGTCTATATGACAATTAAAAAAACATACAAACTGCTCAGCTTCTGCTGTTCCCCCAATGTCTGCTCCAATCATTGTACCCTGTTGATTGAGGCTGCATCTACACCGGAGGCAAGATCTCACAATGTCATCATGTCTGCTGTGCTGACTCACTCTCAAACACATAGACATGGAACTGGCAACTCCCTGCTGCACCAACCTATTTGACAGTAACTACACCCCATGGATGCAGGCACAGTTGAAATTTTAATGATAAGTGGGCTCAATTTGGGGAGGAATGGTGACAATAATAGTTTGTCACTATGGATGGAAGGACCCAGATTTGATTGTATTCTTTTTCTGGCAATACTTAAAGGGACACTGTCACCGGAATTTGGAGGGAACAATCTTCAGCCACAGAGGCGGGGTTTTCGGCGTGTACTATGGAGGACAGAGAATTAACTTCAATCCAATATTGCAGCCAGCATGCAGCCAGCGGGTAAGGAAAGGGTGGATCAAACACCCGAAAACCCCGCCTCTGTGGCTGAAGATTGTTCCCTCCAAATTCAGGTGACAGTGTCCCTTTAATTTTTTGGTACTTAACAGTGAATATCATTTACTTAAATTTATCCCAAGTTACAATCTCTGAGGATACTTCCTTCACTAAGTGTCCAATTTTTGCTAACTGTATAATATACGCTTTGATGGCTCAACTCCTCTAATGTAAGTAGCATATGATCAAAATAAGGATGAGTAGCAATGTTGATCAATGGAGAAGCACCTAAATCATAAACCTGAAACATTGATAAAGCATAAGGAAAGAATAATCCAGTATCTTTCCAACTAGCCTATAAAAAAAATAATTGGGGGGAGTTTTGCAGAAGTCTATCAAGTTCAATCTATAACCTAACATGTTGATCCAGAGGAAGGCAAGGACACCATGCATCTGATGCTAATTGCCTGTATTAGGGGAAAAATCCCTTTCTGACTCCACAAATGGCAATCAGACTTGTTCCCTCGATTAGCATGCCATCACAAAATCTAGTATCC
Organism: Ranitomeya imitator; assembly: GCF_032444005.1. Classification (NCBI taxonomy): domain Eukaryota; kingdom Metazoa; phylum Chordata; class Amphibia; order Anura; family Dendrobatidae; genus Ranitomeya; species Ranitomeya imitator. The sequence goes on from NC_091287.1 coordinate 101,856,323, forward strand.
GTAATTTGTAATATTATATTTTTCAAGAAAAGTATTCAGGACCCCCGTGAACCTTTTTGGTGTATTAACCACATGCAGGGATTGCATAACAAACAGGCAATCTCTGAATGTGCTGTGGCTGTCTAAAACTCACTAGACATGCAGCCGTAGGGACTCAAACATATTTGTCAAGCACACTGAAAACACTTAGTTAGCACATGATCATGCTCGGTTAACACCTTATCCGAGAATATTTGCTCATCACTCATAGAGCTGAGTTTGGATAGCAGAACTCCCTTCACAGATTTGTCAAGACATCGGACCTCCTTAAATGGCTATTCCATCTTTGCTATTTTTGGCTGAGAGATAAACACCAACACCTGAAAACTTTGCTGTTTCTCTCATTCACTTCTGAAAAAATTATAGGAACAGCGTAGCTCAGCCATGCTCGGCACTTCCTGTAGCCAACACTTAGATGAAGATAATCCAATCTGACCCATGAAGAGCTGAGAAGGGAAGAACACTTTAAAGGGACTCTGTCACTTCTTGGACGATTTTGATTTATTACTACTACTATGAATAAATAAATGAATACTAATTAACATACTTTTTTTCATGGAACACTAATAAAACTCCGTACTAAGCTGTTCTCTTTAAAGGGAATCTGTCACCCCCTGGATGATTTTGATCTATTACTATGGGTATACAGGTAATAGAATGGGTAAAGCAGTGTTACCTGTATGCCTCATAGCTGCGGTTGTAGATTGAGAAATTAATTTATAATGTTATATCGTAATGATTCTCTTCCAGGCTCCGGGGGCATGCATTGCCTGGAAAAAATCACTGCCTCCAGACTTCATTATAATGGTACCCTCCTCCCATTAGCATCACACTGACCTATTCAGTGCTGTAATCCCGTGCATTCACTATGCACGCATGCACACGGTTAAACGCAACCCTGTCCACCCTCCTATGGACAGTGGGCAGTGTCTGAATTGAACTTCTGCACTGACAAGCCTCTGCTACTGCGCTTGTGCAGAAGATCAATGTAGACACCGCTCATAAGAAGCATAGCGTATGCTCAGGATTACAGCACAAAAAAGGCCAGGATGACGCTGATTGGAGAGGGGTACTACTATAATTAAGTCAGGAGGCAGTAATTTCTTCCAGGCATCACAATCCCCGTCGCCTGGAAGAAATCATTAGCATATAACATTATGAATTAATTTCTCAAGATCTACACCTCAGCTGTGAGGCATACAGGTAAGACTGCTATATCCATTCTATTACCTGTATGCCCATAGTAATAGATCAAAATCGTCCAGGGGGTGACAGATTCCCTTAAAGGAGACCAGCTTAGTTTGGAGTTTTATTAATGTTACATGAAAAAAAGTATGTTAATTAGTATCCATTTATGTATTCATTCAATTATCAATTTTCCTTATTTGAGTCAACAGATCTAAATTATGCAACATGATTATTCATGCGTTTGCGCACACACACGTTAAAGGTTAATTAGTAGAATAGCAATACACAACATGTTTTGATAATTTTATATTGCTATTTAGCATGTCACAGCAAGCTGTTTACCTTAATCTTGTTAAATTATGTAAAGGATTCTATATCATACCATGACAGAGGCAAAAACCAAGACTGACTGACAGGTTAACACATTGTAACCTGTTTGTTTTAAGACTGACCTTTATTTTAATAGAAAATATACCAAATGTGAAAAATGTAAACTAAAGATCTCAGAGTTCATCTACAACAATGCTTCCAGCATAGATCTAAACATTGCCCAAGAAAGCTAAAGTTGATTTTCTAATATAGAAAGTAATTGCATGTACTGTGCCTTGCGAAAGTATTCGGCCCCCTGCAACTTTTCAACCTTTTCCCACATATCAAGCTTCAAACTTAAAGATACCAAATGTAAATTTTTGGTGAAGAATCAACAACACTAAAATATATATAAATGGTGGCGCGAAAGTGTTAAAAAGGACTAGTGATCCCAGCTGCGTTACCTAACCGACCTCCACACTAAGTCGGTAGCAAATGAATAATCAAATAGAAATATATATGTATCAGAGTAGATATACAGTGGGGCAAAAAAGTATTTAGTCAGTCAGCAATAGTGCAAGTTCCACCACTTAAAAAGATGAGGGGCGTCTGTAATTTACATCATAGGTAGACCTCAACTATGGGAGACAAACTGAGAAAAAAAAATCCAGAAAATCACATTGTCTGTTTTTTTAACATTTTATTTGCATATTATGGTGGAAAATAAGTATTTGGTCAGAAACAAACAATCAAGATTTCTGGCTCTCTCAGACCTGTAACTTCTTCTTTAAGAGTCTCCTCTTTCCTCCACTCATTACCTGTAGTAATGGCACCTGTTTAAACTTGTTATCAGTATAAAAAGACACCTGTGCACACCCTCAAACAGTCTGACTCCAAACTCCACTATGGTGAAGACCAAAGAGCTGTCAAAGGACACCAGAAACAAAATTGTAGCCCTGCACCAGGCTGGGAAGACTGAATCTGCAATAGCCAACCAGCTTGGAGTGAAGAAATCAACAGTGGGAGCAATAATTAGAAAATGGAAGACATACAAGACCACTGATAATCTCCCTCGATCTGGGGCTCCACGCAAAATCCCACCCCGTGGGGTCAGAATGATCACAAGAACGGTGAGCAAAAATCCCAGAACCACGCGGGGGGACCTAGTGAATGAACTGCAGAGAGCTGGGACCAATGTAACAAGGCCTACCATAAGTAACACACTACGCCACCATGGACTCAGATCCTGCAGTGCCAGACGTGTCCCACTGCTTAAGCCAGTACATGTCCGGGCCCTTCTGAAGTTTGCTAGAGAGCATTTGGATGATCCAGAGGAGTTTTGGGAGAATGTCCTATGGTCTGATGAAACCAAACGGGAATTGTTTGGTAGAAACACAACTTGTCGTGTTTGGAGGAAAAAGAATACTGAGTTGCATCCATCAAACACCATACCTACTGTAAAGCATGGTGGTGGAAACATCATGTTTTGGGGCTGTTTCTCTGCAAAGGGGCCAGGACGACTGATCCGGGCACATGAAAGAATGAATGGGGCCATGTATCGTGAGATTTTGAGTGCAAACCTCCTTCCATCAGCAAGGGCATTGAAGATGAAACGTGGCTGGGTCTTTCAACATGACAATGATCCAAATCACACCGCCAGGGCAACGAAGGAGTGGCTTCGTAAGAAGCATTTCAAGGTCCTGGAGTGGCCTAGCCAGTCTCCAGATCTCAACCCTATAGAAAACCTTTGGAGGGAGTTGAAAGTCCGTGTTGCCAAGCGAAAAGCCAAAAACAACACTGCTCTAGAGGAGATCTGCATGGAGGAATGGGCCAACATACCAACAACAATGTGTGGCAACCTTGTGAAGACTTACAGAAAACGTTTGACCTCTGTCATTGCCAACAAAGGATATATTACAAAGTATTGAGATGAAATTTTGTTTCTGACCAAATACTTATTTTCCACCATAATATGCAAATAAAATGTTAAAAAAAACAGACAATGTGATTTTCTGGATTTTTTTTTTCTCAGTTTGTCTCCCATAGTTGAGGCCTACCTATGATGTAAATTACAGACGCCTCTCATCTTTTTAAGTGGTGGAACTTGCACTATTGCTGACTGACTAAATACTTTTTTGCCCCACTGTAGGTACGCGCTAGATATTGAGCCAGAGAGGCTGCTGCTGAATAACTAAATAAGAATAAAAAATCAAAGTCGGCAGTCAATAGACAAATCGGAATAGCTTCTAAATGTGTCCACAATAATCTATAGTAGCACCTAAGGTGGATGGATATACATAGAAGTATCCTACCTCCTGTCACAGATCGCACATCTATCGATGAGGAAAAGAGCCGTGGTGCTGCCGATATAATTCCAAAGAGTTTCTTCCATACAAGAACGTAGCGTGGTATAGATCCAAAGAATGGTGGCTGCCCCGGCCGGTAGCAGCCACCCAAAACTAACCTCCGGGCTGAGACAGAGTCCTGAGGTACCGGACGCCGCGTGGAGTGAAAGCGGTAAGTCCGGATGCAGTGCAGGACCTGCGTGACGTAACTGGTCACGTGACTGTGAACGAAGCCCGGGAGTAAGATACGGAGCGATGAAGGGGTCACCTAACCTACGCGTTTCGGAGACTACTGTCTCCTTCCTCAGGGTTAACCCCTGCTCCGTAATAGCAGTCCTTATATAGCATGCCCTATCTAGATCTGCCTATTGGAATCCAAAGAGTTCTATGCCAATATTTACACCCCTGGGTGCCAATGTGTCCAGTGAAAAAATCCATTGAGTCTCGGCTCTGGACATGGCCTTAATAAAATTGCCTCCTCTCCAGTGGCGTTTAACCGTTGCTATGCCAAACACTTTCATATGGTGTATCCTACTGTCATGATGCTCTATGAAATGTTGGGACAGTGGATGACCCTTAAACTGGTTTTTAATGTTACGAATGTGTTCCCCTATTCTTGTTTTAAATGGCCTTTTTGTCCTCCCCACATATAGTTTGCCACAAGGGCATTCTATAATATATATAACCCCGACAGTGGAGCAAGTAACAAAATCCTTTATTGGAATAACCCTATCCCCTTTTATAATATTAGTACATTTTTGGGTAATAGTTTGTGTGCAAACCTTACATTTCTGGCAGGGAAAAAATCCCTTTAACTTAGTATGAAAAATAGAAGATTGTACGAGGGGGGTTTGTTTTGTACAGCGTACCTTTAGAAGAGGGGTTAAGGGTTGTCTAGGACCAGACACAAATTAATTAACCCCTCTTCTAAAGGTACGCTAAGAAGTGACTGTGTTCCCATTATAACCAAGTATAATAGTAATTCTAACATCTTACGGAAAATAGTCAGAAAACACTGGCACATTTTAAAAAATGATAAAGTATTGGGAGACCAGATCACGGACCATCCCCGATTTATATACAAAAAATCGCATAATTTGGGCAATCTTATTGCGCCTACTGTACTTTAACTAAATACTTTGTTGCGCCACCTTTTGCTGCGCTTACAGCTGCAAGTCGCTTGGGGTATGTCTCTATCAGTTTTGTACATCGAGAGACTGAAATTTTTGCCCATTTTTCCTTGACAAACTGCTTGAGCTCAGTGAGGTTTGATGGAGATCATTTGTGAACAGTAGTTTTCAACTCTTTCCACAGATTCTCGATTGGCTTGAGGTCTGGACTTTGACTTGGCCATTCTAACACCTGGATACATTTATGTGTGAACCATTCCATTGTAGATTTTGCTTTGTTTGGGATCATTGTCTTGTTGGAAGACAAATCTCCATCCCAGTCTCGGGTCTTTTGCAGAATACAACAGGTTTTCTTCAAGAATGGTCCTGTATTTGGCTCCATCCATCTTCCCATCAATTTTAACCATCTTCCCTGTCCCTGCTGAAGAAAAACAGGCCCAAACCATGATGCTGCCACCAACATGTTTGACAGTGGGGATGGTTTGTTTAGGGTGATGAGCTATGTTGCCTTTACACCAAACATATCGCTTGGCATTGTTGCAAAAACGTGTAATTTTGGTTTCATCTGAGCAGTGCACCTTCCACATGTTGGTGTGTCTCCCAGGGGGCTTGGTGCAAACTTTAAACAACACTTTTTATGGAATTTTTGAGAAATGGCTTAGTTCTTGCCACTCTTCCATAAAGGCCAGATTTGTGCAGTGTACAACTGATTGTTGTCCTATGGACAGACTGTCCCACCTCACTTGTAGATCTCTGCAGTTCATCCAGAGTGATCATGGGTCTCTTGGCTGCATCTCTGATCAGTCTTCTCCTTGTTTGAGATGAAAGTTTAGAGGGACGGCCGAGTCTTGGTAAATTTGCAGTGGTATGATACTCTTTCCATTTCAATATGATCACTTGTACAAAGCTCCTTGGGATGTTTAAAGTTTTAGAAATCATTTTGTATCCAAATCCGGCTTTAAACTTCTCCACAACAGTATCATGGACCTGCTGGTTGTGTTCCTTGGTCTTCATGATGCTCTCTGTGCTTCGAACAGAACCCTGAGACTATCACAGAGCAGGTGCATTTATACGGAGACTTGATTACACACAGGTGGATTATATTTATCATCATTAGGCATATAGGACAACATTGGATCATTCAGAGATCCACAATGAACTTCTGGAGTGAGTTTGCTGCACTGAAAGTAAAGGGGCCGAATAATATTGCATGCCCCACTTTTCAGTTTTTGAATTGCCACAAAAATTTTAAATAACCAATAAATTTCATTCAACTTCACAATTGTGTTCCACTTGTTGATTCTTCACAAAAAATTTACATTTGGTATCTTTAGTTTTGAAGCATGATATGTGGGAAAAGGTTAAAAAGTCCCAGGGGGCCGAATACTTTCGCAAGGCACTGTAGCTAGTTAGCTGCTTCTGACTCTTCACTGAATTTGAATGTATGGTGAATGTTTCTAGCCATTTACTATACAATCAACATTAACACAGCCTCAGGTAGGCATGGTTCTTTAGGCCCTTGGATATACCTGTCTGGAGGTGGCTGGTAAGAGAGAGTATGTTAAGATCCTATGTAAAAATGGTTATATCTGATTAAATTTGAATTTGCAAAATTGCAAAGATTTTTCAAAGAAATTTTATTTGTAGAAAAAATATTGTCCATGAGTTGAACGCTCCCTATTAGTAAAGATGAGAGAACCCGAACTTTAAAGTTCGGGGTTCATACTGCACATTGAGTGTCTGGTGCTAAACACAGACATTTCCCGGAAGTACGATGCAATGTTCAAAGTTCTGGGGTAGGGAGAGAGAGAGAGAATTTTTCAGCTCAAAGTTTCAGGTCCCCATTTTTTTCAATAAGTTTCGGGTTAAGGTTCAAGTTTGGGTACAGTGACTGGTACCCAAACCGAACTTTGGAATAATGTTTGGGTCAGGCACTGGAACCTGAACTTCCACGGGTTCCCTCATCCTTACCCATTAGGCCGTGGGATCTCTCCAGATCATAGAATAGAATAAATGTCACCTGTAAAAAATAAAGTGGAGCTAATACTCACTTTACAGCTCACCTGTTGTAGCACCTCTGCTTTCTCTGCTGCCCACCTGCTGCCTGGTACTCAGGGCCTGTTCTTTTTGCAGTTCTGCACTGATGTTTTCATTCTAGAACAGAACTTCTGGCCACAACCAGGACACAGAACTCATGGTGTATTGAAACATAGCCTTCACTTGACATTTCATGATCTCTGAATGCTAGTGCCTTCACTCCAGAAAAGGACTTCCAGCTGCGACAAAACTTTGTAGGTCATAATTTCTCAGGGCATGTCGTGACCTCACAATGTTATGACAAGCAGAGACCTGGGAGACTTGGTTGCAACTGGATGTCTCTTTCTAAAAGTGAAGACATTACTGCTGAAAGGAGAAGCCTATAGAGGACCAGATGGTGATCAGCAGGCACCGGAGGAAGCACAGGTGCCAGGACAGGTGATTGGTGAGGTATTTGTGGGGAGGTGTTTGTTTTAGCAAAATGATGGATGCAGTTAGCTTTAATTTTGCTGAATCAGTGTTGAGCAAATAACAAAAAAATCTGTTCAGGAGAATGATTTTACTTGAATTAATTCACCCATCTCTAGTTCTATTAAGATTTTTTTTTATTTTACATATAATACGAAATTAGTTGGAAGTTTTTAGATCTACAATAATGATGAACATTATTGCATTACCATGGCATAGTGAAGAATTTCGAAGAAAATTTTCATTATAAACAGCAAGAACAAGACTTTTACACTGAATTACAAAATACTGCAGTTTATACACAGTGGATTTTAGAGATCCATAAATTTTAACTTTGCAACAAGGGTAGACTACAACACATTAAAAGGGTTAGTATATCATCCTGTTTTATAGAATGTTTAGATAAAGATAAAGTAACTTTCAGACACTTTTTGCATAGATATTTTTCTAATGTACCTTGTTGCTTACTTTCTTTTAATTCTCTTGTACAGCTTTGATGCATGCCTTGGTATTTGGTAATGTAACAGCTATTATCCAACGACTGTACTCCAGATGGTCCCTATATCATACAAGAACTAAGGATCTGAAGGATTTCATACGGGTACATCACCTTCCACAACAACTGAAGCAGAGAATGCTTGAATATTTCCAGACCAATTGGTCTGTCAATAATGGGATAGATTCTCATGAGGTACTTTAAATTAAGATATTTTAATATTTTTACTTATGAATTTTAAGTTAGAAAACTGTCAATCAGCATGTCTCGTTAACAGAGCGAAAGACGCCGGCTACCCGGCAAGAGGTCACCACTCTAAGCCAACAGAGATCGGCGCCAGGCAGAACAGGGCAGGTAGCTAGCCCATATTAAAAAAAATCTAGTCCCAGATAACCCCTTTAAAGTTCATCTTCAATCTCGGAGGAGAGCTTTGCTCATCTGAGTGCATCTTCCTCTACAAATCCCTATTGATCAAAACTTCTGACAAGTCTCTATACATTTTAAATGTTTATTTAAAGTGCAATTACACTTTATTTAATACTCAATAATGGCTGTGGAGACATGGGGGTCAGTGGGTGCTCTCAGCCACTGGTCTGGCTGTCTTTACAGTGAGTGCATTGACTGAGGCTCATATTCCTTTCCCATGGGCAGAATTTTAATCAGACAGCACAGAGTGAGGGTAACACAGTGTGGCAATACTTTATTGAATCACCAATAGACAATAACACATAGCATAGACCCAGCAAGTACATAAAATGATGCAAATGACTGAGTCTCACCCTGCCTTGCCAGGAATTATTATATCTGTGACTTCGGGGTTTTCAGGACCAACTACCTCAACCAGTGGCCCCTTGCATTTTTGCGGGCACCCACAGAGAGGAGGTAGTGGCAAGTTTTGGAATCTGACAGAGTCCATTAAGATATGTTGCCTGGTGACCTGATTGTACCAACCTGGATTCTCTAAACGTCTTCGGGGTTCAGTGATGGTCAGTGGAGCAGGTCTGTATTCCTCCATCTGGGGCCATGGTCACTTAAGCTGACATCCTGTAGAGTGTCAAATCTGTATTCTACCGATTGGAGCCATGTTGCCATATCTACTGTCATGTAGAATTCTGGAAGACAGAGACAAATTCTCCTTTTATAGTTCATAGCTCTCATTGAGGCATTTTTCCACAGGATTGGGGAAAGGTGAGTGGAGTTCATCTCTCATTGTTTGGGTGTTCAAATAACTTGCATAGTTTATCCTTCAATATTTGCAGAGCAAGTTACATGGACTGATACAATAAGTAATCAACATATTAATAAACATCGATTGTTCAATGCCTTTGTGCCTTTGTGCTTTTATTTCCCATGGATAGTAGGACAATAAGCTGCAAGGACTGATGCAATAGGTAAACTGCAGCCATTCAACAATTTGCAAACATCAATTCAATCTACAAGAAAAGTCAAAGTTCAGACTCATATGAAAAATAACTCAAGTCCCTAGGCCTACTGAATATACATCTGGCATAATTAGGAATAAACTCACTGCCTACACAACAGCTTTATAATATATTTTTTAAAAGTTTATCTATTGGTTAATAAATTTCCAGTTTTTAGAAATCACCTAATATATTTTTAATACAAAATTTGGGGATTATTTTAACACATTATAACCATTGCGTGTTTAAATAGCATATTATATTATATAAAATAGTTCTATTGTATGTCTGAATGTCACAGGATTTAGAGTTTTTTACACAATGCCTGTACAACTATTTATTTATAAGTAATGGCACATTTTCCTGTGTCTAAAACTGCTAAGGTGAGATTTGTTAGAAAGCTAAATGGTTTAAAGCTTCTATCATTCCGAACTATAAAAATATATATATTCCAGCTGCATTAATTCCTTGTCTGTATTTGACAGCTCCTGAAAGAATTTCCAGATGAACTACGTTCAGATATAACCATGCACTTAAACAAGGAGATTCTCCAACTATCCCTTTTTGAGAGCGCTAGCCGCGGTTGCCTCAGGTCCTTGTCTCTGCATATCAAAACCTCCTTCTGTGCTCCTGGAGAGTACCTACTCCGGCAGGGAGATGCATTGCAGGCAATATACTTGGTGTGCTCAGGTTCTATGGAAGTTTTAAAAGATGGAATGGTTTTGGCTATTTTAGGTATGTAATTTTTACTGCTGATATCAAACTCCAAGCTTCTTCAATCATAGTGATGATGATAATTATGATAATGATTTTGCACAAGCAAAACATTAGTGTTTTATTATTAGAATGCAATAACTGTAATCATCAATGGGAAAAAAAAATATTTTTATATAAGGAATATTTTCATCTCAGCCATTCATGAAGATGGTGGTATTTTCATCTTATTTTCATGCCAGGCACAAGCATTCATACCAGTCAAAACTCCCAGTTCTAAAAATGATGAAGCTTGCTGTGCTACTGTGTTTCCTTAAATGGGTTGTCTGGATTTAGGTTACAAGTCTTTATTCACGCTATTTGACTGTGGACTTGTGAATTCTCACATCGTAAGCACTGAGCACTGTAAGGATTCTCTGGTGCCGGTACGGGGAGCATGACTGCAAGTATGTGATTTGCATACATGGGGTCACAAGCCAACTAGATGGGCCACCTCACTCAAGACAAGTGTATTGAGCAAGGCCAGACACAGTCTTTGCGGTCAAAGAGTGAACAGTGCTTGAATGACTGCAGACTTTTTGTCCAAGGCAAAACAACCTCTTTAATTCCAGTTCACATCCACTACAGAAAGAGTGCACTGTAGCGTAGTCCTGCCTATCTGTGGCTCATGCGTACAGATGAGATTCCCATCTCAGCCATTTCGGCAGGTTTTAACACAATTAAGACAGGCTGAAATACCAGCACCATACAATGGAACTCAACTGAACTGCCAGACATAAACCAAAAACAGGTGAGGTGATGATTCTGGATAGACAGAATAATAGTTTTATAATCCTAGAAATCCCTCTTACACAGTTTGCATTTAAACAATGATTTTTGCAGATTTTGCAGATTCCCCTCTGTCAAGCCCTTCACTGGCTCCCCATTACCCAGAGACTTCAGTACAAAAGCCTAACCATGACATACAAAGCCATCCACAACCTGTCTCCTCCATACATCTGTGACCTCGTCTCCCGGTACTTTCCTGTACGCAACCTCAGATCCTCACAAGATTTCCTTCTCTACTCCCCTCTTATCTCCTCTTCCCACAATCGCATACACGATTTCTCTGGTGCATCACCCCTACTCTGGAACTATCTACCACAACATATCAGACTCTTGTCTACCATCGAAACCTTCAAAAAGAACCTGAAGACCCACCTCTTCCGACAAGCCTACAACCTACAGTAACCACCAATCGACCAAACCGCTGCACGACCAGCTCTACCCTCACCTACTGTATCCTCACCCATCCCTTGTAGATTGTGAGCTTGGTGATGTAAGGCTTACATACAGCTGCTTGGCCATAAAAATCCATGACATAATGATCTGTGGGCACAGTTTTTGTGCATATATCTGTTTTTCTATCTCTCTCATTTTTAGCTTTGTTAGAAGTAAATGTGGTTTTGAGCTTTTTTTTAACTAAAAATATTAAGATTTGGTTTATGTTTTTAAAAAGCAATCCTACAAATGCCAGTCATTTCAACATGATGATGCAACAAAAATATGCTGTTATCATCTAAAAACTAAAGGATTTTATGACTTAAGAGCTGCTGCTCCAATTGATGAGGAATCAAATTATAAGCGCAGCAGTCACTGCACCACTATCCCATATGACCAGTTCTCCAGCTAGAGACAAGGTACAATAGATAAAGCACACGATTGTGTGTTCTTCACTTGACAGATGCTCATTAGCTCTTCAGCTAAGGAACTGCGGTTATTTTTAAATGAGTTGTAATCAGTACAATATGGGATGTCTCACCAATCTACTGTAGAATTAGCATGAGTTACAAAACTGCTAATTTTGTATACGTGATTTTATATTTTTAACTTGCCAATTATGGTTTTACATGTAAATACTTAAAAAAGGTTAAAAAAGTAAAGAATGTTGCAACTTAATATACTTTTTTCAAAGGGCTAATGTGTATTTTATTATGCATATATGAATGCATAGTTTCATTTTTCCAATGTCCTTATGGGCTAGGGTTGAGTGAAACGGGTCGGCCAGATTCAGAAGTCGCCGACTTTTGGCAAAGTCGGGTTTCATGAAACCCGACCCGACCCCTGTGTGGGGTCGGCCATGAGGTCGGCGATCTTCTGATCTGGAATCGGAATTCCGATACCGAGTTCCGATATGTTTAAGATATCGGGAATCGGTATCGGAATTCATATTTAAGTGTAAAATAAAGAATAAAAAAAAAAAATATTGATATACTCACCCTCGGACGCGCCCTGGTTCTCACCGGCAGCCTTCCTTCCTAAGAATGAGCACCTGAAGGGCCTTCGATGACGTCGCGGCTTGTGATTGGTTGCATGAGCAGTCACATGGGCGGTCACACGACCAATCACAAGCCGCGACGTCATCTAAGGTCCTTCAGGCGCTAATTCTTAGGAAGGAAGCGTCCGAGGGCGCGTCCGAGGGCGCGTCCGAGGGTGAGTATATTCCTAATAGGTATATACTCACCCTCGGACGCGCCCTGGTTCTAACCCGCAGCCTTCCTTCCTAAGAATCAGCGCCTGAAGGACCTTAGATGACGTCGCGGCTTGTGATTGGTCGCGTGACGCCCATGTGACCGCTCACGCGACCAATCACAAGCCGCGACTTCATCGAAGGTCCTTCAGGTGCTCATTCTTAGGAAGGAAGGCTGCCGGTGAGAACCAGGGCGCGTCCGAGGGTAAGTATATCAATATTTTTTATTTTGATTCTTTATTTTACACTTAAATATGGATCCCAGGGCCTGAAGGAGAGTTTCCTCTCCTTCAGACCCTGGGAACCATTAGAAACTCAATGCACTGCATTGGGTTTTGTGTTTTGGCCGACCCCGACCCCGACTTTTCTATAGGATTGGCCGATTTCACTCGACCCGACTTTTGAAAAAGTCGGGTTTCGTGAAACCCGACCCGATCCTATAAAAAGAAAAGTCGCTCAACCCTATTATGGGCTAATTCTTTGCGACTGCAATAGACAGCACAGCACAGTTCTCAGCTATCTCTGACAGTCTCATAGAGGATGAGAGTAGTGGAAGTGAACATGCGCAACCTCCACTCCATTCAGACAAGGCTCTGCAGAACCCTTTCACAGGTTTAGTGCGAGCTGCAGCGGTTAACCACCAGCAATTGGGAAGTAAATCCAGTAGGGGATAACGTCCATACCTGGTACAAACTCATTAACTAATGTTTAACCACTAATTTCTGACCCCAAATAGAAAAATATTTAGGATTGAGAGTCCTCAGTGGTTGATACCTTTAATGGCTAACTGAACAGATGGTAACAAATTGCAAGCTTTCGAGATACTCAGGTCTCTTCATCAGGCATAGACTGTGCCTAATGAAGAGACCTGAGTAGTCTCGAAATCTTGCAATTTGTTACCATCTTTTCAGTTAGCCATTAAAAGGTATCAACCACTGAGAACTCTCAGTCCTAAATATATTTCTATCTACTGGCTAACACGGCAAAAAGTTATTTATCTTTCCTGGCTCCAAATATGTCTTTCTAAAGCAGCCATTAAGGACCTTATTCTACAGTGTTGTATAATAAGTGTTACATATTTTTCCTGTGCCACCTTATAGTTTATTGACAGCCTAGTTCCTGTTCTAACAGTTATAATCTTCCAATCCTGTCCATTATACCTCTAAATCACCATAGTTGACAATAAAATAACCAGACCCTTATCATCTGTCTGTAAGGATGCCAATATGTTATATACTGTAATGTAAGCATGTAAAATAGTAATCCCTTACTAGGATAAAATGGTAATAAAAATGTATTATGCAAATTGTTTATTTTCTTTACACATGCTAAAAATTGAACCATATCAAGTCAAAATAAATTTGTATATTCCCCCAAACAACACAGATAAATTCATTTTTTTCCTGTACTAAACAAAGCCTCATACAATTGTGCCAATGAAAAAAATCTTAAAGGTAAAGCTGATGGAGTGCAGACAAACAACCAAACAAACAAACGAAAAATACAAAACACCAGCCAGGTGTTTCAATGAAATATTACAATGAAAACCTTTATGACATTGACTAGTAAAAAATATCTATCATCTATCTATCTACAGCACTTGCAAAAATTAAGAGACCACTGGAAAATGTTCAGTTTGTCTGCTTTTTCTCTATAGGTATATTTTTGAGTAAAATGTAAATTTTTCATTTATTCTATAAACTACTGACAAACTGTTTCCGAATTTCCAAGCAATAAATTTTGTATTTTTTTCTGAAAAGGTGAAGTGGTTAAAAAAAACCGCCAGAGCTTTCAGACCTCAAATAATTCAAAGAAAACTAATTCATATGCATTTAGAAATAACAATACTAATGTTTTAACTCCGGAAGAGTTTCAGAAGTCAATATTTTGTGGAATAACCATGATTGTTAATCACAGCTTTCATGCGTCTTGGCATGCTTTCCACAAGTCTTTCACACTGCTTGTGGCGCAAAAATTGAAGCAGTTCTTATTTTTTTGATCGCTTGTAACTATCCATCATCCTCTTGTTTACATTCCAGAGGTTTCCAATGGGGTTCAGGTCTGGAGATTGGGCTGGCCATGACAGGGTTTTGATGTGGTGGTATATTAATTTTTGCCTTTGCTGTATATGTCAAAAAAGGTAGGCAGCACTTCAATAGTTACCAAACAAAAAGGACTTGCCCATGTGGCATGGTGGCATTTGAAATGTGCCTATCTCAAGGTTTATAAATCACAAGCTTTGGATATTTTGCTTGGTGGGTGTTTCCACCCATCTAGCAATTGTTATATCATGTGCTGTTCCATTTTTCTATTTTTGATATCTATCAACTATCTATCATGTATCCACATATGTACAGAACAGACCAAAAGTTTGGACACACCTTCTCATTTAAAGATTTTTTTTGTATTTTCATGACTATGAAAATTGTACAATCACACTGAAGGCATCAAAACTATGAATTAACACATGTGGAATTATATACTTAACAAAAAAGTGGGAACCAACTGAAATTATGTCTTATATTCTAGGTTCTACAAAGTAGCCACCTTTTTGCTTTGATGACTGCTTTGCACACTCTTGGCATTCTCTTGATGAGCTTCAAGAGGTAGTCACCGGGAATGGTTTTCACTTCACAAGTGTGCCCTGTCAAGTTTAATAAGTGGGATATCTTGCCTTATATATGGGGTTGGGACCATCAGTTGTGTTGTGCAGAAGTCTGGTGGATACACAGCTGATAGTCCTACTGAATAGACTGTTAGAATTTGTATTATGGCAAGAAAAAAGCAGCTAAGTAAAGAAAAACGAGTAGTCATTATTACTTTAAGAAATAAAGGTCAGTCAGTCTGAAAAATTGGGAAAACTTTTAAAGCGTCCCCAAGTGCAGTTGCAAAAACCATTGTTAGGAGTCGAGTTTCCTCTGCTGCACAGGGGGAATCTCGATCCGTCTCCGCTGCGGTCTCCCATTCTCCTCCAGCCGCAGTGGAGTCTGCTCAGCAGGGACGTCGGTCCCAGCGTCTTGCTCGCTCTCACTCTGTACAGAGAGTTACTGCTGCTTCTTCAGCTCCTGCCATTAAAGTCAGTGCTGGTCAGCGGTGAGCGGACTTCCCTGGGACTAAGTCCTTGTTTGCACACACTGAGCATGCCCAGAGCAAGATCTCCCGTTGGAGATCAAGGGTCATGTGCTCTGGCTCTGCACCGCATTCCATTGGTCCTCTTGGCAGGTCTTGGAAGGGCAAAGTTTCTGTGGCCACTTCCTGTCCTGCAATTATATAAACTGCGCATGACCGCACGGCCATGCGCTAGTGTACAATTGAATACGTGTGTTTGTTGTGAGTGCAAGTCGTTCATTAAATGCCCCTACCCTATTGTATGACTGTTCGCGTATGGAGTATGGCTGCTATCTAGCGCCCGACAAATCACTCAACGTGTCACACACGTATCAGCGTCTATTGCTGTGACCGCCAGTGCGGCGCCACGCGCCAGTAGTGCGCTTCCTGACCCACGTCTGGGTGCTTAGTGGTGCCTGCCAGCACGGCACAGTTCGCACTTCGGTGCTCTAATTATAAGAGTTGCCTAACACACCTTGTTGCGGTGTTGTGTCAGCAAGTGGTCTAATCGGACTTCAATCCTAGTTGGGGTTAAGTTCGCTGACTGCTTGCTTGCCTTCTATGTGCGGTACCGCGATCCTGTGACGCAACAGGATCGCTTCCTTCACGTTGGGTGAAGTTTAACCCACGCGAGTATACTTATGAGTACCGCCATATAGTCCGTCATTACTCAGCAGCAGGTTCCATCTCTGCACGGTGGACCCCGGGCTACGAACGCACCGTACACTATCAGTCTTATTATTTGGTGCGTTCCGCTAGCCCTAACAACCATCAAGCACTACAAAGAAACTGGCTCACATGAGGACCGCCCCAGGAAAGGAAGACCAAGAGTCACCTCTGCTTCTGAGGACATTTATCTGAGTCACCAGCCTCAGAAATCGCAGGTTACCAGCAGCTCAGATTAGAGACCAGGTCAATGCCACACAGAGTTCTAGCAGCAGACACATCTCTACAACAACTGTTAAGAGGAGACTCTGTGCAGCAGGCCTTCATGGTAAAATAGCTGCTATGAAACCACTGCTAAGGACAGGCAACAAGCAGAAGAGACTTGTTTGGGCTAAAGAACACAAGGAATGGACATTAGACCAGTGAAAATCTGTGCTTTGGTCTGATGAGTCCAAATTTGAGATCTTTGGTTTCAACCACTGTCTCTTTGTGCAACCTAGAAAAGGTGAACAGATGGACTCTACATGCCTGGTTCCCACTGTGAAGCATGGAGGAGGAGGTGTGATGTGTGGGAGTGCTTTGCTGGTGACACTGTTGGGGATTTATTCAAAATTGAAGGCATACTGAACCAGCATGGCTACCACAGCATCTTGCAGCGGCATCGGTTTGCGTTTAATTGGACCATCATTTATTTTTCAACAGGACAATGACCCCAAACACACCTCCAGGCTGTGTAAGGGCCATTTTACCAAGAAGGAGAGTGATAGGGTGCTACGCCAGATGACCTGGCCTCCACAGTCACCAGCCTGAACCCAATTGAGATGGTTTGGGGTGAGCTGGACTGCAGAGTGAAGGCAAAAGGGCCAACAAGTGCTAGGCATCTCTGGGAACTCCTTTAAGATTGTTAAAAGACCATTCCCGGTGACTACCTCTTGAAGCTCATCAAGAGAATACCAAGAGTGTGCAAAGCAGTCATCAAAGCAAAAGGTGGCTACTTTGAAGAACCTAGAATTTAAGACATAATTTCAGTTGTTTCACACTTTTTTGTAAAGTATTTAATTCCACAGTTGTTAATTCATAGTTTTGATGGCTTCAGTGTGAATGTACAATTTTCATAGTCATGAAAATACAGAAAAATTTTAAATGAGAAGGTGTGTCCAAACTTTTGGTCTGTACTGTATATATATATATATATGTATATATATATATACATATCTCTAATATAATGGTAGGAGCGTCACACTGTCCGAAGCCTTTATAGACTGCGCAAGCGCGACACTCCTAGTGTCAGATTATAGACACAATGTCCATATTCAAGAAAAGATGGCGCCGAAAAGCACAGACTGTGCTGGCGTCAAAATTTGTGTCACAATCCCGCCCATATCACTAAAGGTACCTTCACACATAACGATATTGTTAACGATATCGTTGCATTTTGTGACGTAGCAACGATATCGTTAATGAAATCGTTATGTGTGACAGCGACCAAATATCAGGCCCCTGCTGGGAGATCGTTGGTCGCTGAACAAAGTCCAGAACTTTGTTTCGTCGCTGGACTCCCTGCAGACATCGCTGGATCGGCCCTGCGCTTAGTTACCCGATGTTTACCCTGGTTACCGGCATCGTTGGTCGCTGGAGAGCGGTCTGTGTGACAGCTCTCCAGCGACCAAACAGCGACGCTGCAGCGATCCGGATCGTTGTCGGTATCGCTGCAGCGTCGCTTAATGTGAAGGGGCCTTTAGTTTCCACCCCCACAGTGTCCCCATGCCTCCTGATTTTGGCCCATAAATATCCCCCTGCTCCCGGAATCAGGGGGCGTGGGGACATGGTTGGCACGATCCCGCCTTCATGACATTGTCCCCCGGCTCCCGGAATCAGCGCCTGCGCAGTCCACGCTTTCCAGCGCCATTTTGTTGAATACATACTACAGTGTGTCTTCAAGAAAATGGCGCTGGAAAGCGTGGACTGCGCATGCGCCTATTCCGGGAGCAGGGGGACATTTATGAAGTGGAATCAGGGGGCTTGGGGACACGGTGGACACGATCCCTCCCTCATGACGTTGTGGCAGTTGATGCCACAGCAATTACTTACTTAGGCCCCCTGATTCCAAGGCATGAATGTCCCCCTGCTCCCGGAATCGGTGTCTGCGCAGTCTGCGCTTTCTGGTACTATTTTCTTGGATACTGCAGTGTGTCTTCAAGAAAATGGCACCGGAAAGAGCGGACTGCGCAGGCGCCGATTCAGGGAGCAGGGGGACATTTATGGGCTGGATTCAGGGGCAGTGGGGACACGGTGGACACAATCCCACCCTCAAGACATTACTTACATACATCTGAAGAGACACTGCAGCGCGGACTGCGCAGGCGCCGATTACTGCATCACAATCCTGCCCTCTCATGATATTGTGGCATTTCCGCCACATCAATGATTTAATTACAGATATCAGGAGCATGTGTAAGAATATCTACACTATACAATACGTCAGCAAAGCTACCAAGTAACTTTCTAAAGAATGTATAACACGTCTGTGGAGCAAGGCAGCCACTTTTGACTCAATACCGCCACAGTGTCTGTTGCCATCACTGATTAAAACAGGGGCACAGGATGGGAGCAGCACATGACAGGATGGGGACCATATACCAATATAAATGCTCACCACCCGGGCGTAGAACGGGTTCAATAGCTAGTATATATACAGGGTGGGCCATTTATATGGATACACATAAATAAAATGGGAATGGTTGGTGCTGCCCATTGTGTTGGAATGTCAATGCAACCCTCTTCTCCAACTCTTGACACACTGATAGAAACACCGCAGAAGAAATGCTAGCATAGGTTTCCAGTATCCATTGTTTCAGATGCTGCACATCTTGTATCTTCACAGCATAGACAATTGCCTTCAGATGGCCCCAAAAATAAAAGTCTAAGGGGGTCAGATCGGGAGACCTTGGTGGCCATTCAACTGGCCCACGATGACCAATCCACTTTCCAGGACACTGTTCATGTAGGAATGCTCGGACCTGACACCCATATTGTGGTGGTGCACCATCTTGGGTGTCAGGTCCGAGCATTCCTACATGAACAGTTTCCTGGAAAGTGGATTGGTCATCGTGGGCCCGTTTAATTGGCCCTCAAGGTCTCCCGATCTGACCCTCATAGACTTTTATCTATGGGGTCATCTGAAGGCAATTGTCTATGCAGTGAAGATATGAGATGTGCAGGATGAGCAAGACTTGTGCAAATCCACAATTCTCTTCCAGTTATCTTGATTGATTTCTTCAGACTTTCCCATGTTGCTACACAAAGAAGCAGTGTGTTTCAGGTGTGCATTAAAATACATCCACAGGTGTGTCTCTAATTAACTCAAGTGTTGCCAAAAAAACTGAAATTTCCAAACACATGACATCACCATATGGGCAGTCCAGAATTGTTTAAAGACATAGTCATCTTAGTGTATGTAAACTTTTGAAAGCCTTAAAGCATTCTCTCTCATTATTCTGGCATTTGGCAAATAATAATAATTATGGTAATCATAATTGCCTAAAACAGGAAAGTTTTATTCTGATTTCATTTCAGATATTGAGAAGAACATACATATGTGTCTTTGTATATCTTGTATGCAAATTTCTAGTTTCAACTGTATGTATAATATTTATAATCTGCTAATATACAGTATGTGTATTGCTTTATTAAGCTATCTCATATAAAGGGATTGTATAATGAGAGACTTTGGGTGACTTATCAGTAGGATGTCACCTTTTTCTTTTTCATGGGAGTTGGGTTGAAGAAAGAGTCAGTGATGATTAAAGCTGTTATGACAGTCCAAATAAATTCTAAACTATGATGCTAGGTGATGAAGTAAGAAAGGACTTGTATTTACATTCTAGAATCATATACTCAGACCCATAGAATTGAAAATTGATGGCATATTGTAGTGGTGTGCCATCATGTAACTTCTATAAAACAGCTCTTTTGATGGTTCTGACATGGACAGGTCAGCTTATTGAGTAGTCTACTTGACTCTCACTTAATAAAAAGATTAATAAAACGGAGAAATACTTTTTCTGACCCTTAAATACAGATTACTATCTGCTTTTACAAGTACCTTAGATCCATAGAAAACTATATACTTGATAAGATATAAAAATGATTCACAACTTCTCCCTATATTGTACTTTTTTGGGCATTTGAAGTTGGAGGATTAATTTGGGTATAGAGTAGAGAAACTAAAGTTATTAAACACAAAATGTAAATATAATTTCTGAATACACAATAATAAATAATATCTAGCACATTTATGATGCTTACTAAGTGATCTAAAGTAGTAGAAATGAAGCTTTAGAAACATCCAAATGACTAAATTACCTATTCAGATGAGAAAATTATCTAACATTGCCTTTGCTCTTCATAGGTAAAGGTGATTTAATTGGAGCAAACCTACCAATTAAAGATCAAGTCATTAAAACGAATGCAGATGTCAAAGCACTAACCTACTGCGATCTTCAGTGTATCATCCTCAAAGGCCTTTATGAAGTATTGGACTTTTACCCTGAATATGCACATAAATTTGTAGAAGACATACAGCAAGATCTTACATATAACCTTCGAGAAGGTCATGAAAGTGATGTAAGTGCCATTATCATGAAGGTGATATTGATGCATGAAATCATTTAAAGTGTTATGATCTGTATCAGAACATAGTCTTTACTAGATATAGTTTGTTTCAGTTTCAACTGAGACATAATTAGGTTCTTCTCTAAGAAAACGTTGATGGATAAAGCACAAAAGAATTTCCCTAGATGTCAAAAATAGCTGTCTGCTGTGGTTAAGAACTCTCTGTGGCTAATATACTAAATTAGATTGGAATAAAATGATAAGTAATGTATCGTTTAGAATTCCTTTAAAGAAGTTTTCTGGGACAACATCTTTTTATGGCCAGCAATGAGATGATATTGATGAATGAAGGCACTTAAAGAGGACCTGTTATTTTCTCAAAAAAAGTTGAGTTGAATGCCTTGCAAAAATCCATGATCTCAACTTATTCTGCCGCTCTTTTTCTTTTTGCATTGGGTCCCTCCCTCCTCTGCCTCCTTGATGCTAAAAGTTTGTTTAGTGGTCTCAGACACTGTTTAGCTGTTATTACCAATGTCTGGAAGGGGTAGAGTAAAATCCCAGCTCTTCAAAGAATATTCTGAAAGAGCGCCCAGTTGCTTTGTAAGTAAAAATTTCAAACAGTGCTTACCAAAAGCAACAAATGTGAATATCTCTGTAATGGAGAACAAAATGAAAAAGGGCAACAGAATCAGGGGATCTTTACAAATTATTTAAGTCAATTTTATTTTACCAAGTGATGATTCATTTCTTTAAGGATATGAAAACATTTGAGGGCTTTTATTTCTCTTTAATCCATGCATATTTCACTGGGAAGCATTTTTACTGTAGCGTCCTATTAAAAATCATGAATTGTATGAATTTGTAGCCTCTATAATTCAGTTATGTTGCAGTTACAATGTCAGGAGCCTCATTCTGACTAAGAGTGTTTGTAGCCTTATCTCTCTTCTTCTGAACAATCTTCTAAGGTGATTTATGAACTCAATGGACTTATGTCTTCTTACAACCTTAAAACCTATGAAACTAACAAAAGTTAAGCTTCCATGTGTTAGGAGTCGAGTTTCCTCTGCTGCACAGGGGGAATCTCGATCCGTCTCCGCTGCGGTCTCCCATTCTCCTCCAGCCGCAGTGGAGCCTGCTCAGCAGGGACGTCGACCCCAGCATCTCGCTCAGTCTGACTCTGTGAGAAGAATTACTGCTGCTTCTCCAGCTTCTGCCTGTAAAGCCTATACTGGTCAGCAGCGAGTGGACTTCTCTGGGACTAAGTCCTTGTCTGCGCACACTGAGCATGCCCAGGGCAAGATCTCCTGTTGGAGATCGAGGGTCATGTGCTCAGACTCTGCAGCGCATTCTATTGGTCCTCTTGGCAGGTCTTGGAAGGGCAAAGTTTCTGTGGCCGCTTCCTGTCCTGCAACTATATAAACTGCGCATGACCGCACGGCCATGCGCTAGTGTACAATTTATACATGTGTTTGTTGTGAGTGCAAGTCGTTCTTTAATGTTTGTTGTGAGTGCAAGTCGTTCTTTAAATACCCCTACCCTATTGTATGATTGTTCGCGTATGGAGTATGGCTGCTATCTAGCGCCCGACTTATCACTCAACGTGTCACACACGTGTCAGCGTCTACTGCTGTGACCGCCAGTGCGGTGCCACGCGCCAGTGTGCGCTTCCTGACCCACGTCTGGGTGCTTAGTGGTGCCTGCCAGCACGGCACAGTTCGCACTTCGGTGCCTTTATTATATAATTCCTTTCACACCCAGTTGCGGTGTAGTGCCAGCAAGGGTCTAATCGGTCTACAATCCCTGTTGGGGTTTAGTTCGCTGACCACTTGCTCGCGCTCTATGTGCGGTACCGCGGTCCTGTGACGCAACAGGATCGCTTTCTTCACGCTGGGTGAGGTTTAACCCACGCGTGTATACTTTTGAATACCGCCATATTGTCTGTCATTTCCTAGCAGCAGGTTTCACCTGCACGGTGGACCCCGGACTGCGAACGCATCTATATCATCTCTCTTGGTGCGTTCCGCCAGTCCTAACATTACACTAGCGCCAGGGTCTGGCTAGTGATGACAGACAAACAGCAATCTCTGCGGCATATCCAGCAGCTGGAGGGTAGGTTGGCGGCTCTCGAGAGCGCGACCTCAGCTGTGGATGTTACTGCAGTAGCTGTACAGGCTGCCAGCGTGGCTGCAGCTACTATGTCCATTGCCACCCCTGTTCCGACATTATCTCGCCTCCCGCTGCCAGAAAAATTTTCTGGTGATAGCAAGTTTTGTAGGGGATTTGTGAGTCAGTGCTCTATTCACCTCGAGCTCCTGGCTACACGTTTTCCCACAGAGCGGGCTAAGGTGGGATTTATTCTGTCTCTATTGTCGGACAGGACGTTGGAATGGGCTACGCCGCTGTGGGAGCATGGCGATCATGTGGTGCAGAGTGCTCCGCTGTTTCTGAGCACTCTGAAACAGGTCTTTTTAGGACCTCAAGTCACCCATGATACTGCGCTCCAATTGCTGGCATTAACTCAGGGTGAGTCCTTGGTCAGTCATTTTGCCGTCCAATTCCGCACCTTAGCATCTGAGCTGGATTGGTCGGATAAAGCTCTTATCCACATATTTTGGAGGGGCTTGGCTGACCACGTAAAGGACTCTCTGGCCACTAGGGAGATTCCTGCCACACTGGAGGAGTTAATAACTGTCTCCACTCGAATTGACCTCCGTTTTAACGAGCGGAGGTTAGAGCGAGCCCAGTGTAGGCAGAGGTTTCGGCTGGCTCCTACTTTCGCCAAACCTCTGGAATTTCCGGTCCTGGTTCCTGAGTCACATGAGGCCAGGGAAGTGTCACAAGCAGGATCTAAGTCCCGGACCGCTTGTGCACTCAGGGTCTGTCATGTTTGCCAGCAGTCAGGACATCTAGCCTCCAGATGTCCTCAGCAGTCGAGGAAACATCAGCGTCTAGTGGTAGTAGGTGGAGGTACACTAGACACGGCGACGTTTGCCTCTAAGTTGTCCTTTAAGGGGACAATTACTATTGGCCCATTCTCCCACTCGGTAGAGCTCTGCGTGGATTCTGGGGCGGAGGGCAATTTTATGTCTTCTGCCTTTGCCCAACGTCACGCAATACCCCTGGTTATGCTTGCTCAACCAGTAACGGTGCGAGTGGTGAATGGGTCGACATTGCCCTCACAGATAACACACCAGACCATCCCTTTTACTCTGTCCATGTCGCCATCTCATCAGGAGATAATTTCTCTGCTCGTCATTCCGGAAGGAATTGATGAGGTCCTGTTGGGAATACCTTGGCTACGGTACCACTCTCCTCATATCGAGTGGTCCTCAGGCAGAATTCTGGGTTGGGGTGAATCTTGTGGGGGTAGGTGTCAGAGGGAGTGCGTTCAGGTTGCTACTACTGAGGTACCCGCAGATCTATCCTCTCTCCCCAAGCAGTATTGGTCTTATGCAGACGTGTTCTCCAAAAAGGCGGCGGAGGTCCTTCCGCCTCATCGCCCCTATGACTGTCCTATTGATCTCTTGCCTGGTGCTGAGCCTCCCCGGGGTCGAGTTTATCCGCTATCTCTCCCGGAGACGGAGGCAATGTCACAGTACATCCAGGAAAATCTGCCAAGAGGATTCATTAGGAAGTCAGTGTCACCTGCTGGGGCAGGGTTCTTCTTCGTGCAGAAGAAGAATGGGGAATTGCGCCCATGCATAGACTACAGGGGTCTTAACGCCATCACCGTTAAGAATAAGTATCCTTTGCCCTTGATATCTGAGTTATTCGATAGACTTCGGGGAGCAAGGGTATTTACTAAATTAGATTTGCGGGGTGCTTACAACCTGATTCGCATCCGTGAGGGGAACGAATGGAAGACGGCCTTTAACACCAGGGATGGGCACTATGAGTATCTGGTGATGCCCTTCGGGCTCTGTAATGCCCCAGCCGTTTTCCAAGACTTTGTGAACGATATCTTCCGGGATATGCTTTCCACCTCGGTCGTAGTCTATCTGGATGATATTCTTATCTACTCTCCAGATATTGACTCCCACCGGAGAGATGTTTGCAAAGTCTTCGACCTCCTACAGGCAAACTCCCTCTATGCCAAATTGGAGAAGTGTATGTTTGAGCAGGAGTCTTTACCTTTCCTGGGCTACATCATCTCGGCCCAGGGATTGGCTATGGATCCTGCCAAACTACAGGCAGTGATGGACTGGCAGGAACCCCATTCTCTGAAAGCGGTGCAGCGCTTTATGGGGTTCATAAATTACTATCGTCAGTTCATCCCCCACTTCTCAACCCTGGTAGCTCCCTTGGTATCCCTCACCAAGAAGGGAGCGAATCCTAAATCGTGGTCCGAAGAGGTCTCCAAGGCCTTCACTTCTATTAAGTCCCACTTTGCTAGCGCTCCCATCTTACATCGTCCCGAGGTGGATAAGCCATTCCTAATGGAGGTGGATGCCTCTTCCGTTGGTGCAGGAGCAGTCCTCTATCAAAAGGATGCTCAAGGTCGGAAGCATCCATGCTTCTTCTTCTCAAAAACCTTCTCACCAGTGGAGAGAAATTACTCCATCGGGGATAGGGAGTTGCTGGCAATGAAGTTGGCCTTTTTGGAATGGAGACATCTCTTGGAGGGTGCTCGGTTCCCATTCCAAGTCTACACGGACCACAAGAATTTGGTCTATTTACAGACAGCCCAGCGGCTGAATTCTCGTCAGGCCAGATGGTCCTTGTTTTTCTCCCGGTTCCACTTCACTCTACATTATCTCGCCGGGGAGAAGAACATTCGTGCTGACGCTCTCTCTCGCTCCCTGGTGTCAACTGTGGAGGAGGAGGACGAGCCTCGGCTCATTGTCCCTTCAGAGAGTCTGAGAACCGTAGCTCCGGTTTCGCTTGAGTCTGTGCCTCCGGGCAAGACTTTTGTCCCCATCAATTTGCGTCCGGAGGTTCTCTCGTGGGCTCATTCGTCCAGAGTGCGTGGACACTTTGGGGCAAAGAGGACATCTGAGTTGTTGGCGAGAATGTATTGGTGGCCACATATGGTTCGTGACGTTGGAGACTACGTTCGGGCATGTGTCTCTTGTGCCAAAAATAAGTCTCTCCGTCAACGGCCAGCTGGGTTGTTATACCCTCTGCTGGTGGCAGACAGGCCCTGGGAGATGGTCGGGATGGACTTTGTGGTGGGTTTGCCCAAGTCACGTGGCTGTACTGTCATTTGGGTTATCACCGACCATTTTTCTAAAATGGTGCATTTGGTGCCGCTTCCCCGGCTACCTTCTGCACGGGCCTTGGCAGCATTGTTTGTTAAACACATCTTCCGTCTTCACGGTATGCCAGACAAAATTGTCAGTGACCGAGGTCCCCAGTTTGCGTCTCGGTTCTGGAGAGAGCTTTGTCGCCTTCTCAGTATCGAGTTGAATCTCTCTTCGGCATATCATCCCGAGACGAATGGGTTGGTGGAGAGAGCCAACCAGACCTTGGTCACATATCTGCGACATTTTGTCTCTGCTAAACAAGATGACTGGGCATCTTTGCTACCGTGGGCGGAGTTTGCTCTTAACAATGCTGTAGCTGACTCCACTGGACAGACCCCATTCCTCCTTAACTATGGTCAGCATCCGCGGGTACCTGTGCCCATGCCCGTGTCTTCCGCCGATTCCAGGGTGGCAGACTGGGCTGTGGAGGCACGGGACATTTGGGATCGCACTCAGGATGCCATTCGGGCTTCCAAGGAGAGAATGAGGTCCTCCGCCGATGTTCATCGGCGCCCCGCTCCGACCTTTGCTCCTGGCGACTTGGTGTGGCTCTCCGCCCGTAACATCAGGCTGCGAGTTGAGTCCACTAAGTTTGCGCCTCGCTACTTGGGTCCCTTCAAGGTTCTCGAACAGGTTAATCCTGTGGTCTACCGCCTGGCTCTTCCTCCACGCTTGGGTATCACCGACACCTTTCATGTGTCCCTCTTGAAACCCGTATACATGTCCCGGTTTTCCGAGTCATCTGCCGGGACATCGGGTTCGTCTACGGACGATTACGAGGTGAACGCTATTTTGGGGTGTAAGGTGGTACGCGGCAAAAAGTTCTATCTGGTGGATTGGAAGGGTTATGGTCCAGAGAACAGGTCATGGGAGCCTGCTGAAAACATTCGGGCCCCACAGCTCATTGCTGCCTTCGAACGTAGCGAGGCCCAAGGAGGGGGGGGCCCTAGGAGGGAGGGTAATGTTAGGAGTCGAGTTTCCTCTGCTGCACAGGGGGAATCTCGATCCGTCTCCGCTGCGGTCTCCCATTCTCCTCCAGCCGCAGTGGAGCCTGCTCAGCAGGGACGTCGATCCCAGCGTCTCGCTCAGTCTGACTCTGTGAGAAGAGTTACTGCTGCTTCTCCAGCTTCTGCCTGTAAAGCCTATACTGGTCAGCAGCGAGTGGACTTCTCTGGGACTAAGTCCTTGTCTGCGCACACTGAGCATGCCCAGGGCAAGATCTCCTGTTGGAGATCGAGGGTCATGTGCTCAGACTCTGCAGCGCATTCTATTGGTCCTCTTGGCAGGTCTTGGAAGGGCAAAGTTTCTGTGGCCGCTTCCTGTCCTGCAACTATATAAACTGCGCATGACCGCATGGCCATGCGCTAGTGTACAATTTATACGTGTGTTTGTTGTGAGTGCAAGTCGTTCTTTAAATACCCCTACCCTATTGTATGATTGTTCGCGTATGGAGTATGGCTGCTATCTAGCGCTTATCACTCAACGTGTCACACACGTGTCAGCGTCTACTGCTGTGACCGCCAGTGCGGTGCCACGCGCCAGTGTGCGCTTCCTGACCCACGTCTGGGTGCTTAGTGGTGCCTGCCAGCACGGCACAGTTCGCACTTCGGTGCCTTTATTATATAATTCCTTTCACACCCAGTTGCGGTGTAGTGCCAG
This sequence comes from Ranitomeya imitator, assembly GCF_032444005.1. Classification (NCBI taxonomy): domain Eukaryota; kingdom Metazoa; phylum Chordata; class Amphibia; order Anura; family Dendrobatidae; genus Ranitomeya; species Ranitomeya imitator. The sequence continues at coordinate 101,884,269 of NC_091287.1, forward strand.
CAAGGGTCTAATCGGTCTACAATCCCTGTTGGGGTTTAGTTCGCTGACCACTTGCTCGCGCTCTATGTGCGGTACCGCGGTCCTGTGACGCAACAGGATCGCTTTCTTCATGCTGGGTGAGGTTTAACCCACGCGTGTATACTTTTGAATACCGCCATATTGTCTGTCATTTCCTAGCAGCAGGTTTCACCTGCACGGTGGACCCCGGACTGCGAACGCATCTATATCATCTCTCTTGGTGCGTTCCGCCAGTCCTAACACCATGTGGTCATAAATTCAGCTTAGAAGATCATTGAGGCAGGCAGAGATAAGGACTGTATAACTGAATTTTTTATTTAAGCTCTGGCAGATTTCACTGTTAATTCATTCAGTTGTGTTCCAAAGTGATATTGTATAGTGTGTGATGGGGGATGTCTCTCCTATTTACTTTATTACTGTTGGTATAAATTTGTATGATATGCAACTTTTCATTTTATTTGTTAACATTTTACATTGCTTGGAAAAAAGATGATCAACAGTATATCTAATACATTTGCAAGTTAGACAAAAACTGCTATTTCTAGAGTGTTAATGTGATTAGCATCTGTACATTAATGCATGAGCTGTATGTTACTTTAAACCCAACATTTAATAGGTAATGGAAAAGTGGACATTGCCACACACATCAGGTAAATGTTGGCTCAACTGACATGTATATGAGTGTGTTCCAACATTCCATCTACAGGAGATTAATTTCCCCACAGAAGATAAGCCATCTCCTCAAATGTCAGGCAATGACTTCCTTCTGCCCCTTGAGAACGTATGCAAGTTAAGCCACACCAGATACCATATGTGCATGTCTTTATGTGGGTTCCAGAGAAAAAGCTGTTGGCCCATAGCTATTGAAGCTGTGTAACCACATAAGATATATGGCCACCAGGGATGATTATTAGAACTGTTCCATTCAATATAAACAAGCATATATTATTGGCATACTATTAAAGGGGTTGCTTAGATAAAAGGCACTGTTTATTATTTTATTTATTCATTTACATTTTTTTAAAGGTCATCACTTTTGATTATGGGCTGTGACTTATGATGTGATTCAGCTTCATTAACGTCAAAACAGATGAAAAGAATCAGAATTTATGCTGCTAGAATTTAATTTGCTGACTATTGTTGAGGTAATTATATTTGTGTTGCATAAAGGTGTAAGGTGTAAGGGACTGTTGGACTGCTCCCTTGAATTTTACACAGTCAAATTAATTGGCTTCTATTGAAGAACTAGGTTGCTTTATATGGTATGTATTGTCTTCAATTTTTGTCTCAAGGTGAGTAGGGATTCCTAGGGTCTTTTAGGGTGAGCCGCCATGAAGCGGAGGTGCAATTTGCATTCAAGATAGGTGCCAACCTTCGCTGATAGGTAGGGTCTATCTAGGGGACAACAGGGTGAATTAGATACACCCAATGTGATACCCCTTGGTTGCCTGGTTAGGCATCATATGTGTTTGTTGGTCATTTATAACTAAGTTTAATAAAAGCTAGTTTTTAATGGTATTATTTTTTTTGGTGAGTTCTTTTACTTTACCAGAGTGAGCTCAAAATCTGGTGAAATTCTTTTCTCTGTAAGGAATAAACTGCAGGAGGGAAAATAACCAGATTGCATACATCATCTGAATTTAACCCCTTAGTGACCGAGCCAAATTTTTGAAATCTGACCAGTGTCACTTTATGTGGTAATAACTCTGCAACGCTTCAACAAATCCCAGTGATTTTGAGATTGTTTTTTCGTGACACATTCTACTTTATGATAATGGTAAATTTAGTTCAACATTTTTTGTGTTTATTTATAAAAAAAATCAAAAATTTGCGAAAAATGTTAAAAAATTAGCAATTTTCTAAATTTGAATGATTATCCCTTTAATCCAGATAGTCATACAACAGCAAACCATTAATAAATAACATTTCCCACATGTCTGCTTTACATCAGGACCATTTGTAAAATGTTATTTTATTTTGTTAGCATTTTAGGAGGTTTAAAAATGTAGCAGCAATTTTTCATTTTTTCAAAGAAATTTACAAAATTTATTTTTTTAGGGACTTATCCATGTTTGAAGTGACTTTAGGGGTCCCATATATTGGGAAACCCCCAAACGTGATACCATTTTAAAAACAGCACCCCCTAAACATATTGAAAACTGCTGTCAGGTAGTTTATTAACCCTTCAGGTGCTTTACAGGGATTAATGCAAAGTGGTATGACAGAAATGAAAATGTGTATTTTTACCACCTAAATGCCTCTAACTTCTGAACAGATTACTACAGCCGACAGACTCTAAGGCCGCTATTTGGTCATGAATTGCCATGGCAAACATCAGGACAACAAAATCATGATCTGAGGGCACCAATTGGGATAAAGAGGAGGCGCCCACACTATATTAACCATTTATAATGATGTAGTCACTATTGACAGCAGCATCTAAGGGGTTAAACAGATTTAGAAGGCGCAAATACTGATCGTGGCTGGTGCAGCAAGTTGTCAGCTACAGTGTACAGCCGACAGATGATGGATTGTCATCTGTATGGGGATACTATTCTCTTATATCTAAGGTCAGTTAAAAGACGTATTGGCGGTCATTAAGGGGTTAAAGTAGAGCCTTCTGGTGAAATCTGGCAGGATTTGGCCTGTTTCACTGATTTGTTGAATCACTGGTCTATACAATGCATTTGGAGAATTGATTCACTCATTTTTATTACATGTTACACTAATTTTACATTAGTCTTACATTTTTCTTCTGTCTCACAAATCTTACATTAGATGATCTGGAATAAGCCCTCATTCCACTCTTGTCATGCCCCAGCTTTCACCATTTTGGCGTATCTGTAGAAAACTGACATGTAAACACTAGAAGTTGCAAAATGCTGGTGAAACCTTGTGCTGCACAAACATTTTGCCACTTATCAAAAATATTTGAAGTCAGATTTCTGATAAAAACACTTTGATGAATTAGGACCATAAGGATATGTTTCCATGGGGCATAATGGCTGCACTTTGGACGCAGCGGATAACCCACTCCGCCCAAAGTGCCGCCCCCTTTGAACGCATTGAAAACATGCAGAATCACTGCATCCTATCCATAGACTGGGTTATTTATCTTGCGGAAACGGAGAATCTCCACATGATAAATAGACATGCTGCGGTCTAGAAAGACGTTCCGCATGTCCAGATACGCAGGGTTGCTGGATGCGGCTGTGTGCACATAGTGGAAACGGGAATTCATAAAATCCCCTTTACTATGCTATAACATCTGGACGCTGCGGATTGGATGCTGTGGCTGTACGCAATGTCCAATCCACAGCAAATCCTGATGTAATATGCCACGTGGAAACATATCCTTATTTATTTCCAATCTTAATCCCTTCCACAACTTCCAACTACAGATGTCCTTAATGTGTATCATTTTCAGACAGCGTAAACGTAGACTACACAGTCTTAAATTGTTAAAAATTTATGATATCTCCTGTTTCATTAATTTGGTGTATCTTTACACCATCTAATATTCACATATTTTCTGCCAGGAATTTATTTTTTACCCTTTGCTGCATTTCAGGCCAGACCCTTATTTCACACAGACAATGCATACTTTTCAGCTACGCCATACCCACTGGTTCAAAAAGTTGAGTTCATAAAAGTGTCTATGTCACATAATAAATGTGGAGAGTACCTAATATTTTTGGTGCAGACAAATCATGAATTGCAGTGCATTTAGTTTACTAAATTTCAGTGAATACTTTCTTCTCAAACTCTAAATCAACCTGCATAGGAATATGAATAATATTTGCATCTGCTGCACTATTTCATATCTCAACACCTGATGGAATTGCCAATACATTTTTTTCCATTTTCAATGCATTTACTATATCTAGGCTATACCGAACACAAAACTCTTGGCTGTGGCTTAAAAAGAAAAACTGACACCTTTTCAATCTGCATCAGATTCTAAAACTTGACTCAGCTTCCTATACTATATCTACAGTAGCTTGTGAAAGTACTCATCCCCCTTGGCTTTTTACCAATCTTGTTTCCTTACAATCTGTGTTTAAATATTTTTGTAATCTAATTTGTGTGTGATGCATCAGCACTAAAAAGTCTAAGTTGGTGAAGTGAAGTGAGAAAATAATATGCATACATTTATGTTATCAAATAGCTAAAAATTGGCATGTGTACATATATTTACCCCTTTTGCTATGAAGCTCTTAAACATTTCTAGTGCAAGCAATTACCTTCATAAGTCACATGCTTAGTGAAAGGAAGCCCACTTGTGTGCAATCTAAGTGTCACAAGGTCTGTTAATATATACATTTTACCATTTCATTTCTGAAAGGCCACAGAAGCAGTGACACCATTAACCCCTTACCGACATCAGGTGTGATAGTACACCTACTGTATGTCGGTATCCCTCTCTTTGATGTGGGCTCCTGCAGTGAGCCCACATCTTTCCTGGGACATGTCAGCTGTTTTGAACAGCTGACATGCTCGCAATAGCCATGGATGGAATCGCGATCCACCCGTGGCTATTAACTAGTTAAATGCCGCTGTCAAACTCTGACAGCGGCATTTAAATGGCGCTTCCGGCAATCGTGCTGGAAATACACACTCCGGTGACCTGCATCATGTGTGAAGGAAGGAACAACCATGGGAACGGCAGCATCCAAAAAGGAAAGCCCTTCCCGTGGTTGTTCCTTCCTGGTGAAAGACCTGGCTATTTATTGCTTGCGTTGAGAAACACGTGATGGTGTCTCCGCGGCTTTTCTACATGCATTTGCATATTTCCCATAAGGGATGGGGGCAGTGTTAGTGTTCTGGATCACTACGTTGAGAAACACGTGATGGTTTGTCTCGGACCGAGGAAAACGGCCGACAAAAAGTCGGCTGGTGGGAGCTGCCCCACAGCTTAAAATTGGTCCGAGTGCAATGCGATTTTTTATCGCATTGCACTCGGCTGTTTAAAACGCCAGTGTGACGCCGGCCTAATAAAACAAAAATTAAAGTGCATTGACCTCAGATACTCATAGAAAACCATTTTACGGCCATTTCTCACGAAGAAATTGACTTGTCTAGTTGTTTACGACATATACAGATGGTCTTTGCTTCTGGCTCCCATTTGACAAGCAGCCAATCAATATCTCAGGTTGGTTACCAATGCTGGACATATTGACTAAGCAGTCATCTCCAAGTATTTCTTGTATATCATAACAGGACATACTAGAGACTAGCAAGGTTGATGATTTGTGGATGTCAGTATTGCTTCTTATGTTTATTTATGCTACTTAAGCCTTTTAAAAAAAAGATGGATCAGACAACCCCTTTCATGCAGCATTAAGTAAACATTATATATCCATATGTGTACAGTATATAAAATTGAGATATAGCCCCTCAACACATTTGAAGTTCCTTCCCAGGTAAAATGAAAATCTTGTGATTATTCACAATGTGTCAGGATGGTAACCATAGAGGTCCTTGAGACCTCTATGGTTACTGATGCCGGCCTGCTGTGAGCGCCACCCTGTGGTCGGCGCTCATAGCAAGCCTGCATTTCAGCTACATAGCAGCGATCTGATGATCGCTGCTATGTAGCTGAGCCGATCTAGTTGTGCCAGCTTCTAGCCTCTCATGGAGGCTATTGAAGAATGACAAAAGTAAAAAAAATGTTTTTATAAATATGAAAAAAATAAAAAAATATAAAAGTTTAAATCACCCCCTTTTCGCCCCATCCAAAATAAAACAATAAAGAAAAATCAAACCTACACGTATTTGGTATCACCGCGTTCAGAATCGCCCGATCTATTAATAAAGAAAAAACATTAACCTGATCGCTAAACAGCGTAGCGAGAAAAAACTTCAAAACGCCGGAATTACTTTTTTTTTTGGTTGCCGCGACAGTACATTAAAATGCAATAACGGGCGATCAAAAGAACATATCTGCACAAAAGTGGTATCATTAAAAATGTCAGCTGAGCACACAAAAAATAAGCCCTCACCTGACCCCAGATCACGAAAAATGGAGACCCTATGGGTATTGGAAAATGGCACATTTTTTTTTAGCAAAGTTTTGAATTTTTTTTCTATACTCAGATAAAAAATAACCTAGACATGTTAGGTGTCTATGAACTCGTAATGACCTGAAGAATCGTAATATCCGATCAGTTTTAGCATTTAGTGAACCTAGCAAAAAAGCCAAACAGAAAACAAGTGTGGGATTGCACTTTTTTTGCAATTTCACCACACTTGGAATTTTTTTCATGTTTTCTAGTAGAAGACATGGTAAAACCAATGGTGTTGTTCAAAAGTACAACTTGTCCTGCAAAAAATAAGCCCTCACATGGCCATATTGACAAAAAAATAAAAAAGTTATGGCTCTGGGAAAGAGAGGAGCGAAAAACAAAAACGCAAAAACGAAAAATGGCCACGGCGTGAAGGGGTTAATATGCTTCCACTTGCTGAGATTATCTTAAAAGTGATAAGTCCTCCTTAAAGTTGTGTTTCCTCAATTCACATTTACTTTGTCTTGCTCTGTAAACAATCAATATCTAATTATTGTCATGTTATTATTTCCAGTGGTCTATGCAGCTTCTATATTCAACTCTTGGTTTCATATAAAGATTTGACAATATAAAGATCTTATCTGCTGTCCACAAAATGCTTAGTTACATTGCATTCTGGAACATCAGCCTTAGGCCTCTTTTCCACTTGCATGGAAAACGGACGAGTGCAATCCGATAAAAAATTGGATTGCACTCGGACCAATGTTATTCAATAGGTGACATTCCAATTGCAATTTTTTTCTCAGCCGAAATCGGACTGAGAAAAAAATCGCAGCATGCTGTGTATTGCTGCGATTCTTGGAAGAGACTCACCAATGCAAGTCAATGGGTGCGAGAAAAAAAAACGCACAGCACTCGCACTATGCGAGTGCTGTCTGATTTTTATGCACCGGTGTCCTTTGAAAAGCCGGCAATTCAGCGCAGTGTACAGTAAAATCACACTAACATGTTAGATTACAGTAGATATATACACATAGAATAGGTATATACACATATATACAGTGGGGCAAAAAAGTATTTAGTCAGTCAGCAATAGTGCAAGTTCCACCACTTAAAAAGATGAGAGGCGTCTGTAATTTACATCATAGGTAGACCTCAACTATGGGAGACAAACTGAGAAAAAAAAATCCAGAAAATCACATTGTCTGTTTTTTTTAACATTTTATTTGCAAATTATGGTGGAAAATAAGTATTTGGTCAGAAACAAAATTTCATCTCAATACTTTGTAATATATCCTTTGTTGGCAATGACAGAGGTCAAACGTTTTCTGTAAGTCTTCACAAGGTTGCCACACACTGTTGTTGGTATGTTGGCCCATTTCTCCATGCAGATCTCCTCTAGAGCAGTGATGTTTTTGGCTTTTCGCTTGGCAACACGGACTTTCAACTCCCTCCAAAGGTTTTCTATAGGGTTGAGATCTGGAGACTGGCTAGGCCACTCCAGGACCTTGAAATGCTTCTTACGAAGCCACTCCTTCGTTGCCCTGGCGGTGTGCTTTGGATCATTGTCATGTTGAAAGACCCAGCCATGTTTCATCTTCAATGCCCTTGCTGATGGAAGGAGGTTTGCACTCAAAATCTCACGATACATGGCCCCATTCATTCTTTCATGTACCCGGATCAGTCGTCCTGGCCCCTTTGCAGAGAAACAGCCCCAAAGCATGATGTTTCCACCACCATGCTTTACAGTAGATATGGTGTTTGATGGATGCAACTCAGTATTCTTTTTCCTCCAAACACGACAAGTTGTGTTTCTACCAAACAGTTCCAGTTTGGTTTCATCAGACCATAGGACATTCTCCCAAAACTCCTCTGGATCATCCAAATGCTCTCTAGCAAACTTCAGACGGGCCCGGACATGTACTGGCTTAAGCAGTGGGACACGTCTGGCACTGCAGGATCTGAGTCCATGGTGGCGTAGTGTGTTACTTATGGTAGGCCTTGTTACATTGGTCCCAGCTCTCTGCAGTTCATTCACTAGGTCCCCCCGCGTGGTTCTGGGATTTTTGCTCACCTTTCTTGTGATCATTCTGACCCCACGGGGTGGGATTTTGCGTGGAGCCCCAGATCGAGGGAGATTATCAGTGGTCTTGTATGTCTTCCATTTTCTAATTATTGCTCCCACTGTTGATTTCTTCACTCCAAGCTGGTTGGCTATTGCAGATTCAGTCTTCCCAGCCTGGTGCAGGGCTACAATTTTGTTTCTGGTGTCCTTTGACAGCTCTTTGGTCTTCACCATAGTGGAGTTTGGAGTCAGACTGTTTGAGGTTGTGCACAGGTGTCTTTTTATACTGATAACAAGTTTAAACAGGTGCCATTACTACAGGTAATGAGTGGAGGAAAGAGGAGACTCTTAAAGAAGAAGTTACAGGTCTGTGAGAGCCAGAAATCTTGATTGTTTGTTTCTGACCAAATACTTATTTTCCACTATAATATGCAAATAAAATGTTAAAAAAACAGACAATGTGATTTTCTGGATTTTTTTTTTCTCAGTTTGTCTCCCATAGTTGAGGTCTACCTATGATGTAAATTACAGACGCCTCTCATCTTTTTAAGTGGTGGAACTTGCACTATTGCTGATTGACTAAATACTTTTTTGCCCCACTGTATATGTCAGGGAGACACCTATATATATATATATATATTTATATTTAATGCAGCGCTAGATAGCTTTAAAGCTGGTAATTCAATTGCCGGCTTTTGCTATCTCCTTCCCAAACCCGACATGATATGAGACATGGTTTACATACAGTAAACCATCTCATATCCCCGTTTTTTGCATATTCCACAATACTAATGTTATTAGTGTGTATGTGCAAAATTTGGGCGCTCTAGCTATTAAATTAAAGGGTTAAATCGCGGAAAAAATTGGCGTGCTCCCATGCAATTTTCTCCACCAGAGTGGTAAAGCCAGTGACTGAGAGCAGATATTAATAGCCTGGAGAGGGTCCATGGTTATTGCCCCCCCCAGCTAAAAATATCTGCCCCCAGCCACCCCAGAAAAGGCACATCTGGAAGATGCGCCTATTCTGGCACTTGGCCACTCTCTTCCCATTCCCGTGTAGTGGTGGGATATGGGGTAATGAAGGGTTAATGTCACCTTGCTATTGTAAGGTGACATTAAGCCAGATTAATAATGGAGAGGCGTCAATTATGACACCTATCCATTATTAATCCAATTGTATGAAATGGTTAAAAAACACACACACACATTATTACAAATTATTTTAATGAAATAAAGACACAGGTTTTTGTAAAATTTTATTATCCTGGTAAATCACCTGAAGACTCTCATTCTGTAAAAAAGATAAAATAAAAAAACAGCAATATCCCATACCTTCTGATGATCTGTCACGTCCCACGATGTAAATCCATCTGGGATCAGCTGACATTACTGAACGCCAAATTCCTGCAGTGCATATCTTCATCTTTCACTCATCTCCCTCCGCCTTCTTCAGACTGTGCAGCGTCAGACGATCCCTAATCGCCGTGGCATGTGCTTAGGGATCAGCTGACGCCACGCAGTCTGAAGAAGGCAGAAGGAGATGAGTGAGAGGCGAATATATGCACAGTGCATGCCCATGAATCCCAGCCCCGCAGTGTGAATAAATCAGAAGACACTGCGGGGTGGGATTTCAGGCAGCGCGGCCGCACAGGCACAGTCAGCCTGACATCAAATGATGTCAGAAGATGGGCAGCGCTAACTGTGCATGCCCAAAGGATAGCATAACAGTGCAGGCTCCAGGACAGATTCAAACAACGCTCAGGAGGTGGCGCCCGGTGCCAAGGGGGTATGAATGACGGCTGTGCTGCGTCTGATTAAAAAGGAAAGTAACACCTCCGGGACGGTTTCACGGTATGAGGGGGCACATTTTATAAGTGTTTAGTTCAGCTTGTGCAAGGAGCATAACTAAAAGAGCCACCTTGTCGAAATGCGGCATTAGTGCTGCACAAGGTGGCTCTTTTACTTACAAACACCTGGGGGGGAGACATGTTCCCTTTCAACTTGCTCGAATTAGGCCTCTGCCTACACTCTGTTTCTCCTGTAATCACTGGGCTCCAACACCGCCAGTTGCTGCTCAGAATTGGCATCAGCACAGTCAACACATGCTCCAGTGTTTCGGGGTTCATTAATGTCAGCCGATCCCCAGCTGTGTGTGCGGCAATTTCTCCTGCTCCCTCCACATTCACACTACTACAGATTTTAAACTTGCTCCAACTAGGCCTCAGCCTACACTCTGTTTCTCCTGTAATCCCTGGGCTCCAACACCGCCAGTTGCTGCTCAGAAGTATATTTGGCACGGGTAGTCCCTCCTGCCCAGCTGTTTCTGGGTATTGTCAAGGTCACTTTGCCTCCAATACAATGTCTTGTCGGGTTGTGGTCAGGTTAGCCGACTCTATGGTGCCTGCAGTTTAGGTTCTTCCTATGTGGGCTGTGGGATCTAGCAATCAAGGCTGTTTCCGTAGTGCCAATAGGACAAGCTCCCCCTGTAGGACTGTGGGTTTTTGGTAACTCCGGCCGGCTCGCGACCTTGCAGTTTTTTTTTCATGTGGACCTTCTGCTGCCTCTCTGAATTCTAGCACCATTATATGGTTCTTTGGAAGTCAATCTTGAATAGGTCCCCCGGGGTTCCAGTACCGTCAGCTGGTTCCAGGCAGAGCTTTTGGCTTAGGTGTCTCCTTCTCAGTATCCGAGTTCCACCAACGTCTGGTGGTCCTCGGTAGTGCTTTCTGGCATGGGTACTGTTGTGAGTTCTGTTTTTGGGCTCCCTCTGGTGGTTACTGATGGTACTGGGTGACTTGTCTTTCCTGGGTTTCTGGGTTCCACCTGTTCCATCAGCATATGGGAGTTTCCTATTTAACCTGGCTTTGCTGGCATTTCCTCGCCGGTTATCAATGTATCCAGTGTGTCTTGTTACCTCTGCTTCCTGCTCCTAGAACCTTCTGGTCAAGCTAAGTTTGGATTTTCCTGTTTTGGTGTTTTGCTTTATTTGGTTTTTAGTCCAGCCTGCAGATATGTGATTCTTGCTGCTGGTTGCTCTAGTGGGCTGAAATTGCTCCTCATGTACCATGAGTTGGCACATGAGTTCAAGTAATTTCAGGATGGTTTTTTGAAGGGTTTTTCGCTGACCGCGCAGTTCACTTTTGTATCCTCTGCTATCTAGCTTTAGCGGGCCTCATTTTGCTGAAACTGTTTTCATACTGCGTATGTGCTTTCCTCTCATTTCACCGTCATTATATGTGGGGGGCTGCTATTTCTGTGGGGGATTTCTCTGGAGGCAAGAGAGGTCTGTGTTTCTTCTAATAGGGGAAGTTAGATCTTCGGCTGGAGCGAGACGTCTAGGATCATCGTAGGCACGTTCCCCGGCTACTTTTATTTGTGTGTTAGGTTCAGGGTCGCGGTCAGCTCAGGTTCCATCGCCCTAGAGCTTGTTTGTATCTGTGCTTGTCCTTTAGTGATCCCCTGCCATTGGGATCATGACAGGGTACCTCCTGCTTAGTAACTGGGTTCCAGTACCATCAGCTGGTCCTTGGTAGTTCCATTGGCTCTTGTACCTTCGGCTACCCATCCAGGTTCCAGTACCGTCAGCTGGTTCTCGGCAGTTCCTCACCCTTCTTGTACCTTCTGCTACATTTCCAAGTTCAAGCTTTTTGAAATGGTTTTTGGTAATCACCTTGGATCTCCCTGACGATGACCCTAAAGACGACGACCCTGAAGACCACCCCGAAGAATACAACGACCCCAGAGACGACGACCCTGAAGACCACACCAAAGAAGACCAAGAAGCATAAGAACAAGAAGCTGCAGAACAAAAAGCAGAAGTACATTAAGCATAAGACTAAAAATCAGAGCAAAAGATATTAGCTAAATTATAAGCAGAAGAAGACTAAGCAGTGTCTGGGAGTGAGTCCGTTCCTCCTCGTGGTGCCCCTGGAAAAAACCTGCTGCTGCAGGCAAAACTGAACGCGGACAAATCCTGTTGTAAATCTTTTGTGACAGGCAGAACGGAAGGTGTAATCTTAAAACTTTTATTCTACAGGAATGCCTGTCACAAATAAGAATATGATGAAGAAGAAGAATATGAAGAAGATGAAGAAGTAGAATATGAAAAAGAATAATAGTTGAATAAGAAGAATATGAAGAATGTAAAAAAAGGAATAATAGGAAGAAGGTGAAGAAGAAGAAGATGAATAAGGTGAAGAAGAAGTTGATGAATAAGATGCTGCTGCTGAGGATGATGAAGGAGAAAGTGTGGGAGAAGTGAAAAAGAAGGTGAAGAGCATGGAAGTAGTGAAACATAAATATCTGACAAAATATTAAAAAGCTTAACATAGTCAATATCTTTGTAACTCCAAACGTCTTAAAAAAATTAATTCCTGCTATTCCATTTGATTGAGCTAAACCTCTAAGCCTTTAAATTCTCCTCCACCTCCCCCAATACATTCTACATTATTCTTAGTTGTTTTCCTTCATGTAGAATTAACCTACAAGGAAAGAAAGGGTTTATTTTAATTCCAATATTTTTCTCCCATTGACTTGCTTTGGTTTCCTGTATCGGTATCGGCGATATCTGATATTTTTTGGATATTGGCCGATCCAATCCGATACCGATATTTCCGGATATCGGAAGGTATCGCTCAACACTACTCATGAGTAGGGTTGAGCGAAACGGGTCGGCCATTTTCAGAAGTCGCCGACTTTTGGCAAAGTCGGGTTTCATGAAACCCGACCCCTGTGTGGGGTCGGCCATGAGGTCGGCGATCTTCTGAATCTGGTATCGGAATTCCGATCCCGAGTTCCGATATGTTTGCAATATCGGAAATCGGTATCGGAATCCATATTTAAGTGTAAAATAAAGAATTAAAATAAAAAATATTGCTATACTCACCCTCTGACACGCCCTGGTACTAACCGCCAGCCTTCCTTCCTTAGAACCAGCGTGTGAAGGGCCTTAGATGACGTCGCGGCTTGTGATTGGTCGTGCGACCGCCCATGTGACCGCTCGCGCGACCAATCACAAGCCGCGACAACACCGAAGGTTCTTCAAGCGCTGATTCTTAGGAAGGAAGGCTGCCGGAAAGAAGCAGGGCGCGTCCGAGGGTGAGTATAAACCTAATAGGAATATACTCATATACATATATTGTCACTAACCATTTACTTATCTGATGAAGCCACTGATTGTCTTCAGAATGCAGTGACTTGTGACTGGGTTGTCATCTTTACTGGCCCACTGGAGATGGTTAGAGTGTTAGCTCTGTCATGGAGGACAGATTCTGAAGGCAGGTAAGCTTTCTAACTTTTCTAAGCATCCCTTTCCACTGCTATCTGTTATTTTTAAGGACCGGAAATTTTGTACCTTAGAGTTGCAGGATTTTTTTTGTTTTGGTTTTCCTCTGAACATATAGGAAGAGAAAAAGATTGGCCAAATACTCTAGACAGTGATGTGCCATATAACAGCAGCACTGAAGAAGATGAGAGTAGTAGTCTGTGTATAATATAGAGATTCAATCGATAAGAGGAGGGAGTTAGGGGAGGTACCAGCAGTTGTGCCAGATGCACTGTAATTAATCATTGCTATGAAGTAGCTGGCATCTGTCCTACATCATTTGAGATACAATTATGCACTTTTTCTTCATTCTTATTATACAAATTGTCTCTTCAGAGAGGAAGAGAGCTAGAACTTTAGTGCCACCTATTGGAAGGTAGCAATCCTACAAGTCAATGTTGACGAGCCTTGTCACATGAGTTAGGATAATAGCCAAACCAGAATCTCAATTTGCAGACACTGTGTTTCGGGGTACTGCCCCTCATCAGTGCAAAGCAGAGATCTGGTTTGGCTGCGTGAGAGGCGTCAGACCGCTATCCAAGAAGTATTGTTTCTCCTTGTGGAGATCGACATGCTAAGCTTGCTGAGATGAGGAGACTTAAAGCTGCAATGTTCCTCTGGGTAATATGCTAATTATGCAAATTGTCTCTTCTGAGAGGATGAGAGCTAGAACTCTGGTGCCACTGATTGGAAGGTTGCAATCCTACAAGTCAATGTTGACCCTTTAACAAGCCTTGTCACATGACTTAGGATAATAGCCAAACTGTTATGACCTGGTGGTCAGGACAATAATGGACCTGATGGTTAAGAGCACACGGAATGACCTGATAGTTACTGATAATAAAGGACGAGCTCTGGGACGTGGGAACTCTGCTGACCGCAATCCCTAATCCTATCAAACACACTAGAAATAGCCGTGGATTGCGCCTAACGCTCCCTATGCAACTCGGCACAGCCTAAGGAACTAGCTAGCCCTGAAGATAGAAAAATAAAGCCTACCTTGCCTCAGAGAAATTCCCCAAAGGAAAAGGCAGCCCCCCACATATAATGACTGTGAGTAAAGATGAAAATACAAACACAGAGATGAAATAGATTTAGAAAAGTGAGGCCTGACTTACTGAACAGACCGAGGATAGGAAAGGTTACTTTGCGGTCAGCACAAAAACCTACAAAAAGACCACGCAGAGGGCGCAAAAAGACCCTCCGCACCGACTCACGGTGCGGAGGCGCTCCCTCTGCGTCCCAGAGCTTCCAGCAAGCAAGACAACAATAAAAATAGCAAGCTGGACAGAAAAATAGCAAACCAAAGAAATACAAGCTGGAACTTAGCTTCCGCTGGGAAGACAGGTCACAAGAACGATCCAGGAGTGAACTAGACCAATACTGGAACATTGACAGGTGGCATGGAGCAAAGATCTAAGTGGAGTTAAATAGAGCAGCAGCTAACGAATTAACCTCGTCACCTGTGGAAGGAAACTCAGAAACACCCACCAGAGGAAGTCCATGGACAGAACCAGCCGAAGTACCATTCATGACCACAGGAGGGAGCCC